>NC_141142.1:74823708-75144208 GCF_053477565.2 Lygodium microphyllum | reverse complement strand
ACCACTTCGCTAGACGATCAGGCGGCTGTAACTTATTCATCAATAATCGAAGTCCCTCCGCCTTCGTATAAAGCACAACTTTCTCATAGAGAATGTAATGCCTGAATTTCTTGGTCCCAAAGACCATTGCTAGACACAGCTTCTCCATGTAGGTGTAATTGATTTCGGATACCCCCAGCTTCCGACTAGCAAAAGCAATCGGGTGGTACCACTTCTCTTCCGAAATTTGGGCTAAACAGCAGCTGATACTATACATGGTGGCTGCTGAGAATATATAGAACACCTCACCTCTTTTAGGTGCTTTTAAAACGGGCGCTCTTGCTAGCTCTTGTTTCACATCCTCGAATGCTACCTTACAAGTGTCACCCCATACAAACGAACATCTAAAGGACAATAAATTTGTAAGCGGCAACGTTCTTTCTGCCAAGGCGTTTATGAATCTACGATAGTAACCAACCGAAGACAGAAAGCTATGAACCTCCTTCGGAGTGCGTGGTGGACCCATGGCAACTATAACTTTGACCTTCTCAGGGTCTGTCGCAATTCCTACCGAACTGACCACATGACCCAGCAACAGCCCATAAGGTACTCCAAAAACACACTTCCGTGGGTTTAAGGCGATGCAGAATTGTCTACAGCGCTCAAAGCATTTTCTTAGAATGATCAACTGCCTTTCCCTCACGGTGGCAGCCCCTAAATCATCAATAAACACCTTCAACTCTTCAGGGGATATGTCACCGAATGTCTTATCTGCTGTTCGTTGCCACAAACCAGGTGCATTGCATAAACCAAAGGCCATCACATGGTACGCAAAAGTACCAAATATAGTGATAAAAGTTGTTTTCAACTTGTCCTCTTCTGCAATTGCCATTTGGTTGTATCCTGCAAAGCAATCCATAAACGAATATACCTCCCTACCCGCTAATTGATCCAAAATCTGGTCAATAAATGGCAATGGGTAGTAGTCCTTAACTGTCTGCTTATTCAGCTCCCTAAAGTCTACACATAAACGGATCTGATTATTCTTCTTCTTTCTAATCACAACTGGCGAACACCATTCCGTGTGTTGCACAGGAAAAATCAAACCCGCTTTTCGAAGCTTCTGTAACTCTTCAAATAGCCCGTCCCTCAATTCGAAAGGCATACGCCTTACTTTCTGTCGTACAGGACGACTGCCCTCTTTCAACGGAATTGTATGAACAGCAAGGCTAGGAGGAATGCCTCTCAACTCATCATAACTCCAGGCAAAGATATCACGGAATTCCTGGATCAAGGCCACATAGTCCTCCCTTTCTGCCGTGCTGAGCATAGAACCTAATTTGATTGGCCGCGAATCATCAGGCGTACCAAGGTCTAGCTCGATAACATTTGCATCTCTTATACGATCTTGGGCCTCTATCGGCTCATTCAAAGTGATCTGATAGATGTCCTCCGTGGTGGATCCCTCTTTGGACTCATCCCTCGATGATGTCTCACTGCCAGATAAATCTTCCAATGTCTCCAATTCTGTAGAAGATAGAGGAGCTCTCTCACTCTGCGGGGACTCAGGATAAGCATCAACCACCACACGCTGGGCACCTCTGCCGAATATCAGTCGACCGGCAGGTATATCAACTTGGCAATCCGCTTGCAAGATCCAAGGTCGTCCGAGTAATACTTGGTAACTTGGCCGCCCTGCAAAACGAATCACCCTAAAGTCCAACATGCATTCTACATTTGCAACAGTGACATGGACCTTAGTAATGCAGCCTTCCGGCTGTCTCAAACTGTCATCTGCCATTCTGAGAATTGTGGAAGTATCTTTCTGAATCGCAAGACCCAACCTTTCCATCAGTTCAGAACTCATAATGTTAACGGATGATCCAGTATCGACAATGGCATAATCTACTAATATCCCATCGACATAGGCTGCAACCCTTGGGCAATGCTTCTCAGCATGCTCAAACCAGTCATCACCAACTCGCGCAATACCCAAAGGTTCTACGATGTACCCGGTATGTAGGATCTTTCTAAATTCCTTGCGTACTCCTGGGGAAAGCTTAATGAGCTGTAAAAGATTCACATCCGGCTTGACTTCGCAAAGAGAGCTCGCCAAATCGAATTCATGATAGTTCGATAGAGCTCGCTTTTCACGCCAAACCATCCGCTCTTTAGGTCGCTGAACTGGCTTTATTGCCTCTTTCTTAACTTTCACCTTCTTCTTTGGTGGTTCCTTATCGGCTTTACTCTCTACGGGCTTCAAAGGTCCCCCTTCTAGGGCAGGATCCAAAACTTGCGTTCCTTTGTCGCCTTGTTTAGGGTTCCCGTCGACAGGCTTATCCTTGTCGGCTTCTCTACCCTTTTGACCTCTTGTAAGAACAGCACGCAGATTAGAGGTTTCAGCATCATTAACGCGTACAGCCTCAATCAAACTAACCCCACTACCACTTGGTAGCTCCTCCACTGTAGTCTTTGGTCGTTGAAGTATTTGTTTAGGCCCGTCCTCTCGCTGGGAATCATTTCCTTGGGCACGATGATTAACAGGCCCGGGTTGCCGACTTCCTCGCTGGAGAGAACTGATCTTACTCCAGCAAGTAGCTGCTAAATGGCCGGATTTTCCACAAATGTCGCACTTAACATTTGGGCAATTCCTTGGATAGTGCTGCCCACCACACCATTTGCAACTAAACCTCGACGGCGCACCCTCCTCTGGGTATCTACTTCCTATCAAATTTTGTTGTTTTTTAAGGAAGTTGACATCAACGGCTATTTGTCGATACTGCTCCGTAATCATGTCGGTATAATGCTTCATCATGTCCTTAACCTCGCCAAGAACATTGGAAGCACTCGACTCATAGCCTTGGTCATTACCATGTCGTTCCATCGGCCTAACAATTCGATTAGGCACTGGTTGTTGAGCCACAGGCATGGTGTTAGAATTGACCGCCTGGCCTCCACTACTTGGAGCCATTTGACTGCCCGTAGGCATCGACATGCTAGGGGGAGCTGGTAATAAAGGGACATTCTGCATCATGTTCCCTCTCCCATTAGGATTAGCCATCGCTATCCCTTGGCCACTACTGCCATTGGCCATTGCCATATTATTTCCCAATACTAAACCCATATTCGAATTGCCTCGAGAAGCATAGGCTGCTTGTAGTCGGGATTCCACCTCTTGTGCTCGTGTAATGGCAGTATCTATATCCCCCAAGGGAACACTACTCAACTGCAATTGGATGTTAAAGTCCAAACCATGTAGGAAATATTGCAATTGGGCAGCTGCGGGAATAGGGATAGAGGTGTCCAACTTACGGAAAACCTCTTTTATCTTCTTCGCATAAGCACGAATATCTTCGTGTGGTTCTTGGCGGGTCACGTTGAGTACACGCAACCAATATTGCCCACCCCTTTCAGGGGCAAACTCCCTTCGAAAAGCTCCATAAAATGCATCAATGTTCAATATGGTTCCGGCTTCTAAACCATGATACCATATAGCGGCTCTTCCTTTGAGAGTCATATTGAAGAACATCATCAAATGTCCTTCCTCTTGAATGCGACAGTTAAACATCAGCTTTTGAAACTCCCTAATGTGGAGTTCCGCATCTTCCTCAACTAGCCCATTAAAAATGGGTAGCGGGTAACCTAGAGCCGGCAAATCCGTCGTTCCTGCTGGAATTGCAATAGGCTGCGCCATGCCACGGATTGGATTTGCACTAGGAATAAGGAACGGTGGGGTTACACCTCCCGTACTTGACGTGGACTAGCTTATAGAAGGAAGGGGAGCACTAGAGCTTCCACCTTCTCCTAACTTACTGCTCGTGGTACTAAGACCACTAGATCCACTCCCTCGTAAGGGTTCAGCACCGCTACGCTTAGGGGAATATCTCCTAAAAATTTCAGCACGTCGCCTAGCTCTTTCGTCTCTTTCTTGCTTTTGGACTTCTGCTAGACGATGCTTATCAATAAATAACGGATCAATCTCAGTATCCTTTGGCATAAACTGCTAGTTGGTTCCTAAACAACCAGGATTCGAGAACCGCCACTTTTAAGCAGCTCCCGGCAGACGCACCACTGATGGACCTAAAAATGGGCCGGCACTAGCTCATGCACTAGCCGGACCTCGTCACTATGCACAAGACAACCCCTCGGCCTCGCGGCCAGGAGCGTCTATCGAAATCTCTGCCTTCCTGCACATTGCGTTTGTAATACGTTGTAGTCCAACTGACCTGATCCCAATATTACTCCTCAGAGGGAGTCCCTTTCACATAGCCAAAAGGCTCGAATCACATACACATGGGGTTCCTCCTACGACTGAATGCCGTCAACCCTCTGCGACTCTCCTACACCTTGGGGATTGGCCCCTCGATGCGTCGCTCAACATTTAGACATTTCGCACAAACGTCGCTCAAGGTACTAAATGAACGTGTCCAGGAATGTACCATTGTCCTTACTTGATTTCCCCTTTTGGATCCCACGACTAGCCTACGGTTTGGGGTATCTCACTGCCTCTCAACGTAGGTCGTGTCTCCAAAAACCAATTGCAATGCATGTCCAGGAGCTGATCACCGATACTCTTAAATTCTTTTCATGCTCCATGCATTTGGTGGATGTCTAGTGCTCAAACATTTAGCAAAACAGTATCGTGCACAAGTGCAAATCATTCTTTTAATGGTTTCCAACTACCGTTCGTGCTTCGTTGCATGGGCTTAGCACCGAGGTGATCCTCGTGCTACTAAGCTCTTAATTTTAATTATCATCCGTCCTAAATGCTATGCATAGAAATCAACAACTTTCCCATCACTTCACACGGCATTTAGACATATTTCGACTTCTCTACCCTTCCCCGTTTAAGTATTGCATCATTGGATAGATTTATAGGGTATTTCACCATCATTTTATGTGGAAAAAACAGAAAAAGACACACTAGAACAAGAAGGTGGGGTTGAACTGAGGCAAATCCTCATGCTTCAGTCCCCAAAAACATTCACAAACATTGCTCTTATTTATCCTTATTTTTCGGAACCCAAAATGCATTTTTCCCCTATTTTTCATGGTTTTTCTCTATTTTCCCTTATTTTCCTGCATTATTTAATTGCTGAAAATTCAAAACAGATTATGGGCTGTGGCCCTTAGTTCCTTCTTGCAGAAAAATGAGAGTTTAGTTGATGTTCCTATCCATTTTTCCATTTTTATGCCAAAAACCCTCATTTTTCCTTGTTTTTTCATGTTTTACGTGTTTTAGGATATTATTTTGAACCACAAGATGCATATTTTTCTGATTTTTTGATTATGACCAGCAAGAACTCATAGAAAACAGTAACGTGAACAATTTTTATCCCACATGAACAGCATTTCATCGATCAAAAGCCATAAATGCTCAAATTTTCTTTGAAAATTTTAAATTACCGCTTATTTGCGTGTTTCGGGTTTCATGTCCATGGCTGTAGATTTGGAAAACAGCAGCACTTCATGTCCAGCACCATCACAAATCACCATTCTCAGCCCGTGTAGCAATCCGATCCATGCCGGACAAGCCTCCATCATTCTTTCTTCTTCCTTCTTCTCCCCACATGAACTTGCCTTTAGAAGAGAGAGAGGGAGGAGAGAGAAAGACTAGAATCAGAGATTTCCAAAGAGGGCATCATTGCGCGAGCGAAGGGCGGCGATAGAGTCAGGATAGAGAGGGGAATGAGGGGCAGTGATGATTGGGGGGGGTTGCATTGAGGCTGGAGATGGCATGATCAACCATGAAGCGCATTTTTCGGCGCCTGTCTGCGTGCTCCTCTTCTCTCTCTCTCCACGATTTTAGTTGTTGCATTTCATGTGGCATTTCATTTGGGCCCCAAGGGTCACTTACTCATTTGGTCAAACTCATGTCCACCTTTTCAAATCTTGCCCAATTCTTGGCCATTTCCCCGTCCGGACTCGGAATCGAGCTCTGAAAAATCCTGGGCGTCCGGCTTAGCATCCCGCATTGGCCAGTAGCTCGTGTCAACCCGCACGACTGTCTGAAAAATTATGAAAAATCAACAAGTGTCGCTCGGGCGCCTTTAAAGCACTTTGGCGCTTAAAATCGTCCTAGATCGAGCTGCCGCCTTTGACAGTGAATATTTTTCCCTTGATATTCATAATTTTTAGCTATTTTTAAGCACTTCCCGTCACCTAAATTCCACTCTCAGGTAGTCACCAACGTGGTCAGGAGATCGTTGGGCGTTCGTCTCTCTCCTAACCTGGATTGTCCTGACCAGTGGCCGTGACTGAACCGCGGCCCTGTAGCATTGAGGCTTGGCCTCAGCGGCACTACTTGTGGTGCAGTTACTTCTCCCGACTTTTTGTTGTGGAGGTGAGGTTGGCGTACTTATGCTGGAGAGATCATCGATCTCGTCCTCTATGATGGGCTCAGCATCTTTTAGATGCTCTTGGGCTTCCTTCACCCAGAGAGAAGGGAGATGGAGGCTAAATTGGGAGCAAGCCAATGATTCCTGTAGTGACATGGAGTTAGTGAAGATATTTAGAGGTTTCAAGCAAAGGCTCTATAGCACAAGGTATTCTATCTGAGGACTTTGTTTTGGCAATTTTGAAAATTAGCTTGTACCGGTGGTATTTTTAGGGTTTAAGGTATGTCTTGGTATATATCATCTAGTACTGCTTGTTATGGATTATAATAGTGGTTATAGACAATTTTGGTCCTTCTGAGGGTTTAGTAGTGTAAACAATTTTGGTATAGAGGATGGTTTTGGCTTTGCTTGTAGTTTTGCTAGTTTTAACAGTGCTACTAGCTTTGATAATTTGGGTTCTTCTAACTATTTTGGTAGTATTTACTATTTTGTAACCTTGTTTATTATCAAAGTGTTAGTGGTTTTGGTTGCTATGATAGTTCTATTAGTTATGAAGGTCCTTATGGTTATCGTAGTTTTTGTTAGATATGCTCAATGCCCCACCCTCATAAGGTGCCACCAATGATCCATGGTGCTCAAAGTTGTAATGTCCCCATTATGAGGAGAAGCCATATGTGAGCCCGAATATTGGTTGAGTCCTCACTTGTATGTTGAATGAGGTCTATGTGACTGGTTGGCAAAAAGGTGACCATTGTGGGTCTAATCTTTAGGTTAAACAGAGTAATTAAGTTGGTAGCAACTCGAGGCACATTTTGCATCGAGTTGCCGGGTAAGGGAGTTATCAGGGACCCCTATTTTGGGGTCTGACGGCCACGGAAGCAACCCTTAGCTGGGGGGGTCCCAAGGGGGCCAGCAGCCCCCCTAGCGGGGGTCCGACGGCAACACCCCTAGCTAGACAGTAAAGGGAATATTCCTTGACCAACTACTAGTGGAAGCTCATATGGTAGGTCAATTAGGCTGACCTAACCACCTTTGTGGGTTATAAAAGCTAAACCCCTTCACAGCCATCTATAATCTATCTTTCACTAAATCAAAGTTGTTCTAGCTAGCCTTAAGCTCGTCACCTATCTTCTCTCTAGATTGCCATCTAAGCTTCACAGTGGAAGCTGGTGCACAGATCGGATGCTGTACGCTCACATAGTGAATGCCGGAAGGTCCCCAAGAATAAAAGAACTCTACTTTTTGCACAAAACTCAAGGTAAAAAGCATGCACGATATGAACAAGAGACCAATTGGGTGCAATCTCTCCCCATGCCTTGTGTGAGCGCTCCACAAAGTATGTATTTTATATATTAATCATCTTCAAGCTCAAATAATAGCCCAAATTACAAAATAGCAAGCTTTTGGCTTTTGAGTTTGCTTTAGCACAAAATAGAAATAAAGCTAATGGGCGGTGCCCAAAGAGTCAGGCATACCCAATACAATGTCCAAGTACAAATAACATAATCGTGCGCCCATGCGCATACAAAATAATAAACAAATATCCAACGCCTCAATAATAGGCGTGACAAAATATAGGCGCCATGCCTAAGGTATGCGCCCATCAAAATATAAGTGATAACTCGAATACTCGCTATCCTCCAATGCTTTCCTCCGCCACTGCTGCTATCTCTACACATCAACTGAAGCATTCACAATCGTTAGTAAAATAATACAATTAAATCGACAAAAGTGAATACCTAGCAGTCTTCAGCTACATAAATAAATCAACTGGTTAGAAATCAATCCTAACCTTAATTTATTACGAGTGTGCACTCTAAACTCATAAACGTTTATTAATTTAATATGCATTTTGCGGAATCACCTGCTATGGAATGACCCATGTACACACTAAATTAATGAAACGCCCGAAAAGGATAGGCGTCCCCATCAACTTCTCGCACAAAGAATCCACTTTGTGTATGAGCCTCGGTTAACAAAGTTTACAGAATCCACCATAAAACCTCACGGAATCCACCGTGGTACGAAATCCACTGTGAAATATGCCTCCTGGCATCATACCCCCGGGGTGGGATAGCAATTGACCTCAATTGCTATTAGCTCAATGTGGAGCTAGCAGAGTGGGGAAAGCATTTAAGTCTCTAGCGTGCATCCATTGGGCTTCCTCTACAGGATGGTTTTTAAATTTGACTAAATATCTTGAATATCTTCGGCCAGTTCTAGTGGTCATAAAGTCAGTGTCTATGATAGCTTCAGGTTCAAGTATTTCAGTCTCTTCCTCTAACAAAGGTGGGTTTTCATAAACAGGGTGTACAGGTAATTGGCCTCTAAAGGGTCATAATAAACTAATGTGAAATGTGTTGTGAATTTTCCAGTGAGATGGCAATTCTAACTTGAATGCATTGTCACTAATTTTGTGAATGATCTTAAATGGTCCATAGAATCTAGGGGCTAATTTGACAACTGGGTGTCTATCTACACTTTGTAATCTACGTTTTTCTATTCTCAACCAAACATAGTCATCAACTTTGAAATTCATTGCTTGTCTTTTCTTATTGGCTTGCTTGGTATATGATTGCTGGGCTTTGGCAATCATGTCTTTAACCTCATCAAAAATAGTAGCGGGCATACTAGCAATATCATCAGCACTCTGAATTATATTTGATAAAGATGCAACATGTGTAGACAATCTATAACCATAAATCACTTCAAACAGTGCTTTCTTTGTAGATGTGTGTGGTGTATTGTTATATGCAAACTGTAATAAATGCAAATGTGTATCCCATGTCTGTGGTTTAGAAATAGTGTAAGCACGTAAAAGATCTAAAATAGTTTTGTTAGTGGCTTCTGTTTGTCCATTAGTTTCAGGATGAAATGTACATGAGAAATCAATCTTTGTTCCTAGGTTAGCAAACAAAGTAATCCAAAAGTTGTTACAAAATCTAGAATCACGATTAGAAATAATAACTTTTGGTAATCCATGGTTAGTAAAAACAGTTTTCAAAATCAATTGTGCTGCCTGAGATGCTGTTAAAGTTTTCTTACATGGAATGAAATATGCCTGTTTACTAAACATGTCTACTACAATCCAAATCATATCATGGTTAGCTTTAGTATTAGGTAAACCAGTAATAAAATCCATAGAAATTTGTTCCCATGGTCTTGATGGAATAGATAAAGGCATAAGTAATCCATATTGTTTACCATGATGTCTCTTAACTCTTTGACAAATCAAACATTCAGAAACAAATTTAGATACATCAGTGTCCATATGTGGCCAATAAAAATCTTCAGTTAATGTACGTAAAGTAGGTATGATACCTCTATGACCTTGATATGGAGGACAATGAATCTCATTCAATACAAAAGATCTAAATGGAACTGTAACACATGATCTCTTTTCATAAAACATGAATCCATCATTATAAGACAGTGAATCAATAGGAATCCAGTTATTTCTAACTAATTTATTCCAATCAGCATGAAAAGTAATGTCCTGATGATAAGTATCTTTCATAGGGATTAAAGAATCAAATGATATAACAGAAATATTATGAATGGTGGGTCTTCTACTTAATGCATCTGTCACTACATTTTCTTTACCTGGTTGATATTGGATAATCGGATGAAAACTCTGAATAAAGGCTGCCCATTTGATATGTCGGTTATATATTTGGGGTTGGCTAAGTAAATGTCTAATACTTTGTTGATCGGTCTTAATCATAAATTCAGAACCCATTAAGTAATGTTTCCATTGTCTTAAAGCTTGTACTATAGCTAATAATTCTTTATCATAGGTGGAATATTTAAGTTCAGAGGGTTTCAATTTACAACTAGAATAGGCTATGGGATGATTATCTTGCATAAGTACGGCTCCTATTCCAGATCCGCTAGCATCAATAACTACTAAAAAGAATGGTTTATTAAAATCAGGTAGTTGTAATACAGGAGCATGGGTTAATGCATGTTTCAATAAGTCAAAGGATTTCTATTGATTATCAGACCAATGATAAACAATATCTTTCTTCAAAAGTTTAGTCAAAGGCAAAGCAAGTAATGAAAAATTACGCACAAACTTCCTGTAGAAACTAGCAAGACCTAGGAAAGATCGTAACTCATGCACATTTTTAGGTATAGGCCAGTTCAATATTGCTTCTATTTTCTTAGGGTCAACCTTAATACCATCTGATGATACAATATGACCTAAATATTCAATTTTTGTTTTAAAAAACTCACTCTTTTTCGGATTAGCATACAATTGATTATCTTTTAATAACTTGAAAACCAATGACAAATGTTCATAATGTTCTTTCTCATTTTGACTAAATACCAAAATATCATCAAAGAATATAATAACACAATGCTGATATTTCAAAAATATATGATTCATCATTCTACTAAATGTAGCAAGTGCATTAGTCAATCCAAAAGGCATCACTAAAAATTCATAATGACCAAATTGATATGTCAGACTTATCTAATCTCACCTGATGATAACCAGATTTAAGGTCTATTTTACTAAATATGGTAGAACCTTGCAGTTTATCCATAAGGTCATCGACTCTAGGAATTGGATATCTATTCTTTACTGTGATCTTATTTAAAGCACGATAGTCAATGCACATACGATAAGTATTATTCTTTTTCTTTACTAACAAAACAGGTGCACCAAATGGAGAACTACTAGGTCTAATCAATCCTCTATTTAGTAATTCCTCGACTTGATTTTGAATTTCTTTTTGCTCTATCTGGTTATGCCTATATGGTGCTTTACAAGGTGGTTGTGTACCAGGAATCAAATCTATTTTGTGGTCTTCTGGACGTGAAGGAGGTAAACCAGGTGGTAGATCTTCTGCAAAACAGTCTTTAAATTGTGCAAGAAATTCTTTATGCCTAGGGTGCATATGATTTTCTTTAACTTGCAGTTCATTCACCCAAATGAGATAATATTTACTACTTTTGCGTAATGCACGTTTAGCTTGAGTATGCGAAAGCAGTGGAAAAGCATTAGATGCATGCATACCATACAATGTAATATGTTTTCCTTGAAATTGAATATTAATTGAATGTGTGGAATAATCTATATCAGGGTTATGCTGATGACGCCAAGGCATACCTAAAATAATATCACTGGACTGTAATGGTACAACTAGAAAATTCCTTCTTTCAGTGTATTCACTAATTTGAATTTCTAAATCATGCACCTCTTGTGTTCCATTATACCTTGTGCCTAAGAATGCTGCTTTAATGCGATAATGTGTAGGTACAGTTTGTAATTTCAATTCTTTCACTAACTTTGTAGAAATAAAATCATGAGTACTACCATCATCATGCAAAATAATCTTTTTCTTTCCATGGACTAAACATTTCATTTTCAATAAAGAATGTGGAGTTGGCATACCTGGTAAAGTATCCGAAGGAGTAGTAATGTCGTCTTCATCTTCCGTGAAATCAGGCATTTCTTCATATTCATAATCTTCCATTGCTCCAAGGTAGTTGATATGGACAAGTGGCTTCTTCGATTGGCAATTGGCTGCTAAATGTCCAGGTTGGTGGCATTTATAACACACTATAGGTTTGGGTTTGGTTACATTATTTGCAATGGCGGGAAGTCTAGGAATATTAGGATTTGGCTGTGGAATTGGCTTAGGGTTGTGATTGGTATTGGATGGTAAAGCAGGTGGTTTTGCCCAAGACTTACGGAAAGATGATGAAGGAAAACGATCTTGATTAAATCTTCTAAAATTTGAGTTGAATTGCTTAGATCCATAGTTACCATTGGCTTGGAATTGTTGTGGATGCTTGTCTCTTCCTCGAAGCTTGTCTTCAGTGTCATGAGCTAGAGAAATTGTGTCTTCAAGAGTTGCAGGCTTGAACATATTGACTTCAGCGTAGTAATGCCCAAGTAATCCAGACATATACTTGCGCTTGTGTGTCGTTTCAGGTACGTCTTCAAGCATGCGTAACTGGAGTAATGCATTCCAAAAGCGTTCGGTGTACTAAAGAATAGGCTCACGATCTCGTTGCTGAAGAAGGTCCCATTGCTTTATGACTTTTTCATGAAATTGTGGAGGAAGGAAATTCTACATAAACTTTTTCTTGAAATTCTCCCAGGTAGTGGGACAGTCTATACTCTTACGAACCATGGTCCACCAAAGAGATGCTCTATCCACTA
Source organism: Lygodium microphyllum (assembly GCF_053477565.2). Lineage (NCBI taxonomy): Eukaryota > Viridiplantae > Streptophyta > Polypodiopsida > Schizaeales > Lygodiaceae > Lygodium > Lygodium microphyllum. The sequence continues at coordinate 75,131,716 of NC_141142.1, read as the reverse complement.
AATGATTAGTGACACACTTGATTTTATCTTTTTCTGCATATATTTCCTCATGAAAGTAATCATCAAACTGACTCATGAATGCAAGAACAGTTTTTCCATCTCGGGTGCCATTGAAAGTACGAAATTTGAAATTTCTTTTACTTATCTTTGTTTCTTTGCAGATGAATTGAGCTTCAAGAGTTGCGTCAATGGTACATCGGATAAGATCTTCAGATTGTGGTTCCTCTTTGTCGGTAGTTGATCTTTGTAAATTAGCCAATTGAGCTTGCAATGCTTGTCGGGCTCGTCGTTCTTCATCCGACTGCATCATGATTAAATCTAGCTTTTGCTCCATCATAGGTTTAGGAAGATCGCCTTCAGCCATTAAATTATCCATATATGGTTCTGTCATCCTGCAAAACTTCAAAAGACCTCACACTCTCAAAATCCAATTAGCGGGATGAGCATAGCTCAAAATCAGGTGTACAAGGCTTATATATTTTTGTGTGTGGCTTTCACAATCTTCGTCTTTGACTATTGCGGAATTTGTAATCTTTGAAAAATCTACGTTTTGACCTTTTGCGTGTGCTGAAAATGGTTCAGCAAACCTACGTATGCGAACACTACCTTCCAATGAACAACTTTGCAGTTCGGAGTTTCTGCGTAGGAACAGTCATTCTAGGAGTTTTGAGTACAAGTTAGTTCTGACATCAGGTGACTTGTCTGACTTGCAGAGTTGCAGACTTATGTGACTTGCAGAGCACCAAAACTTGTAGAACTTGAGTGATTTAGTAGACTTGCAGAATTTGAACTTTATAGACTTGCAGAACTTTTGTGGCTTGTGTGATTGGAAGCTTAAGAGACTTAGCTTATGGCTTATATGGTTGAAAACGACGAATTTTGGGGGGGGGGGCGTTTTTTTCAGCCCCGAAAATCTCGCGAACATCCTCTGATGTGCCGATTTGAAATTGTGAAGCTTTAAAGCTTCTTTAAGCTTTATAAGCTTTGTATTAAGCTTTGAAGATTATGAATTTTTGAAGACTTATCTCTGTAACTCCACGACTTGTATGAGAGGATGTAGGAGTGGTCCTCCGCTGTTGCAGGCCGGTCCTTCGCGATCTGAGAATGGAAACAGAGGTTCTTGACTACCAGGAATCCACCCGTATCAACCGTTCACGATGAGATTGACCGTAGAGCTCGATCGTTCCAGGAGCTCCGCCTTCGCACAAGATGGGTAGCGATTGGAAGCTCTTGATCTTAGCTTCGCTCTGATACCACTGGTGCACACATCGGATGCTATACGCTCGCGTAGTGAATGCCAGAAGGTCCCAAGAATAAAAGAACTCTGCTTTTTGCACAAAACTCAAGGTAAAAAGCATGCACGACATGAACAAGAGACCAATTGGGTGCAATCTCCTCCCATGCCTTGTGTGAGCGCTCCACAAAGCATGTATTTTATATATTAATCATCTTCAAGCTCAAATAATAGCCCAAATTACAAAATAGCAAGCTTTTGGTTTTTGAGTTTGCTTTAGCACAAAATAGAAATAAAGCTAATGGGCGGTGCCCAAAGAGTCAGGCGTACCCAATACAATGACCAAGTACAAATAACATAATCGTGCGCCCATGCGTATACAAAATAATAAACAAATATCCAACGCCTCAATAAATAGGCGCGACAAAATATAGGCGCCATGCCTAAGGTATGTGCCCATCAAAATATAAGTGATAACTTGAATACTCGCTATCCTCCAATGCTTTCCTCTGCCACTGCTGCTATCTCTACACATCAATTGAAGCATTCACAATCGTTAGTAAAATAATACAATTAAACCGACAAAAGTGAATACCTAGCAGTCTTCAGCTACATAAATAAATCAACTGGTTAGAAATCAATCCTAACCTTAATTTATTACGAGTGTGCACTCTAAACTCATAAACGTTTATTAATTTAATATGCATTTTGCGGAATTACCCGCTATGGAATGACCCATGTACACACTAAATTAATGAAACGCCCGAAAAGGATAGGCATCCCCATCAACTTATCGCACAAAGAATCCACTTTGTGTATGAGCCTCGGTTAACAAAGTTTACGGAATCCACCGTAAAACCTCATGGAATCCACCGTGGCACGGAATCCATCGTGAAATATGCCTCCTGGCATCAGAAGCGCACTGGTGGACAGAGCCATCTGTGTATCAATTGTTTGTAGCTAACAATTTTTTTTAAATTCTCCTCTTATCTATTGTGTACTCTCTATCTCTTTCTCAGATTCTATTCACTAGGCCGTGTAATTTTTACATGGTATCAAAGCCCAGGGAGCTCTAGGGATCGAAAGAGTGCGCAATAGGCAAAGGCTTTGGTAGCAAAGAGAAACGATGTCATCTTCCAGAAGAGGTTATGGCGCATCAGGAAGCGGTGCAGGAGGTAGTGTTGTTGTACTGGTTATTCAAACACTGAGGATTCGTCCACCAACCTTCAGCGAAGACAAGTTAGATGGTACAAACTACACCTTATGGAAGTTCAAAATTACAACTATACTTGATTCTTATGAGCTTTTGGAGATTTTGTTAGGGACTGATGTAGAACCACAGCCTACCCCCGACCCATCAAATTCTAGCGTGATGAATCATCCAAATGCAGATCTTCTACGAACTTGGAAATGAAGGAATGTAGATGCATTGTGTGCCTTAGCTACAAGTTGTTCTGACAGTGTTCTGACTTTGATTTAGCATACAACCAAAGCATCAGAGGCTTGGAATGTACTGAGGAGTCTGTATGAAACACAAAACCAAATAAGGATCCAAAACTTGGAGAATCAACTAGCAGCGGAGAAGTTTGCTGAAGGAGTGACGGTTAAAGTATTCATCACTCGAATTAAGAATCTGCGCAACCAGATGGCTGCCACTGAGATACAAAAGACTATCAAGGAGCTAGCTTGGAGGTGTCTTCAAATTTGTCCACAAAATTTTGATGGACTAGTAACTGCCCTTAATACTCAGGTGAGACCTCAAGCTTTGAATTTTGAGGAGCTTATTGATGGAGGAGGAGTTGAGGCTGAAAGCCCGAGAAGAAAGCAACAATGGAGATGCTGCATTCTCTGCCAATGCAAAAGGCAAAGGTGGTTTCTTCACGCAAAAGAAATTCTTTTGCGCCAAATTTCAATTCCTGTAATGTTTCAATTGTAAATTGATGTCATATATCTTTAGGATCTCGTAAACTTGGTTTCCTTGATACTTTTTCATATGGACCCTCACTATTTGGTGGAAGCAATAAAGTAACTGGTTTCACCTTTTTGTCAACCATCTTATATTTTGTCTCCACAACTGCTTCAACCCATCGTAAATCTCCCTGCTTAGCAAATGATGCTATAACATCATACTATCCAAAGAACATACTGACAACACTCTATTTTGATCCTTATTTTATGCATGTATGATTGCTGAAATTTCAACCATAGTGTCAATAATATTCAACCCCTAAAAGAGACATGAAATACCTATATTTTTAGCTAACAACCCCAATACTCTCAGTTCCTTAACAACCCGTTTCAGAGATATGCATTTAGCCCTACATATAGCTTCCATAGGCTTAAATCAATATGAATTATTTGCTGTAAACTAAGAATAACCAATAGAATAAATGCATGCTTCATTCCATTAGGAAGCGAGTACATCATTTGAACAACACTACTATAGCCCCGCATTATAGTTGCAAACACCATATTGAGGAATATGGGAATTTTCCATAAGTTTGGGACACATGGTCAAATCTTTGGATTAATCATAACTTGAACACTATGACTCCAAAGCGAGTGCTCTATAGCTCAATAGATTCCATTTTTCAAAGAGCTTTCCAATGATAGGTCACATCATATGGTTTTGAGAAACTTATGGGTATATTATCCAGGTGCCACCTTTTTAGTTTTCAAAAAATGGGAATTGGGAGATTCCCAAACTCACTAATATTGTGTTAGTAGTGCTTAGTGAAAATATAGTTCTTTGATTTCCATTGCATTTGAAGGCAAGGGAGACTCTCAAAGTGTATCTCGATTCCTAGGATGATTAACACAAATAGTAAGAAATTGGACTACTTTTCTCCCATTCCATTAGGGGAGTTTTGAGGTCTCGAAAATGCCTTTTAGGAGATAGAAAGAGAGTGCTCTAGACCAATAGGAGCAAAGCCTGTGTAACGGAACTTCTATTTTAAAAGGGATAAAAATGTATTTTACAATATATATATATATATATATATATATATATATATATATATATATATATATATATATATATAATATTATGAATTTTTATTATCAATATATATTTTTAGCCTCTTATATTCGTGATTATGACATTCTTTGCATTAATGATATACAGTCCCAGCCTCTTTTATTTAATGATATATTTGAATTAATGATAATGACATGTTTACTCTAAATTCAAATTAGTAAAAATTTTGGCACATATTTTTTTTCCTCCTTTCTTTTGTCCCTCTCGTGGTAGCCTAGTCTTCTCTCTCTCTCTCTCTCTCTCTCTCTCTCTCTCTCTCTCTCTCTCTCTCTCTCTCTCTCTCTCTCTCTCTCTCTCTCTCTCTCTGTGCTATGGATACATAAATGCAACCTTCAACAAGACATCCAAGCTCCCAAATCACATTCATATCAGTATTTAACTCATTCCAAAAAGATGGAAGATGGATTCCTTCAATCATTAGCAAAGGCAGTTGGATCACCATGCAACAGGCAAAACATGGGAAAAGGTCAAGATATGAGAGCTCGTTTATCTTTGCTTGGAAGGGTAGAATCCGATATTTTAAGCTTGGAGTAAATAAGAATAGCATAAAAGAGGTTTTGGTGCAACATGTGTTTATGCATAAAGAGCTATATTTGGAACCTGGAAATTCAAATCTTCCAATGCATAAACCAAATTGTAAGGATTTAATTCTTAAAGTCTTTCTTTTCTTGAACTTGGTTTAAGGTTTTCCATTATAACATTTGTTCATTTGTCTTGTAGATGTCTATCCCTCTAATCTTGAGGAATGGCAACCAGTCGAGTCTATTGTTGATGTGATGCATGGCTTGATTGGAGAAGAGATGTACAAGGGTAGAAAGAAGACAGAGCTTGTAGAGAATGGAATATTCTTCTATTACCATTCTTATATTGTCCCCATGCAGTGTAGCCAATGGGGATCAATATCCCCCCTTCCTTTGCCAGATTTTTCAAGCTTTGAGTGGCCTAGTCAGTGGTAGATTCTTCTTGCACCGAGGAGCACACTTCCTCATGGTCGCCATGAATAACTCCAACACTGCTTCAGTCGTATTGGCTGTCTCTTTCCCTTTACTTTTAAGGGTTCTTCTCATTTGCCTTCTTGACATGACAATCTGTGATTATATGTCCTTTCTTCTTGTAGTAAAAGCACTCTCCTTGAAACTTCTTCTTACCGCCCTTCTTTTTGTCACCATCGGTTTTCTTTAATAATGGCCTTAGCTTTGAATTGGATAATATCTAGTTTTCTAGCAATATATGTTTCTTGCACAAAGTCCAAACATTCCAGTGCATCCTTGTCATTTGCCACCTCATTCGAAAAGGCAGAAGTTGGAACATTTTGGACCCTCTAATTGTTGTTCATCATATTTGATAGGATATTTAACAAGAGTATACGCAATGAATGCAGCTACTTTTGACATAAGCTTGCATTTCCTAAAATGAGCAAAACAAAACAAATCTGGTGCATAAAACCTATCAAAAGAATGAGATGTTCACTTCCTTGAAAACAAAGCCTTCTCTGAATGTGAGCTCCCAATAGGTATATGAACATATTCCTTTGCATTCTTTTCAACCATAGAAAATGCGATACCTTCAAACTCAGCAAACTTCTCTAGCAAAAACTTATTGCAAGACTTCAAGACATGGTTAATATCCCAGTCAATCAAGGTTGAAAATATCATTTGCAGTTCTATAGTAAGATAAATCCATGCCATTCTAATGAAGAAGAAAGTCTAGGAGCCTTTCTGAGGGAGAAACCTCTGTGATTTGAGACAATCCAAGAACCCTCAATGGTGACTTGCCTTTGACTGGAGACTTCCTAGACATTCCCATACTTGTTGTTGAACAAGGGGAAGAAGTAGTGGGAATTTTAGGGGAGAAGGCAGGACAACCAGAGGCCCTTGACCCTGAAGACAATCTTCTTCTTTTCCTATTAGGGGTGACCACCTCTTGGAAGCCTGCAAAATCCTTTGGCTCAAACATGAGTGGAAGCACGATACGATGTGAAAAGGTGCACCCGACCACACGAACAATGTCTCCTTGCTCATGATGTGACACAAATCGACAGAGCTAACAAGATGGGAAAACAATCCTCGCACTGTACCTTTGAGTTGAATATGGTATGAAAACAAACATAGAAATGGTGGAGGAGCTCAAATCTTGCCAGGCTTGATAATTTGCTGAAAAATCCATAAATGCCTAATTATACATATGTATAGACAAGGAGAGGGATTTGCCACATGGATAGTCACGTGGATAGCCATGTGGATGGCCATCGCAAATCCTAGCCGATCATATAGTGCCACTGTTGCTTGCCCCATAGGTATAAAAGACCAATGCCAACTTACGTGGCTCACTTTTGACATCCACGACGTGAATGAATGACAATATGGAGTGAGTGACCTCTTGCACTGTCAACACTCTTCCAGTATGGCACCATATACGTTAATCTATTTTGAAGGCTGATAGAGCTATGCTTTCTAGGATCTAGGCCAGTGATACAATGCGAATACGTTTGGTGCGTTATCTCAATTTTCTCTATTCACACCATATCTGAACTTCCTTCATGGATTCGTGAAAACGGTGCGAGGATATCTTGTTTGATATCACGCTATACTGTATTCACACCATATTGGCCTTGCTACTTGTGATTTCTAGAGATGTGGCGTGAGTATGCCACCTTCAATTTGCCGCTCAAGTGTGTTTGCATTGTATTTGTCATTGTGCTTAAGATAGTCAATTTTTGCAAATACATAGATACAATGTTCATAGATACAATGCGAATGCATGGCGTCCAATTTGGTGGTCCTTTCCCTTTGTGCTGTATTTGCTGTTGATCTCCCTATTTGTTTGTAGATACGATGCGAATGAATCACCTTCGATCTGGGGCTTTCGTCCCTTCCTGGCATTTTGTTGTCACTTTTGAATTGTGTTTTAAGTTTCTGATTTGTATCTCTCATTTTGATTTGTGTACCTGTCATTTTCCAATAGGTGATGGCTAGGAAAAAGTAGACTACAAGGAGGGTGTATATAGACAGCAAGGATAGTGAGGAAGAGACAAGGCCATCAATGGATCCTTAAGCTTTCCCTCTTGAGATCCCTCCTACCCTTGGTTTTCCTCAATCTCCTGCCATGCAATCAAAGAAATCTAGTGCAGAGACTGTGTGTTCTCCCCCTGCCCATAGTAAGCTTCATTTTGTTGACAACCAACCCTGTGACCTTGCTGGACAGTCCTCTCCTACAACTACCAAGTTTCCAACCTCCCCTAGAGCCCCTATTTACCAAACAAAGCAACCTAGACCCTCTTATGCTCATGGAAAAGAGCCTTCCAAGCTTAAGAGAAAGTGAAATTCTAGATATTATTATGTTTAGAAATGTTTTAATGAGATAAGGAAGGCACAAAGAGCGTCTAGGAGAGCAAAAGGGCCAGTGATTGAGAAGATGACACATTTATACCCAACAAAGATCATGTCCCAACAATTGTCCAACAAGAAAAACCACAAGAAGTTATAGAGTTGGAGGATGAATTTTGCAAGAGGAAAATCATTGTCCTTGGCCTTGTCAATCTAAAGAGAATGGGGGAGATATACAGGCAAATGGTTGTGAATGTCTCTTGCACTTCTTTAGAAGAGGACTATCTTAGTATATTGCTTGAGGAAATATCCATGCTTGTTAAAAGAGATATTCAATTGTCTGATTCTGTAGTCTTTGTTGCATGAGGTAAGACATTTTGACTCTCAAAATTTTTACTATATAGAATGATGGTGCTGTTCGTTGCAAATAACATTTCTTTGTTTTTGCTATTGGTTTTAGGGCGTTGATTACTTTTCTCAAGCAAGAAATCTCTAAAACTATATTTATTGTTGATCCATTGTTATTGGTGGAATTGTTTTCGAGATATGGTTCAAACAAAGAAATATTTTTCAAAACGTTTGATTGAATCACAAACTACCATATTTTTTTTCCTTAGGTCCAAAGGTATACAATTTTGCAAAGGGCTTAATGTATACTTCTTTGATGTATTCATTTCTTACTAAGATTTCACTTTATAGAGGACATTGGAGCCTCATATATATTAATATTCTCACTGGAGAAATTATCCTCATAAACTCTCTTAGTGGTATCCATGGCCAAGCAAAAATGTGTGTTAAATAGAATGCTACTTCCTTTTTGGTTTATTGTTTATTTTATTTGATTGTCTATTTTAGTAACATGTTTGCATTTATAATGCTGGCAGGCTTGTGGCTACCTTTTTGGGGACACCACATATGAGGATATTGCTGATCCTCAAAAACCATATAGCTTTCTCTAACAAGAAGTGCCCTTGCAAAGTGATGCACATTCTTGTGGATGGAGAGTGATTTCAAATGTTTGCAGGACAATAGATTCAAAGATACTCAAGATAGATGGGGTTAATGTAAGTATTTTTTGCATTGTTTGTTTTTTGAGGAACCCTTTTTTGAGTTTTTCAACTTATGACATTTTTTCTCATAGTGCCAAGATCACCTTGATTCATACACATGGTGGATAAGGGAGAGATGTATTGAGTTGATTTTGGATAGGGCAATCACACCAATCGACCTTGACTCCCCTCCACAAAAATCCGCAACTAAGAGTAAGGATAAGGTGAAGGGCAAGTCATCTGGAAAGACTAGTAATGTAAACTCCAAAAAGAAAGAAATGCCAACACTTCCTCATCCATCACCTCATTAGCCTAAATAGAAGAGGCCCCCTGTCCAAGTCAAATTCTTTCAGTAACCAAAGAAAAAAGCCATCGTAAGGAGATTAGATATGTTTGCAGAAAGTGAAGAAGTTATAAAGCCAAAAGAAGACAAATAGATACAAACGAAAACAAGAAGGAATCTTTATTTTTATTTTGCATCCTTGTATATTTTCACTTCAATTTCGTAACTCTTAATTAAATAAACTGTTTTTTATCATATGTAAATGTAATCAATGTTTTCATATTTACGGCTTGAAGCTTACAATTGTGAGAGGCAAGCAACTCATACAAGAGAGAGAGCGTTTAGCCCTTTTCCCAATTGTTTTACCATTTACTTTGAACTTATACCCGGAGGATGTGTTGTCTAGTAGCTCCAAGGTATCCCTTACATATTTAAGACTCCAATTGGAAGTGATCTTTGCCTCTTTTTCTTCTTCATGTGCTATAACTTGCACCTTAAGTTTGAAATGCCTATTTTAAGTTTGTATCTCCTATAATCAAAGTCCAAAGTAAGAGTTTGTTGTATGATATTATAACACAGAGACAATTATTGAGGGAGTACAATACACCTCATGGTATTGCCCTTATGGTCATACTCTCTAAATTTCCAAAGCCTTCTTATAATGTTGTCTAGTTCCACTTTTGCAAAATTTCTACTTAGCCAAGATACCTTTGTCCTTTGTAAATTTTCTATTTTGAAGTAGGCCATAAAGATATGCAATGATATAAACCATCACAGTCATATTCTTCTTGAGATCCTTCCAATTGTCATGGACTTTTAATATCTTGATATATTTTGAATGTAAAACTATGCATCATTGCCTTATCAAGAATCTCCCAAATTAGAAATGAGAGACTTGGCAATGGAAAATCCTTGATATGTCTATATGTACCCTCTCTAGAGGGAACTACATACTATGCATAGTATGTAAAAATTATTCTCTCACTAAAATAATCGATGGTCTCATAAGCATAGATGATGTCTGCAAACGCCTTATGAATCTCATTGAAAGTTTCACTTAAGCTCTCCATAGGTTGCCATTCAGTACTTGTTGACGAAAATATATTTACAACCAAGAATTCGATATTAGTACTTGCTTAAATGAATAAAATATCAAATATGTTATCAACTTAAGACTTATAATGTGTCTGCTTGGCAAACACGTTTGTTTGGAGGCAAGTGCATATCCTTGGCCATGTAAATATATTGCAATTTGACAAACCACCCTTCATGCATAATTTTGAAAGAAATGATACGTCCCTTCTAGTGCTGTTTTATATCATCTCTTTTTTTTCTTTTCACCTTGTGAGAGCCCTTGTAGGAGGGTAACATGGTAACCCAATCGTTTATACAAAAGGTTTTAGGCTCCCAATTTCCGTCAGCTCCTTGGCTATAAATGGTGTAGGAGTTTATTGAATGAGGACACCTTTGGATACCATACTTAGATTGAATTCGCACACAAAGAAGCTCACTCAGAAAGGTGAATGAGCAGAGAAAGAAGCTCACTGAGAAAGAATGATGAACTAAAAAGGAATATTAAGAAGACTAATGAAAATAGATTGGGTGCCAAAAGCTCATGACTTTCAAAAAAGTCATTATTAACTTCACAACATCTTTATTATGTCATTTGTCAGATTTTATATGTAAATAAGGGCTTTGGGACTACCAAAACATGTTAGACTTTGAAGATTTTGGCTAAAAGGGAGGAGAGAATCACAAAGTGGACTCTACTATCTCCAAAAAGGAGGAGACAAGAATACCATATTCTTTCACACGTGACAAACTCTCTTTGATCCTTTCCTTAATATCATGATTAATAAAGGTGCATTTTTTAAAGTGTTTTTGGCCCTAATGATATAGATCAAACTTCCTACTATCTTCCTAAATATAGTAGGGTCTTTTATCTTATACCCAACATTAGCACTCAACTTTACATTTTGCTCCAATGGTACTGAAAAAGACACTTACATGTTGTCATACCATACTTGAACAACATATCTAAGCCATACTACCTTTGGGATAGTTATATACATTAGCACATCTGATCACCTCAATACCAAGAAAGTATCTCAACTTACCTAGATTCTTCATTTCAAACTTTAGTTTCAAAAGGCCCTTGACATTAGCAATCTCACTATCATTATCATTGATAATAATTAGCCATCCACATAGATGACTATGATGACCATACTTACATCAACCTTCCTCATATAAAGTGAGCAATCTACATTAGAAACATAAAAGCCAATGTTGACAATATACTCTTTGATCTTGTCGGACCATGTTCTAGGTGTTTGTTTTAGCCTATGGAGTCACTTCTTGAACATATACACATATATGGCATACTCTAGATCCTCATAACATGCTAGCTACTTAATATACATCTCTTCTTGTAAATCACCATGCAAGAAGGCATTCTTCACATCCATTTGCTAGAAACTCCAACCTTTGGCTACTACCAAAACAATAATACATTTGACAGTTTCCATCCTAGCAACAACTAGATCGAATATCTCTTCATAATTTATGGTGTATGTTTGTGCAAAGCCTTTTGCAAATAGCCTAGCCTTATATCTACTAATAGAAACATCTACATTATGCTTTATTTTATAGAACCATTAACAACTAACACACTTCATACCCTTGCACAATGATACTAGATCCCAAGTCATGTTGGCCTCTAATGCAACCATCTCCTCATCCATTGTTGCACAAGGGTGTTTAATATCCTCAACTACATTTACCATATAAACATAATGGTGAGCTATATAAACCTCGAAACTAAATATTCTAATAGGGTATCTCACCCTATTAGACATGTGTACCACTTAGTCACTCAATGGAGTCTTTACATTACCATGTGCTCTCTATACAAATGGTTACTTGACTGAAGGAATAATGACGTGCATGACTACTAGATGCATTATTACCATCTAACACTTTCTTATTTCCTTTGTCATTACCTACAAAACCAGTAGATACACTTGAAGATGTGGGGCTACTTCTTAGTCTCTCAAACCAAGGGTTAAATGTAGATCTACTACACCGGATGATGTCTCTAGTATAGTAGGAGCCAATGATTCCCACTTTTTTGTTTGTATGTGACTGTCATGATCATTAACATCATCCAATGCATTTGCACTAAATGTAAATCAATTGCTCATCTCATAAAAAATAACATTCACCCAAAACTCACCATTAACAGGTTTATAACAATGATACCCTTTCTACTTAGTAAAGTATCCAATGAAAATACATTTTTAAACTTTTGAGTCCAATTTTTTCCTTTACTAATCATGCATATGAAAATATGTAATACGACCAAACACTTTTAAATGTGATATATCATGTGTATTGCTTGTAAAACATTCTTCAAAAGTCATGGAATTGTAGCTTTGGGAGATCTATCCATAATATATTCTATAATATAAACAACCAAAAATAAAAAACACTTGGATATATTCTTTTTAGTCCCATCAATGCATGTGCAACTTTTACAATATGTCTGTTTTTCCTTTTTGCAACCCCATTTTGCTATGGGATATACTTGTATGTAAGCTATCACTTTATTCATGAGATCTCAAAAACTCATTGAACTCATTAAAGAGGTATTCTTCTCCTCCATATGACCTCAATCACTTAATTTTCAAACATGTTTCTATTTCAACAACAACAACCTTGAAAGTTTTGAAGTGCTCAAACACTTGGGGCTTTTTCCTTTATGAAATATACCTAGAGTTTTGAAAGGCATTAAATCTAATCTACAATCCTTGCATTAAATCTAAACTACATCCCTTGCTCTACCATTTGACCAACAATACCAAATTCTTTGTGATGAATGATACAATAGAACATTTGGCAAACACTTTGTTTGATTATCATGTAAGAACAAATGAACATTTTTAATATGTAAAATTAGATGACACGAATTATCACCCGTCTCTACATAACTTGGACTTTGTAAATCTTGCATCTCTTCAAACCATTTAGCATGGTCGATCATATTATTAGATGCCACCTAAATCAATATACCATACATCATCACATATCCCTTTTACTATAACATTATTAATCATATAATGCATGATTAAAAAATCCTCATTTTTATCATCATTCTATCTTGAAGATGATACATAATTTTCTTGCTATAATTTGCCACTATGAATGTCATTCTTATTATCAAAATAGTGGGTTGGAATATGACATGTTCTTCCACAATAATGGCAAACAACACCATAATCTCTAGAACCTATATTATGTTGTCCACCTCTTCCTCTAGAGCTTGTCCTACCTCTAGAATTACCATGGCCTCTAGAAATTAGCATGTCACCAAAATGTTCATTTAACCTATCTTGTCAATTATCACTAGCATGACCCATATCACAACCTCTTGAAGAGGATATACTATGTCTCCTCCTTGAACTTAAGTAAAATGGTTGGACCTATTCACTGCCTCTTTTAGATGATTCATCCTACATATTGATCTCTTAACTAACCACAACAAAGACCAACTCATCAAAATCTAGAAAATGAATATATATATATATACAGAAGTAACAAAATATATCTAGACTTTCTCATTAGTAAGGCCTCCCAAAGTAGATGAGACCAAATCATTATCGTTAGGCATTGCATCAATAGTATTTGGTAAGGCATTTGTACTGCTCCTCACCTTCAAAACATACTCATTTATAGATATTTCTCTTCTTCAAAGTATTCAAATCTTGCTTGAGTTGAATCTTTCATGCCTTTGTATTACTGAAAATATATTCTCGAAGATTGTCTAAGCTACATGTGATATCATATCATGAATCTTGTGGTGGTGGGATTTACTTGAGCTATTATGGTGAATACACATGAGAGAAAGCTCACTCAATAACACAAGAAGAGAGATGGAGACTAAGAAGTTTTGTTGATAGGTTTTCTTCTTTCTTCCTCACATCGTACAATGTATACAAAGTTTAAATAAGATATAATATAAAGAAAGATAACATACTAAGTTGAATGGTAGGTATAACTAACCAAATATAATAACAGATAATCTAGTAGCCATGTGATGATCATAATAACCACCGATGTGCCAAGTGTAGACGAACGTACCCATTTAATCAAGTAGTCTATTATTAATATCTGCATGTGTTGAGCTTGCCATATCAACATGATTATCCCAAGCTTTTGTTATTGCCTTTCTCAAAAGATCAAATTGATTCTTGAAGTCCTTGAGATCATCATCTTTCCATTAAGTTTTATTAGAACAATTAAATATTTTGTCTAGTGTTTCCTAAACTTTAGGTTTTCTATTTAGAGAATCTCCATTATCAAAGTGATCCTTAAGTGTACTATGGAGGGATTTTCATTGATTGTATTTAATGGTTGATCTACTGATTTAGAGTTTATATTGCTAAGTTTTCCATGAAAGTCCAAGAACCTTCTAGCCTTACCCCACCAATAGATTGTTTCTTAGGTACAATTTCCATCCTTGGAATTTTGAAAATATGGTTTAATGATAATATTATATTCATGCAAACGAATAGTAGATCAAACTTTTTTTTATCTTTGTTATAGCATCCTCTCTAGCTGATAAGGGCTTTAGGTTCCAATCAAAGCCTATACAAAGATGAACGAGCTTTTTTATTATTTTAAAAAGTTCATGAAGTGTGAAAATGTGAGTATTGGCCAAAGAAATATCTAAAACTACTTGAAGTATTGGTCTTTGGTGTGCTTAAGAGCTCCTTAAGAGGGAGCTCTATTTCAATTGCTTGAGTTCAACTATATAGTTGGAGACATGTAGCATAAGTAGGATTATCTAGAGTTGGCTTCCTTTGATACATTATACATATATTTGAGTATCTTCAAGTCACTAGATATGTATAATTTAACATTGTAGTTCCCAAATCCCTTGACAAATAGCTCTTCTCTTTCTTGTTGGCTCTTAATTACATCAAATATTGAATTTTGATGAAAAAACTAACATAGTATTTGCCAATCCTCTGTATCTACTTGCAAAGTTTCTAGCCAACAAATATTGTGGTCAAATTGAATACCAAGTGACATTGAACCACTATGATGACTTGATGAAAGTGCTCTATTCATCAAGATAATAAAGACCCTCTTTGATTTTGTACACTTCAAAATCTCACTTTTATAAAATTTAATCACAAATATGGCTACTCGTTGAGCCCCTTCTAATGAAAAATCATAGAATGTGATCATTAAACATTGTAGAGTGGGCAAGTTAAGAAAAATATTGTTAAGTTTATTGAATAGAACCTCTTTTTCTTTGCCCTTAAAGCTAGCCTTGATATGGAAAGGCTCGTCCAAAGCTTCCATCACTTTATCATTATTTCTTAATTTTAGATGGCCTTGAAAGTAAATAATTGCATACTTGATCTTATTTCATATTTAATTGTAATACTTGAAAAGTATCGAGAGTTTTCTACACTAGCATAGTATCCAAATAATGTGTACTATCCTAGGTTGCAGAAATGTTTTCTCACTTACATCGTGTTTATACGAGACTCATAAAAACCTCAGTTTCTCTGTTCCTCACATGCCTATGCTTTGGATTTTGTCACATGAATTGATACTTGGAAGATATGAGACTTATGAGGACTCTTCAAACTTTTAATTCCTTCACTCCCATCCTATATATATGAACTAACCCTTAAGCTAAAGCCTAAGGTTAAAAAGAAAAAAGAAAAAAGAAAACAAAAAACTTACCTTACATGTGACCGCTGTTAAAGGGGTTTTAGTTGAAATGTTGTATCCACTGGCGATTGGAGAGTGAAGTATAGAATGAGAGATAGAAGAGAAGAAAAAGAATAGGCAAGAGATCCAAATGAATCTCAAGAATGCTAGAAATCAAGTTCTATTCAAAACATGTCCATAGATCATGAAGCAATCATAATATCTTCTGCCAAGTCTGTCCAAAGTCTCTACATGGGACAAAGACAAAGCTCAATGATTCAGACTCTATATCTATGCATGTAAACTTTGATGTACATCCAAGATAAGGAGTCTAAACAATCCAAATTTCAGTAGATTTAGATGATTTCTTGGTAGGAGAAGCCCAAATACTTCTTTGGGGAGCACTATGTAATGATAGAACTTGAGAAGGTAAATGGAGCACCTTGTAGAAGCCTTGATTCGCTTATGATATCTTGCTGCCCTATTTTAGACAATCAATAACAACTTATAACAGTCCTTAACAAGAGCTTTCATGTAATCAAACTTCTCTTTGATGGTTAGAGATGGTTCCCCCAAGATACGGGACCCAGATTCTTGTGATAGATCTCTTTTGGAGCTTAAAAATGGAACGTAAAGTGTTATGACTGCTTTCAACTGTATTTTGACTATTCAAAATAGTCCATTTTAGCATGTACAAAAACTCTATTCCCCTCTCCAAAAGCATACTCTAGGTACTCTCCTCCTTCCCCACTTGTGAGAGCTCTCTCTCCTTGTTTCACACTTGTGAGAGCTCTCTCTCCTTGTTTCACACTTGCCTTGCATGAGCTATTTCCTTCCATCCAAGTGTCCATCAAAGTAGACCCCCCTAGCTTGTTTGCACTGGTTTTGGCTAGAAATAGCCTCTTTTTCTTCAGGATTTTCTCCTTCTTGTTGATAAAGTGATTGCCAAGTCAGTTAAGTGACTTCCTACTCTCTATCTCATGTCATATACCATAGTACATATCAAGACTTGCCAAGACTTTTAAAGACCCAAGTGTAGCATGATCTTGTCATATGACTTAGTAGAGATAAGTCCTACCTCCCTCTAAGGCACCCAAATTTTTGCCCTTTCACACCATAGACTAAAGATTGCATGACATTTGCCCCCTTTGAACTTGCGCATCCTACAACATCATGTGCCAAAGTCCTAGTTATCACCAGATTCAGAGTCCTCTCATCCTCTGCAACCATATCCTTTGCTTCTTCATCTTCCATATCATTGTGGCTAGCCCTTGTATCATGGCCACTAGTTTCATCTAGTTTTGGTAGCTTATACATAGTATATTTTTGCCTCTTGAATAAGTTTATTCTTTTTCCCACTACGAGAATTCTTATGGATACCCCATCTAGCTCATTTAATGCATAAGTAGCATTATCAAACACGTGACTTACCACATAGGGTCTAAACCATCGTTTGAAGACATTATGCATGGCGCTATGCTAGTTTTCCAAACTGTTGTCATAAACCAATACCCAATCCCCATCCTGTATGGTTCTTGGCCTGAATCTATGTCTTTTGTCAAAACGTTTCTTGTTTTGTATCCTTAATGACCTTAGCTTTGCAACAGCTGTCTCTATGTCTTCTAACTTCCTTTCCAACTATCTAATACATAAGGCTAATGTTAACCCCAAGTCGAGATGGCGGAAAAATGAAGGAAAAAGCAAAAGGAAGATGGAAAAAGAGAAAAGACACGTAGGCGGCCTCTAAAGATAAACCGGCGCAAAAAGCGTAACTTTAAATGAAAAGGCGCTTCAAAAAACTTGGAAAACTCTTGTAAAAGAGCGCCAAGCTCCCTCCTACACCAATTGTAAAATATTAGATGGGTGTAGGCTAGAGACACAAGGCTAGAAGAGGGAAATTGAAAAAGAACCTTGCCACAATGGCTAGTCATGTAAAAAAGGGATGGGCACCCATGGGATTTTAGGGCTTGTATATAAAGTTCAAAAAGTGAATGAAAGCTCATTCTTTTGTGTGTGGCTAACAAGAGCTCTCTTCTTCTTCTCTTCTCCTCCTCTTCTTGCTTGTGTGTGCTCGAGAGAGGGAGTGTGAGAGTGTGAGGGAGTGTGTGTGTGAGAGTGAGGGATCAAGAGGGTGAAGCTCTTCGCCATCTCCTCTTCTCTTCTTCTCTTGTCTTCTCTTTTCTTGCGCGTGCGGCTATGGAGGATGGAGCTTGGAGATGGAGGAGGCTTGAGGATGCTTGAGCTAGCATCTAGGATCGTGGAGCTACCGAAGTATGCGAGGGAGGAGGCTACTCATATCGGCATTAAGGTAAGCTCACTACACTCCTAGGATCGACGGCATGTCGGCTAGGTGAGAGATAGCCATTAGAGCTTGCTTGAAACGCTTGAAACAATAAGCGGTCCGTGGGTCTTGGCAGTTGAGCGTGAGCTCCCACTACATTTTGGTTCCGTTGCCGGGACAAATGGATTCAAGCTTGAGCACTTGAGTGCTTCATATCGAGCATCGAAGTAAGGGATTCATCCCCTAAACGGAGCTTGAGATAGGTAGGAAGTTGGGTGTTTTGATCTTCGAAACAAGTAAGTATTTTGAGGTATTTTGTTTGTATGAGGATTGGAAAACATGGAGAAATCATTTCAGTTTTATGCTTTCGATTCTTGTTGCATTTAGCGTAGGTTAGGATTAGGAAATCGAACCGGAAAAGGGTAGGGTTTATCATTGCAAAACGGGGAAAAACAGTGCAAAAATCGTGCAAAAAATGGCAAAATGCTCACTTGTGATGCCTAAGATCGGCAAGTGAGTGATTGGGGACACCAATACCATAAACGGGAAGGGGTATAAGAGCCAAGAGGCCAAGGGAGAGCTCATTTGTGACCATTTTAGTGAGAGAGAGAGAGAGAGAGAGAGAGAGAGAGAGAGAGAGAGAGAGAGAGAGAGAGAGAGAGAGAGAGCCATCCCACGATTCGATTCGATCGCATCATCGAAACGAGCCTACCGCTCTATTCAGGTATATGAATCCCTTCCCCTAGCCAGGTTATTGCTTACTATGTTGCCTAAATCGCATGAATCGACCAAAATCATCCCTTCCCTGTCGTCACACTGTCGCACTCAGCCCGTCCAACTAGCCTTTTCTGGGCCGAGTCCCGGAATCGGTCCTCGGCCCCTTACCATTCGGCCCACTCGGCCTGAAACCCTAATCGGCCCTCGGCTCGGCGTCCGAGTCAAACCATTCGAGCCTATTGATTCGGCCCATCCGAGCCTATAATTCAGCTCTCAATCTGCGTTCGAGTTCAACATTCGGCCCTCGATCACGTGTCACATTCATCCCTCGGCCCAAGTGCCTCGGCTCGTCCGAGTTACCTCGTCCGAGTTTGCTCTATCTGAGTCACCCACTCGGCATGTCCGAGTCTGCTCTGTCCGAGTCAGGAATTCGGCCCTGTGCCTCGGCCCGTTCGAGTGACCCACTCGAACCCTACAATTCGGACCAGTTGGGCCGAGTGTAGATTTTTATCAAATTTTCAAAAATTTGACCTGACCCGGCTAGAACTCAGTAGCGCAAACTGTCGAAAGCCCTTAGGATGCTCAGAACTTGATTCTGGCACACGGAATAGGCAAAATCGTAGGGCGCAGCCGCTTAGTAGCTAGAAGTAGGCAGTTGTGAGACCCAGAGACTTAGATGCAAACCGCTGAGTTGTAAAGCCTGATTGGACAAAAAATGAACGAGGCAACATATTAGAGAAACCCTAAACCCTGCCAAGACGACCAGAAAATTGACCAACAAGCCTATCAGGCCCGAAACAACGCAAGAGTACGTAAGACGCCTGGGAATTGGCTGTTGCACTAACCCTGAGTTTTCGCACTTAAAGTACACTTAAGGAAACTGAAAGCCTGATTAAGCACAAGTGCGCAGGAAAAGACACACACATTGAGTGGCCATAAATTGAGGATTGTATTCAATAACTGAAGGAACTCACCCAGATAAACCACTCGCAGAACCCACCAGTAGGAGAGGACCCAAGACATAGACAAACCATCAACGCGCAAAGTAGGACCAAGCAAGGGGCGCTGATGAAGTGGATTTGACAAGTCTACTGAACCTGATCAATAGCTTGGTGGAGCATGAGAACTCGACAATGGCAAAAGAAAGTTCAGCAGACCGCAGATCTAATGAGGAATTTGACTTAAGAGTCTTTCCAGATGCTATTCAGTACTGGAAAGCAGTTACGACGCTCATGCCTGGCATGAGCACCGCGGTAGAACAACAGACGCTATCATCGTAGATCTAGAAGAGGAGAGAAAGCTAGCCTGCAAAACATTGCAAAGCATAGCTGAATACAATAGGGATCAGCATGGAGTTGCGAGAGGTACAGTAGGTGCTGAACCTAGCTGGCAGAAATCGAACGGACCATGAGAGAGCACTAGAAGGAGACTTAACGATGAGCGATCTTCTCATGAAGCAGCTGCTCGATGACACGACTGCAGAGCAAAGTGCCACGGCGCTAGCGACATTGCTGCTCACAGGATTAGGAGCAAACCAGGGCTCAAAGAGCTAGTCTAAAATCCCTATTGTTGCCAAGCAACTCGATAAGTACCAACCCCATGACGACCCATACAGCTTTGTTGAGCAGTTTGAGCAAGTCTGCGAAGCCAACGGCCTCAACGACCTAACTCAACGCTCTTAAGCGTTCGGGCTTTGCTTGGGTGACAAGGGTAGGACGTGGTATACGAGCTTAGATACCGCAAAGCGAGCCAACATTAATGGCCTCAAGGATCTCTTAATTAAGAGATTTGCCAAGCCCGGATACTTCGATAATCTACTAGTATGCTTGATGAACATCAAGCAAAAAGAGAAGGAGGACATTCGCAATTATGTGACCCACATCAACTGTATTCATCAGTGGGATTCGGAACGAGAAACTATAGAAGGCTTTGGCAGGCAACTCGAGCTTGCAGCAAGACGCGCTAGCTAGGGTCTTTGAGGAAGCCATCCGAGTTGACAATCAGCTGAAGGAATGAAGCTCTAGGAGCTCAAACTCTGAGCAAACCAACTCGCGAAATTCAGAGAGAGCATCAGCCTCGAGTGAGCAATCAATCCCATCATCCCAGGATAAGGAAAAAACCACCGAGACGAACCAAGACTTGGCTGACGTTAAGATGGAATTAACCAAGTTGTAAGACATGTTGAGACGACCAACGTGCCCACACATCCAATGCGTGTACTGTGGTGGAAACCACTTGCCAGCCGAGTGTCAAGACCCTAGGTCAAGACCTTATGCTAACTGCAGTAGGTTCAGTCATGACGTCGCACATTGTAGATTGCCAAGATGACTTTCATACTCTCAGCCATACGGCCAGTCTTACCTATCGAATAGGCCACATCCATTTTTTGGAAGGGGAACCCCATTGGCCCTCCCTGCGCCTAATGACATTAAGCTGGCTGTTCCTAGGATGGAAATAAATCCTACAGGCATTTCTAGACCGCATGGTCCTTATGTAACCCATCCACCGAGTGACGCTTCTGTCCACTACGTGGAAGAACCAACTGAAGAAGAGACCTATGTATACCCTTATGTCTCGCATGACGATGAGTGCAACACAGTCCTTATGGATTATCGACCAGTGCCGGTGAAGGCGTTGGGAAGAGGGCGAGGTAGAGGCCTAGGAGGGCAGACACAAGATCCAATCATTTGTTGGACTCACCCAGGACATGTCTCGTTGCGCTGCCCTGAAAGGGAGCAGCAAAACAGAGATAAGGCTGACCAAAGATGTGCAGAGTGCAGAATCACTCATCTCTTCATTGATTGCCCAAAGCAGAAGCCATCTTCTAGTTCAGCCAACGTGCCATCTGTCTAATTGGGGTTGTTTGGTGTCGAGAATCTCGATGGGGAGGCCATGCGTATCCCATTGTGGGTCATGACCCATGCCCAAACGAAGCAGGCCAACATCTCTCTACCAAGACCTAGCAATCTTGATGCAACCTCAATAGGAAAGAAGAGCCGTAGATGGAGGAGGAAGAGGTCGAAAGCTAAAATCGCACTGAAAATGGAGAGTGCTACAACTCTACTGCTCTGGAAAGAAGGTCTCTGACGCAGAGGCAGAGACTTCAGCCCCTAATACAGCCGCAAAGGGAAGTGCTAAGGTAGGGGAATACCCGCATCCAAAGCGACAGTTAGAGACCATAGAAAAGATGAAGGAATGGGTGAAGGAAGCTCAAGAGCATCTAAAAGACGTGGAGCCCATCATAGAGGACGAGATCGGTGATCTCTCCAACATAAGCACGCTGGTCTCACCTGCTCAACCAAAGTCGAGAGAAGCAACTACACAACAAGCAGTGCCACTAAGGCCAAGCCTTAATGCTACAGGGCCGCAGATCAGTCACGGCCATTGGCCAGGACAATCTAGGTTAGGAGAGAGACGAGCACCCAATGATCTCCTGACCACGTTGGTGACTACCCCTATAACACTTATCCTGGGAGATATGCTTAGACAGCATCCCACCCTATGGCAAGATCTTAAGCATTGGGTTGAAGGGTCACGAGAGCAGGTCACGGCAAACTCTCATGACCATGACACAGAGATGCAAATACCAAGTTTGACGCTGCACTCTATGCCTAAATCCTTACACGTGAATGCCTTCTGGGAAGGTTTCGAGATGCATGCGGTCTTACCGATTGTAGCCCTAGCTGACACAACGAGAAAGGGAATCGTAGACATGGGAGCTGGGGTTAGTGTGTTGAGCCACGCAGTGCTTCAGACTTGGGAAAACCCACCTGTTGAGACTGCTAGGTTTAATGTCACACTAGCAAACGGTATGAGAGTCAAGCCATTCGAGGTGCTTAAGAATTGGCCAGTGAAGATCGTAGGTGTCTAGTTCTCCGTTGACTTTATAGTCATGAAGGGAGTGGACTACGACATCCTATTAGGCCGACCCTGGATGCGCAATGCTAGAGTCATCGAAGATTGGGGTAACGGGTTGATCTTCCTTGGCAATAGGACGGATGCCATGAGAGTAGAGATGAACACCTGGAAGACCTCACCAGTCGACTTAGGTGCCATCTCCGCTATGCTCAAGGGTAATGCTTAGGTCAAGAAGTCCTATGGGCCCTTGACCAAGTATATCCCATGCCCAGAGGATGAGCGGGATTGGATGCACGTCCTCGCTACAATCAACTTGCCGTTCTCAGATCATGAGGCGTATGAGCAAGCCATCAAAAAAATCGGCAAGGCTAACGACACACCCTTCATACCAATCTGCATGATGGCAGGAAGCCTTCATGGGAAACCGAAGCCCGTCAACTTCCAAGTCCCAACCAACAAAAGGGATCTCCAGGAGATACTGGAAAATACCTAACGGACAAGCTAGCTGGCAATCCAGCTACAAATTTCAAACCACTCCAGGATCTCTTAGATGAATCCAAGTGGCAATGGACCAGAGTGCATGACTTAAACCTCATGTATAACTGGGCCCTAGTTCCTGACCAACGACAAGAGATATGCCAAGCCCTAGGAGACGACGAGCAGTCTGATGAAGAGGATTCTAACGACGAATACGAAGACTGCCAATCCTTCAGTGATGAAAGTGAGGGTGAGGTAGATACCATGGAATACGACACTGAAGGACAAGAAATAGAGCAAATACGCGCATACTCCAAGCCACAGAAAAAGAGTATCTTCAGGATGGAGCGAGGAGTCATGCGCATGGAATGTGATCGCGCCTGGTCGGAACACGTAGGAGCCATAGACCTTGAGCGAGCAAGCCTAGCCCAGCCAGGAACAACATTAGTACTTAGGACTGAATCACCATCTGAACTGCGCCCACCAAGGGAGACCACCTCTTCTAGTGAAGATGGAGGGTTCGACTCTGAATCGGAGGTTAGCTCGGATAGTGATCCAGAAATCCCTAGGCCGCCCACAACCAGACGCACCAAGGGGGACCTACCCATCCACCTGAGGCGCAGACGATTAAGGCAGGAAAAGGCAAAACAACCCAGGGCTACACGAACGGAAGAATAGTGAAAACCGCAGGATCTCCCTAAATGATTTATGAAATTCAAAAAAGGGGATAGGGTAGTAGTTCTGTTAGGTGCCAAACGTCAAGCGCAGACAAGAGAACCAACGAGGGACCAACCAAGGTCAAGGAGATGGACCTAGTCCAGGAAAGGGAAACACCCCGACCAGTCTTCATTGCCGATGACTTGACTGATGAAGAAGAAATGAGTCTTGTCACTCTCTTGCGAGAGTACATAGACGTGTTCGCCTGGTCCTTAGAAGAGCTTAAGGGGGTAGATCCGAGTGTCGTGACTCACAACATACCCATGGCGCCAGACGCAATGCCAGTCAAGCAGCGACCGTACCCTATGAATCCAAAACACACTCATGCTGTCAAAGAAGAGATTGATAAGCTAATGAGAGCGGGATTCATTTACGAAATTGAGCACACAGACTGGGTATCGCCCATATTCATCGTGATGAAGAAGAATGGCAAACTCCAAGTGTGCATCAATTACAAGAAGGTGAACGCTGCTACCTAGAGGGACAACTATCCGTTGCCATACACCGAGCACATGCTTGAGAGAGTGGCAGGCAAGGAAGTCTACAGTTTTTTGGACGGCTTCTCAGGGTACAACCAGGTGCAAGTGCATCCTGCAGACATGCATAAG
The DNA here is from genome assembly GCF_053477565.2 of Lygodium microphyllum. Lineage (NCBI taxonomy): Eukaryota > Viridiplantae > Streptophyta > Polypodiopsida > Schizaeales > Lygodiaceae > Lygodium > Lygodium microphyllum. The sequence goes on along the minus strand of NC_141142.1, from coordinate 75,107,403 downwards.
ACTGCCTTCGCCACTGAGTGGGGCGTCTTTGCGTACATAGTGATGCCCTTCGGGTTGATAATGCCCCTGCCACTTTCCAACGCCTCATATGCACCATCTTTAAGGACATGCTTCGCAAGGAGTTATAAGTCTTTGTCGACGACCTCTATGTCCACTCGACCTGGATCGAGAACACCTAGACAAACTCCGAGTAGTCTTCGAGCAGTGTCGCTTATATCGTCTCTCCTTGAACCCCTTAAAGTGCCAGTTTTGGGTGAAGCATGGATGCATCCTAGGGCATGTGGTGTCGAAGAGCGGCATTGCCACTGACTTCTCGAAGGTCAGGGTTATTGTTGACCTTCCATCCCCAAACAACTATAAGGGAGTTCAATGCTTCCTAGGCCATACTAGATACTATCGGCGGTTTGTACTGAATTATGCATTGATCACCAGACCCTTGTACAAGCTTCTTATTGTCTTCAAATGGACCGAAGCATGCCAATGGGCATACGAATTATATAGTCTTCGAGCAGTGTCGCTTATATCGTCTCTCCTTGAACCCCTTAAAGTGCCAGTTTTGGGTGAAGCATGGATGCATCCTAGGGCATGTGGTGTCGAAGAGCGGCATTGCCACTGACTTCTCGAAGGTCAGGGTTATTGTTGACCTTCCATCCCCAAACAACTATAAGGGAGTTCAATGCTTCCTAGGCCATACTAGATACTATCGGCGGTTTGTACTGAATTATGCATTGATCACCAGACCCTTGTACAAGCTTCTTATTGTCTTCAAATGGACCGAAGCATGCCAATGGGCATACGAAGAGTTGAAGAAGGCTCTAACCACAGCACCAATTCTATGAGCCCCAGATTGGACCATTACTTTCCACGTGCATATCGATGCTTCTAAGTTTTCTATGGGGGTAGTGTTGTGCCAACCTGGCGAACAAAATTTAGACTATCCAGTGAGCTTTGCTAGCAGATAACTCACTAACGGAAATGAACTACTCGATGACGGAAAGAGAGGGATTAGCCATGGTATGCGCTGTGAAGAAATTTCGACATTATCTTTTGGCCATGCCCTTTACCTTCATCGTGGACCATCAAGCCTTGCTCTATCTAGTAAACAAACCTTGCGCTACAGGACGCATAGCTCGATGGCTCCTTCTGCTTTTAGAGTTCGACTTCTCCGTGGTGGTACGGAAGGGAAAATAGCATTACATGGCTGATCACATGTCACGTTCCCATCGGAGAAGCCGTTGGGGACAAGGTATTGTTGATTAATTACCTGACGTCCATCTGTTTAACCTTTCCAGTGAGAGAGATCTATTTAAGGCTGATCTAACGCCATATTAGGCAGATGACATAGTCCAAGTGCTTAAGCATGGACTGCCTAACCGATCAATAGAAAAAGCCTGACTTAGGCGATTAATCCTTAAGATCCATCCCTATCAGTTGATTGAAGGCCAACTCCATAGGCTGGGGCAAGATGGATTGCTGCGTAGATGTGTTTGCGAGCATGAGATGCACGATGTGCTCTCAGAGGCACACAACGACATTGCTGGAGGGCACTTTAGCTGGGATACGGCAACACGAAAGGTGCTGCAGTCTCAACTGTGGTGGCCCATGCTTTTTCGTGATGCAGCACGATTTGTCAAGCACTGTGACGAGTGCCAGCGGACGAAGGTTCTGATTCGCAAGGATCAAATGGAATTAACCCCAGTTATTGCTCGACAACCCTTCGAAAAATGGAAAATTGACTTCATTGGACCCATCAGTCCTGTGGCATAGTATTCGCAGGCCAAATACATCATTGTGGCCACGAACTACCTCACGAAATAGGCAGAAGCGAGAGCAACACGAAAAAACGACGCTAGAACGACTGCTAAGTTCTTATGGGAGCAAGTGATTTCACGATTCGACTGCCCCATCAAACTGGTTAGTGACCAAGGTACGCACTTCATCAATGAAGTAATCGTGCATCTCCTGTCCACCTTCCTCATCATCCATCGCAAATCCTCGCCATACTACCCTCAGGCAAACGGCCAAGCCAAATCAACGAATAAGATTCTTATCAATGTCCTAACCAAGGTTGTCTCTGCTTCACGTAGCGACTGGGACAACAAGCTGATGCAGCTTTGTGGGCTTACCACACAGCTTATAAAACAGCTGTCGGTCAAACCCCCTTTAGGCTGACATATGAAACAGAAGCAATTCTACCATTAGAATTCTTCGTTCCTAGCCTGAGAATAGCGCTTCAAGAACGATGGGAAGGGAAGGAGGCATGGACACAACACCTGGTTGAACTCGAATGCCTCTCGGAGACTCATCTTCTAGCCACCCATGTGCTGATCTGTGAGAAAGCCCGATTTGACCAGCACGTCAAGGAGTGCGAGTTTGAACAGGGTGACTTAGTGCTCCTCTACTCAGTTAAGGGACATAAGCAAAAAATGAAATTTAGAGGTCTTGGACCCTTCAAAGTTCGTGTGATCAATCGAACAGGCAATGTCAAACTTGAGACCCTAGACGATGAAGGAATAGGCTTCTTCAGTGGCAGTCGTGTCAAGAAGTACTACCCTCCTACACATCCTTTGCATGAGCCACCGATGTTAGAACCACTTGTCAAAGTACGAGTAGCCACAATCACTGAAATCGACGATGAGGATGAGGAAGCCGTAGAGCTCGCATACCTCCATATCACGGTCAACTGCCAACCAAACATGTGCTTTTAATGCCCTGATCGACGAGGGAGCAGATTGCAATATCTTAACTCACAATCATTGGACCCAACTTGGCAAACCACGACTTCAACCCACCACTGCCAAATTAAGCCCATATGGGGCCCACTCATACGCACTTTTGGGCAAGTGCAGAGCCGCCGTCTCTATCGAGTCTGCAACTGTACCACTGATTTTTTACGTGTTGCCAGACACTAAAGATGCGGGCACGGAGTCGCTGCTGGGGCGAACTTTCAAAAAGCAGGCTCACTGCAATGTTGATTACGAGTTACAGTGCATCCACCTTGCAATAGGCAACGTTCGCATTGTTACAGCTTTCAGCAAGGGCTGCACGACCTCATCCCGGGCCACAAAGCCACCGATAGAAACATATGTAGTCAAGTCTAAGGAGGGGGGTAGTGTGCGGCTGCCACTCCTGGAATTTCATAAACCGCAACCCATAGCGGCCAAAGATAAGGCCCAACAGCCTCACCTTCAATGGATGCCTAAACAACTGCAACAGCCGCCTAGGAGTCGACGCTCCTACCCTCATAAGACCAGAAACTCTAAACCTAGAAGGCCCAAATGCAGTTATAGGAATAGATGCGTAATCAGTCAAAGATGGGTCCCCAAAGCCCTCTTGCACGCACAAGGCTACTATGAGGGCAACGCTTGGATATGGATACCTAAGGCCCACACGGCCAAAGGCACCACTCGTATGCCAGTCTCAAGCTTGATCATCCCAAAAACCGTAAAACCTCAAAACCACAAGTTTCAGAGCTTCCCTTACCCGCAACCATCAAGTTCATCCACGCGTGAATCCAAGAGAGTCACCCAAGCCTATCGGCCCAAGCGAGAGCCACCGTCACAAGAGTCATCACCTGCCAAAGTCGATCCGACTTCCCAAATCCATCCTAAAAGTAGCATGCCGTCACTCGAGGCTGCTGCTAACCCAGCCATAGTCCCAGCGACCCAATCGCAAGCTCAAGAACACTCACAACCACACTTTTCGTTGCCAAAGGCTCAAGTCCTACCAAACCCCAACCACCTGCAGGCCTTAGAGCCTCTTACGAGAGGAAATCCTTTTTCACACTAGCAAACTGATTTAGCTGAAGAAACAGGGGATGACGTGGTGGATTGCATTAAGCTATTGGACGCCACTTTTGTGTCACTAGCTCTGAGCTACGATCGACTGGACTTAGGCCTATTGGACGAATCCTTCTCAACCAAAGTTTAAACGATGCCTTGTTCTTGGGAAACGTTTGAATTCGCATTCGTAAAAGCCGCTACCTCCACTGCTGAATTACTCAGTAGTGAGATCTCCAAAGAGCAAGCAATCAAACAATGCCTCATCACGTCATATGATCAGGGAACCACTTCTGCCATCACTGACCAAGAAGTTACAGAGCTACCAAGACTTGTTGAGACGGAATCCCAGTTCTTAAAGCACTGGTACACTCTTAGGTTGCAATGGAAAGTTGAAGGATGCCGAATAATGACCAATGCTGAGCAGCGCCGCGCTATCAAAACAGCAGAGTACAATCCCACTTACGTTGCGCCAACCTCGTATAGAGTGTTAACCACTCTTCATGGTCGACCCATGGAAGAGCACATCAAAGGACACCCTTACCTCAATCGCTTGTTGACTGAGGAAGAGTTACACATTGCTAGCCGTGTCAACTCTGGTGACTTCCTAACAGATGTTCTTACATACATCACGTACGTGGGGATTCGGCCCTTTGATCTAAACCACGAAGCTCATTTGGAATACAATCCCAATTTCTATACTTGGCTCCACAAGTAACCCCTACACCTCCATGCCAAAAGCCGTTAACCTTCTGACCCTAAATCCTAGGAAGGATTCTTCTCAAGCTGGAAGGGGAGGGGGTAAGGTGAAACAAATCAGAATCAGTAAATCAAATCAAAGTCAGTGAAACACATAGACATATATTATGAAAAACGGATGGGGTAGGAAAAGGGCATGAAAATTTTGAAGTAAAGGGCAAAAAGTTAAAGTCTGAAAAGGAGAATCTACATTGGATCTTAATGAATTCATTCAAAAGCATAGAGTTTTTCTTTTTTCAGCAAATTATTATGTGGCAAGCACTAACAAAAATTATGGTTTATGACAGGAACAAAAGATGTCGCAGCAAGACCGTGCCCACCGACTCCCGTTCACAAACGAGAAAAGAGAGCAATATCGCATCTATCTAGAAACCGTGCCTTCAGCCAGCTTAAGTTTCGAACCGTCTGCAACATAGAAGTTGTGGTGGCTAGGGAGGAAGCAACTAAGAGGGTGGTCGAGCAATGTAACCTCACCAAGTACCTTGAAAAATTCTCACATGAGCCGGACCACCTGAAGTGTGTGGAGTTCCTCAGATCATACGACCCAGACCAAGAATGCGGCACAGTGACGGTGGGTTGAGGAGAAAGTGCCAAGCAGGTGCAGGTCCGTCTAGATCCAGCCTTGGTGGAGAAGGCATTGGGATTGGAGCCAAAGACGGAGAGAAAAAAGAAGAGGGATATCTATGCCATGCTGAAAATGAAAAGGGAGGAGGTGCTCACCAATGACAACATCAGTAGCCAAGACGTTCCCGACGCAAAAGCTAGGCTGCAAGCAAAGCTAGTACATGTGCTCTTCTCCAGCCAGCGCTACAACTCCCTGATGCATCGAATCAGCGTGCCTGTGCTGGAGAACATAGCGGCCCACACTCTGGATGAAGTTGACTGGAACGGGTATTATGAAAAACTATCGACCAGGCAGCTAAAGCATTGGCTTTAGGAAGTGTGCCAGTAGGTGGAGAGTCTCCAGCCTCCAAGGCTATAGAAAGGAAGAAAGCTTCATCCAAGGCCTCTTACGTCGGGTATGGAGGTGTCTTGACTGCGCTCATCCAAGAGGCAGTAAGAGAGACGCAGAATGCATAGGAGGGAGAAGGAGAAACGCCCGATAGAACGCCCCCTCACCAGGACAGAGAAGAATCTACCGATAGAACTGAAACAGATGAAGAAGGGGAAGAACAGGAAAGTAGGAAGGCGACTAAGAAACCCAAAAAGAAGACAACTCAAAGGAAGAAAAAGGATGACGAGGGCCGTAGGAAAGAGAAAGAGGACTTAGAGAAGACCAAGAGAGAGTCCCTTAGGGAGGCCAAGGAGAGGGAGAAGAAGAAAAAATAGGAAGAAGAAAAGGAAAATGAGGAATTACAAAAGGCTAAGAAGGCATCAAAACAGGAGGTAGCGGAGAGAAAAAGAAAGGAAAAGGAAGAAAAAGAGAAAAAGAAGGAAGAGCAGAGAAAAGCAGAAGAGGAAAGGCGAAGAAAGGCTAATGAAGAAGAGGAAGAACTAAGAAGAAAGGAGGAAGAGGACCTGGCTGAAGCTACACGCCAGTCCATCAACCAACAAAGCAGAGCAGATGAACTGGGGAGTTTGAGCCCACATAGAGAAGAAGGGCCTGGGTTAAGCACACAGATGTCAGATATTGTGCCGCTCGCTGTTACTGAGGGCAAGGGCAAAGCCCCAATTCACCCAATTCCTACTCTATTGGTGCCTCCTACTGAGCCAACCACCATCACCCCCAGCATCCCCACCAGTGCAGACGTATCAAATTTTGTGACATGGATGCAGTACTTCATTTACAAGGAGATAGCCCAGGGGAAGAGCACTGAAACTACAGCTACAGGGCAAAAGTGGTCGGCCAGACGCAGAGTTTAGGCAAGATCCTAAACGACAGAAGGTGGAGGCCTCAACAACACCCATCCAAACAACGATGACATCGCTAGCTAATTACGACAAATACGTCGCGGAGCTACTCTCTCAGTTTTGGAGAAAGCTAAGGAGGAACAAAAGATAGCTGTGGCTGAGTTGGCAGCTGAGAAGGAATCAGTAATCACATTCCAGCTTGACAAAACAAGGATGATAGCCATGCAGCAAAGGGAGATCGCGGATCTCAAGCAGGAAATAAAGGTTAAGGATGACAGGGAAGAGCACTGGAGGCAGCAGCTCGAGAATGAAACACATGAGCTGGTGAAGATGCAAAAAGAACATAAGCTCCTGATAATGCAATATCAGGAGCTCATTGCAAAAACTACTAAAGTTGAAGAGCTCATGGCTGAGCTCAACGCCAGTGATGAGAAAAGAAAGCAGGACATGGAGGAGCAACAAGAAGAGATTGAGCACCTAACCCATCAGTTGAACTCTGAAAAAGAAGAACAGGAGAGGCTGATCAGGGAATTGGAGGACCAAGAGCAAAGGCTCATGATATTGACCCTGAAGCAAGGGGAGAGCATGGAGGAAATGAACAAGAGAGCAAAGAAGTGGGTGGTGCATAATGAAAAGAGGGTGAGGACACTTGCGTAGTGCCTTGCTCTGGTAGAAAAGGAAAAGATCATTGCAGAGAGCAAGGCAGAAGCTGCCCAAGTGGCGGTGCCCAACAGAAGGCCTTCCTCAACACAATCATAGACACCACCCGTCCAAAGGAGGGAGAATCGTTGGAGGTGGCACAAAAGAAGCTTAACATTGCACGCAAAGCCCTGCATGCAGGACTGCAAATGCCACCCCAACCTGCGGAGGTTAGACTGAGCCTGGAAGAGCAAAGGAAATACCTATTGCTGGCCGGCCTAACATCCCAGGAAGTGGACGCCTTAGGATTTGAAGAGAGAGCACCACAGGAAACAGGCAAGGGGAGGAAGCCGAACTCGAATTCGGCATGGGCAGATTCAGAGAAGATGCGATCCCACAACCCCCCTCACCGCACGATCAGGAACAACAACCACTCGACCCGCCCCTCGACAGACAAGCCACGCTCAAGGAGCGATGAAAAAAATTGGTGGAAGAAGCCAAAAGGCAGATGCAGGCCAAGCCAGTCGTGCGGCCATCTGCATCCCTCCCACCATGCCCTGATGACCTCCCAACGCAATTCCATATGGAGCTGGTGATCTGGGAACGTCAAGAAATCGAAAAGGACCCTTTTTCTTTCAGCTTCCTTATGCCTAACAGCCTGAGCTAAAAATTGCTACAAGCAAGATCCGATACCGCAGGAGAATGGCTTGCTCCCCCTCTTTTTTGATCCCAATACTATTGATAGCTGCGCTATGGCACGCTTAATTATGAGAGCTAGCTTACTCCCATCCTTTTGCCTAGCTCTCCTAGAGGACATGAGTGACAGCCAATTTACTAGGTGTAATCACCCCTTCCTCTCCACCACCTCTCTCCATGTCCGCATGAACCTGAAAGGGTACATACAAAGCTGCCAATTTTTGCGCAAATCTATCCGCCCTCCTTCCCCCCTCATTTAGATGAAGAGGATTAGGCCTGGCTGTCATTCATTCCACCCAAAAAAAAAGAGTAAGAGAAGAGCGAGGTAAGGACAAGGAAAAGAACAGCATGAAAAGAAAAGCATGAACGCCATTCCACACTGAATGGATGGAAAAACTCACTTGCAGACCACTTAGCACCACTAAAGCACGATCACTACACCTAGGGATTCTCAAGATAGGCGTACCCAGTGGCTTTAGTCGGCTGGCTCCGCTTCCAACCCCCTAGCCCTTTTTGCTCCCCCACTTCACGCTTAGGGTCCACCAAGGGCAGGACATACCTAGGGAGGTAACACTCGCCTATGGTTAGACTTGTCACCCTAAGCTACTTGCACCGCACCTCCCTTTGCACCAATGGGATCCTCAAGAGTGGGACATCACCCAAGCTTGCCTGCAGTTAGACCCACCTCCCCATTCCACTAGCACAAGCACACTGCACTAACACAATAAGGTAGACACTCCCCTTAGGTAGAGCACCGCACCTTCTCCTTTAGGCACCCCAAAAGCGCCAAACCATCAACCTCAGATGCCCTTGTCAATCCATGACATCCAGTTAGCTGCTCCGACAAACATCATTCTTAAGCTTCCACAAGCACCTGAGTTTACATGTGGCCCTCACCCTTACACCACCCCAACACCGAAGTGCCATGGGACTGGCACCCGTCTAGGAGGGGGGTAATGGTAACCCCAAGTCGAGATGGCGGAAAAATGAAGGAAAAAGAAAAAGGAAGATGGAAAAAGAGCAAAGACACGTAGGCAGCCTCTAAAGAAGAACCAGGGCAAAAAGTGTAGCTTTAAATGAAAAGGTGCCTCAAAAAACTTGGAAAACTCTTGTAAAAGAGCGCCAGGCTCCCTCCTGCGCCAACTGTAAAATATTAGATGGGTGTAGGCTAGATGCACAATGCTAGAAGAGGGAAATGGAAAAAGGACCTTGCCACAATGGCCGGTCATGTAAAAAAGGGATGGGTGCCCATGGGATTTTAGGGCTTGTATATAAAGTTCAAAAAGTGAATGAAAGCTCATTCTTTTGTGTGTGGCTAACAAGAGCTCTCTTCTTCTTCTCTTCTCCTCCTCTTCTTGCTTGTGTGTGCTCTTGAGAGAGGGAGTGTGAGAGTGTGAGGGAGTGTGTGTGTGAGAGTGAGGGATCAAGAGGGTGAAGCTCTTCACCATCTCCTCTTCTCTTCTTCTCTTCTCTTCTCTTTTCTCGTGCGCGCGGCTATGGAGGATGGAGCTTGGAGATGGAGGAGGCTTGAGGATGCTTGAGCTAGTATATAGGATCGTGGAGCTACCAAAGTGTGCGAGGGAGGAGGCTACTCATATCGGCATTAAGGTAAGCTCACTACATTCGTAGGATCGATGGCGTGTCGGCTAGGTGAGAGATAGCCGTTAGAGCTCGCTTAAAACGCTTGAAACAATAAGCGATCCGTGGGTCTTGGCAGTTGAGCGTGAGCTCCCACTACAGCTAACAACTCCTCTTGATTTAGCTCCTCTTTCTAAGGTAGCACACTCCATGTGGCTTTCATCTCTTCTATCAGCATGATAGGTGGGCTACAGTCCATCACCCACTTAAAACAAAGAGTCGAGGGATATCTAGGCTACAATCCATCTCAATGTCTCACAGATGAATACATTTGACATATCATACAAGTTTCCACAAAGTGAACAACATCCTTATACATGCGGCCCTGCCACCAATATCTTTCTTTGATATTTGCAAAAGTACCCTAAATGCCTCTATGGCCAACCCATAAACTTTCATGAAACTCTTGCATAATGTTTACTTGTGAAGCATTGTCACCCAAAACTCATAATGGCATACCCTTTTTCTTCTGACCATGTTTCCATAAGTACCTATCTTTTAGGAAAAACCCATAGGCTTTCCTCTTAGGATTCTTAAACTCTTAATCCAATCACTCTTCTCTCTTTGTTAATGTACTGAGATATTGACCAATTCTTAGCTATTCTCTTGCATATTTGTCTTCCAAAACACTTCTACACAAAATACATAGTATCTAAATTGTTTTCTCTTTGCTTTCCAAGCTTCTGTTAGTGCCATAGCAACCCCTTGCATTGTTGAATTCACTATTACAACACTTGTACTTGACAAACTAGTAGATGTATTTACTACATTTAATGTTATCCCTACATTGATGAGAGCTATACCTGTAGTTACAACACTTGCCAATTTAGTTTTTCTAGTCAAAACATCATTTTCAGCAGCAAGATGTAGAAATGAGCAGGATCTAGGACATGGCAGTGAACTATGGTGGATGGAAGAAGAAGAATGAACTCACGATGACAGAGACACTAGACTTGACTGTTACACAAGTGAATTAGGTTCCAAGATTGAAGCTTGGACTCATAAACACAATCTTTTCTATTAGATTGATAAATACAAGACTGATACTAACTTATAAAGAAAAGCATCATCATGCATTCATTCATATAAAAAGTGGTAGTCAAGTACAATGCTTTATAGTTGCTGGACGGGTACAGTTTTCCCTTTCTATGCATATGGGATTCCTGCAACCTGCATGACTTCATCCCAAACTACCTCATACAAAGAGGCTACATTAGGTGTGATTGCTAATATCTTAACACACCTCCTCAATCACAACCAGAAAGTACAAAGTGTGTAGAGGCTTTAGTGAAAGTAACACGTGCAAAGCGTGGGCACACCATACATATGGCAAAACACCAGGGGCTGTCGCAGAAAAGGCTAAGTGTGGGTACCACAAACACTTCTCCCATAGGGCCCACACATATGCTCAACAATCAAAACTTCTAAATGCATACTGCTATCAGATATCCAAAGGCTCTTCAATCTCAAGGAGGATTATTTTTTAGCGATCATTGTAGAGGCTTCTGATACTGCAAATGGCATTGTTTACGTTGAAAATGAATTGAAAGAAGAGTTACTTAAAATGGATATTGAAATTACAAATGTCAAGTTTATTGAAGCAGGGGCTGCCCTTTCTCTCTGTTTTAACAAGGCAAAGAATACTAAGAAAGAGTATGGGATTAATGATGAGGAGTTCAACCGCCTTCAAGACCGTCGACTTGGAATTTCCAATTTTGGAAGGGAAGAGTCAAAGTATGTTAAATAATTGGAAGATACCAATGAGGCATAATCATCAATTAACATATGGAATCCAACTAAGTTAGAGAATTATGAAAATCAATTGGTACTATTATCTTGAATTCTGTAAGATACATTAATATGTTTGATTTCAAAATTCATTTGACATTCATCTTTTTTTGTAGTTGGAGATTGAAGATTTTGATAACTTCTTGGGATGGGGTAAAGAGACGAGAGCTAGTATTAGTTTACTGAAGGATGTGGCACTTGACCATTACTTAGCAAGGATTGATCCCCATGTTTTCTTGGTATTTCATAACATCTTCTCAGAGGAAGTAGCATTGCCTGTACTATGTATCAAGGTACTTACAAGGATACTTGGTTTCTCTGGGTTAAGATACAATGCACACAAGATTATGTTTTTGGAGAAGACTGTGGCAATTAGAATTTTTTATGATGGTCCTGATTTCTCTACTTCTAGAGCAGTATACTTTCTGGCCCTCTCATCTTATGCTTTGGCAACAAAATGAACTGATATAAAATCAATAGTTGGCTATGAGAAAAAAAAAATCTATGTTATAGAGGAAAGATCCTGGAGGGGGAGAAAGATGTAAAGGCTCTTGAGAGCTAGCTTTGTACTTTTCTTTCTTGAAAAATACTATGAATTCTCAAGTTTCATTGTCATCTTTAGTATTCATTCTTTGAAGCTATCGGAGAAAAAATCAATTGAATAGCTCCTGAAGAGCATTGCTTTTTGTAACTCCTCCTCCATGTCTTGTGCTTTAAAAAAAAACTATGTGTGCTTGATAGTGAGATGTTTCCATGCCTTGGCTGGTATAAGTTACTAGGGGGCCTTGCTCCTTCACAAAGTAAGGCCCATGGATATGAAGGATATGCTGCAAATTCAAAAGAGTAACGATCATTTTATGCCATTGAAAATTTTATTGAAAAAAGCCTAGATTAAATATTCTCTCTTACCAAATAAAATGTGATATCATTTTCTCCCCATGCAGATTTGTAATCAAACATTTGAACTCTTCTAGATATGCGTAGGTTGTCTTTTGTTGCTTGAGGAGATTAAGGAAAATATTGAGGTGTCTCCAAATTTCCATCCTTAGAAATGCAAGTCGTGGTGTGCTTGCAAGGTTTATCGTTATCCCACAAACCTCTCTCCAATGCTCCCAAGTAATGCTCACTTGTTTTCTTATATGGTTTCCTAAAAAGCGTCTAGCTTTTGAGCCTCCCATTGAGACATCAACCAAGACATATCTTGTTTTTCCTAAAAGTGTTGGATCTTTTCTTTAGTTAACTTGACCTTCGTGAAAACCCATTTTGGAGAGGAATGCCTTACACTTGTCAATGCACTCATCTGAAATAAAGACAAGGGCTTAATTGAGTATGCATAGTCGAGATGCAACTTGAGAAGTTTATCAATAATTCTAATCTCTGCATGCAAAAAAGTACATATATGAACATTTGTAAGAGGAATTGAAAGAATGGGATCCCATACATCTTCCTTATTTTTATATTTACTCATATCTATAGAGTCTCTAGTTAGGGCTCTTCTTGCAGGAGGGCGCAAGTTGCTCCAATCTTTAGACCCAACATGTTCCATGCAATAAATACAAGGATATTTTGCATTTGCCCCATTAAATATTCCAAGCATACATTTGATAGTTCTTAGGTTAGTTCTCATGTGCCATTCCACATAGAATTACCAATCCCATCAACCACCAACATTTCATTGACCCAAGTTACAGCCAATGGGTGCAGCAATCTGCTTAAGCTATGGATGGAGCCACATTGATAGGTCTAGTAGTTCAACCTAGATAGGGATTATGGTGGGTTTGAAGTCCATTTTAATAGAGACAACAATTATGAACCATCCACTAGCCTTGGCTCACAACTTTAAGTGCTAGGGTTTTTAGAACTGAAAAGAAATATAAAGTAGTTGTTAGGCAACTACTGGGCTAAGAGAGCTCTATCCCATAGGATTTCCAAGTTAGTTTTCATCCACAATCCAGATAATTCAATAGGGGGGCAAGGGCAAGGGCCATGAGACACCTATCAATGCACGAGTTACCAAAGATATTATTCCAATGCGACATGCCATCATGATGAAGGGCCACATGATGCTTACCTTTCGGATACATTTTTTGACTGTCGACCTTGTGTGACGGATGGGGATGTCTTGGTGGGCAGCTTGCGCAAGGGGGGCGCCATGGGTGGGGAGGCTCCTCATTGGGGATCTTGGGGACTAGAGCCTCCTTGTTGAGAGGGGGTTTTCCTTGCCCAACAACTTTCAATGCAGCACAAGCTCTTTCGTAATGTCTATTGGCAGATCTAGTCCCCTCACTTGAATGATATATCCACATTTCTTTGAGCCACACACAAGCGTAGGTATATATCAATTTCTAGAGGAAGGTCATAATTTCTTGTTTCCTCAAAGATTCCTCCATGATCAGAGGAAGACTTTGATAGACATGATTAGAGAGAATAGTAGAGTAGCTTTGTCACATGGCGTCTCCATGGTTAATATTGGGGGGATGCGAATGGAACTGAGAGAGAAGACCATTGAGAGATATCTATTGGGGTGTTCCATTCAATTCCATTCCCCCCTGTGCTCCTCCCACAAAGCCATCTAGCTTTGATTGAGTTCGTCCTAGAATTGTGTTTGCGAGCAATTGTTTTTGTTGAAAAATATAGCAAAGAGAAGAGCTTATTAACCCATTGAGCATTAAGGCATCATGCGAGGCATCATTAGACTTGAGTTTTGGCAAGAACCAAGGAAAATTGAAGAGAATATATGTGGAGGAGCAAGAAAATCCTGCTCTCTATGCAGTTTCCTATGGTGGTTAGACTCAAGCGTGACTACTTTAGCAAACTCAAGTGCTCAAGTTTAGGTGAAAGTAGAAGAAGGCCAATTCAAGAGCTACTCGAGTTTGCAAGATGATTAAAAAAAGGGAGGGGGGGGGGGGGGAGAGGGATTAATGTGGAAATGAAAGGTTCTTAGGGAATAAATAAGTTAGTTAGAGCTAGCATAGACAATGAAATAAATTTAATTATTACATGCTACTACATGGCACAATAATGGCTAATTGCCTATAGGACTACACTTGTTGAGGCCACTAAAGAAACAATACTATATAGATGTTTCCTAGCATAGTCTAGATTGAGTGCACCCATTGAGTAAGGTCAAGCACTCGAGTCTAAGTGTGAGATAGGAGAAGAGACTAACTTAAGTCGAGTACCAATCTAGTTTTAGAAGAACAATAGGAAGAAGGATGAAATGACTCAATTTGAGAAATGCTCGAGTGACCCATAGCCCATGCATTGCTAAGAAATGCATCACCATCTCGGGCAACCACTCATCTTGAATGATCAAAATGAATGCTTCTTCATGCCATTGGCTGCCGCAAGATACTATGGCTGGAAGTAGAGCACTTTGCCTTGGGTGAGGAGCTCCTTCACCTCCACACACATGGAGAACCAATCACTATCACACAATCTTCTTGTGAACAACACCATATATCAAGATATTATTCTGCATTGCTACACATCGAAGCACACAAACAATAAAGATGAGCACCTTGGATTTGCATTTGGAATGACATCATCTACACCTCTTTATGGATCATAAAGAACCGAAAGATTGCACGATCCAATTGGTAGCTTTTTTCTTATGAAGTTTTCCCTTGGAGAGGCTCATTTTGGCCATGTGGCAACATGTTTCCATGTCAAATGCATCATCCATGCAACTATAGATCACATTTGGCTGCACTAGAAGGTCATACGAATTTTCTCTTGAGCCCAAGTCATGTCCAAAATGAGAAGCATGGACATACACATTGACCTTCTTTGAACAATGCATGAACTCCACAATGAACTAAAATAAGAAACCACATGTCTTTGAATTCCTATCCCTTCATACTTTTCTACCTCTAGAGTTCTTTTTGCCACCTTGATGACAAAACCCCTCAACAATGGATTGCAATGATTGTGGTACATGTTTTGTGGGACCACTTGACTGCAAGCCATGTCTTGTGCTCTGTCATGATCTATGCCAACAACCCCTCTAGTTTAGTTTGATTGGTGCTATAGATCTTGGTCATCCCTGCATTTGTGGCAACTTTGTTTCCAAGACATGGATTTGCAATAGGCATGGATGACGCCTTCCTTAGTCCAATGCATCCAAAAGCATCAACAAATGTATTTATGAAAGCAATAGAAATTCCATACTGGCGACTTTTCAAACACCATTGCTCTTTCAAGTGTCCAATTGTTACATTGGACCCATAATGAGCCTTGCTTTTGGCATCTATATAGGCAAACTCCACGGTGCTCATCCACTTTTCCACATGTGCAATCCTTCGGTGCCCCCTTGATCCCAAGCATATGTGTGGAAGTCCATTAGGCTATTGGACTACACATAATCCATCTCTCATCCTCCTCTACTTCTTTAGGTCTAAATGCCTTGTGATGTCATACACTATGAGCACTTCCAGCATAAGGTCTTGACCCAAACAAATCCAACTCCATCAAAGAGTAACTAGTCTTTTTGAAGACAAAGTAGTGCTTTGAGATGTACGTGAGCAAGTTTGGCATACAATATGGCACTATTTTAATCCCATCATTATACTATCCCTTATTGATCTGTATCATCAACCAAAGTAGCATTCATGTTGTAGTGCTACCCATTCACCATATTCAAGGTGCATTCCAATGCCTTGGATCTAGATGCTCCATGCACTGCAATTGCATGCACCAATATGATGTTGTAGAGATCATATGAATGACACAAACTTAGTAAACTCTCACCCTTCACCCAATGAACTTGAACAATATTGTTGATTCAAGTCGACATGGATAGCTCTCCAGTCTTGCACGGTGCTCCTTGCATGGCTCTCGATGCTCGAAATGTGCTCCATGCACAATGGTAGATTCAAGTCCCACATATGCCAACCAAACTCACCTAGCTAGGAACATCAAGCTTCACCCTCTAGAATGGAATCAAACAAGAAAATTAGAAATATGGACTTACCATGTCAAAAGTGGACCTTCACTTTTCAGGCTACTTGTTTATCCCAAGTTGGTTCATGCTGTGCTATCTTAAACTGTACATGCCCCATATCAAGGCAAGTAATTTTTAAATTCCAAACGACGTTGAAATTGAAAAATTCAAAAATCAACCTCATTAAATGTAACCATCTTTTCAAGTTATGTATCTCGGGTTACTTTAATGAGGATGGATGTTCAAATGTCTCTCAAATCCCACATGGTGATTCTATTCTAGATTGTTGATTCCATCTCCTCAAGGGATAGATCTATGTGGTACATATTGACGAGGGTGGTAGCATTGAAATTGAGTCAAGGCCATATACATAGGTGTGATATGTAAAGCCTTTTAGAGTGGTGATGGGGCATTTAAATTGATTGGGCAAGTCCTTATAGAATGCTTGGATAATTAATAAAGTGACAACAATTTCACGTATTGGACAAGGTCTTCTAAACAAGGCTTTGTAAGAGCCTTAAATGGAGAGCGTCAAGAAAAGGGATGTTTGTCATCCAAGTGTAAGGCTTGACTCGATCGCGGGAATGCTCAAGCTACCTTCCTTGCACCCGAGCAATGCTCACAAGAAAACTAAGGTTTAATGTAAAATGAATTGTAAATTTACAAAAATCACCTTTAAAAATATGGATAAAAGGTTTAGCAAATTTCATAAAAAAGGAGACAAATTTGATTTGCATGTAAAATAATATATAAACAAGTAAATAAATGTAAATACTGATTCGATATGAATTTTTTGAATTGATATTATATTCGTAGAATATATTTAAATGGTATGTATCATAAATACCATTATTATTATTATTATTATTATTAAATATATACATTTAAAGTATTAAAGACTCATGAGTCATAAGTTGTGAGGCATAACTCATGGCTTAACACTTGACATGTATAATTATTAATGATTTTAAAAATGAGAAAGATTAGAAGAATGTTTGGTAAGAGAATTTCATTTATTAGGTGTTAATAGTCTAGAGTGGCTGGGTAATACATTGAAGTTTGGAATGGTTAGAATGGGCAAGGTGGGCAGTATCCAAAGTGACCATTTTTTCAATTTTTTTTTTTTGAAGTTCACTCCCATCTCCTTGGTCTTTTTTATCTTCCAGCTCATTCGACTCCTTCAACTTCTTCACCTCCATTATCTACATCTGATGTGCCTCATTTTAATCCATCATCTTTGACTTGGCTCCTCTCCATCCATCTTCATTTTCATTGCCCTACTTCTTTGGCTTGGCTCCTCTCCATCCATCTTCATTTTCATCGCCCTACTTCTTTGGCTTGTCTCCTCTCCTCCATCTTCATCGCCCTATTTATTCAGCTCCTCCTCCTCAATCCTCCTCTAGTGGCCAACCCTATTTCTTCTTCAGCTCCTCCTTCTCCTCCCCCTCCATCTCCATCTTTGGCTCCTCCTCCTCCTCCTCCTTTATCTTCCTTCAATGGCCTACTACCCTTCATTGAGCGACCTAGCAGGCCCAGCATCCAGTGACTAAGCTTCTCCTCCTCCTCCTCCTCCTCACTCTCCAGCTTTGTCTTTGGCTCCTCCTCGTCGATCCTCCTCTAGTGGCCAACCCTACTTCTTCTTTAGCTTCTCCTTCTCCTCTTCCTCCATCTCTATCTTTGGCTCCTCCTCCTCCTCCTCCTCCTCCATCTTCCTTCAACAACCTGCCCTTGGTTCCCCAATGGCCCAACCCTGCATCTCGCAACCTTCCCATCCCTTCATCCAATAGCCCACCCCAACCCTCCATCCAACAACCCAATCAGCAATGAAATTTTCTTTATTTTATATTTCAATTTTATTTCTTATATTGTGCTTGTGTTGTTATGAGAGATTCATGAAAAAGTCAACCACTAACAAATTTTATTGTTACAAACTAAACTACATGTGTGAAATCATTGGAACTATGCATTTTGTGGATGAAGAACTAGTGATGATTTAATGTTTCAATCATTCCAAGAGACCTTCCTTCTATTGTTAGGCCTTAACCTTTGCTCTTATGTTGATAAGGGGTGTTGCATACTACATTGACATTAGGTATTCTAATAGTAATATTTTAGTGAGGTATTTATTTGTCCAAAATGTTTGGTTAAAGATCAAGTGTAGTAATTGAATTTATACTCTATAGCAATCAATACAATGTTGCAATACATGTCCAATGTAGTTACATAGGCAAAAAATTGCAAAGAATAACCTCACTATGCCTCTTTCTACCTTGCATTGTACCTTGGATGGGGCAAGAACATTGCCATTGTTAAATACTTATTTTAATGTTTTTAACATGAGAAGGAACAAATTATTGTTAATTTGTAGAGACCATTGTATGAATTTAAAATTGTAAGATGCTGCTAATAAGAAGTTAATCTAGATAGAAGTAGTATCTGTATAGTAGCGTACATCCCTTTTGCAATGATCCCCAATGATCTTATGAGGAGGCCTTAAAACTTATGGGTGAATCTTTAAAATAAAAATAATAGTAATCTTAATTTTATTTTTCGTAATCACAAAAAATGAAATATATCCAACAAAAGATAAGCAAAGGTAAATGTCTCTCTTAACCATACTAGGCTTTTCATCAACAAAAGCAAAAAACTCTAAGCATTTAAGTGTTCAAAGCAATGGTAGTACCTCGAAGGTGAATGCGTGCATAATAGAAAATCTGGGTGAGGAAGAGGCAACTCATATTAAAAAAGCAAGGTGTACATTGAATGAATCTTGGGCAATTCTCTTTGAGTGGACATTATTTTGATAAATCACTAGGAAGGGTGTTTTGTAACATATGTAGAAATCACAAAAAGTGTAAAAGTGAGTATGGTACTATTGGGTTTGTTAATATTGAGCTTAGTGCAATAAAGCAACATTCAAACTCCAGGCACATAAGTTTGTAGCTTATGTGCAAGGACACAATCAAAAGGCATTTGAACACAGGTTACAAAAACAACAAGACAATGCAGATGATAGTGTGCTATGCCTATTTAGAGTAGCTTACTTCATTGCAAAGCATAGCATGTATTTTCTAAAATTTGCTCCACAATTAGAATTGTTGCATTGTTATGGTGTTGAAAATGTTCCAGAATACATGTATAACATGTCTTTTTTGAAATTTGCTACACAATTGAAAATGTTCCAGAATACATGTATAACAATGACAAGGCTACAACCATCTTTGTATCTTTTATTGTTGATTCTATGATAAATGATATTATTGAGAAGGTAACATATGTAGAAATCACAAAAGTCTTTCTTTGGGCTATATGTAGATAAGTCTACAGATATCTCAGCTACTTCGCATATGATTAGATATATGTGGACACATGAGGCATATGTTTCCTTTCTTGGTTTGCTAGAAGTATATGATAAGACAACAAAAGGATTGCATGCATTGCTCTTAGAATTTTTTGCAAAACATGGAGTTGATGTATTGAAGATGGTCAGCTTTGGATCACATGGTAAATCAGAAATGGTGGGAAAAGAAAACGGCCTTGCTACTATGTTGAAGAAACATAGTCCATTTCTTACTATAATCCATTATTGTGTAGCACATCGAGTGCATCTATGTGTAGGTGATATAATGAGAGGAAGTGATTATGCACACAAGGTAGATATGATTCTTAATGAAATTGGTACCTTCATAAAACAAAGCCCTTCACATATAAAAATGTTGGAACAACTAGAACAAGAGTTTGATTGTTATACACTTCATGTGAAAACATTCATAAGATCAGATGGCTAAATTGGCACAAAATTCTTCAAACCATTTGTTGTGAGGTTTTAAGCCACTTTTGGAATTTTTGTGGGTTCAAAATCCATCACTTTTTGAGCAAGTATCATGCTCTGAGTTTGTTTACAGCATGCATTTTCTTGTTGATTTGTTGGAATATGTATCGCATTTGAGTTGTACATTTCAAAGTGATTTTGTGAATGTCACAACCATTCCTAGTATTATACATGTGCTGCTATTGGGGCTATTGAGTGTAACGTGTCCAGTCCTTAACATGTTTTAGTAGTCCATCGGGAGTTTAATCTAAAATATGCTACATGGCACTCCCACGAAATG
Source organism: Lygodium microphyllum (assembly GCF_053477565.2). Lineage (NCBI taxonomy): Eukaryota > Viridiplantae > Streptophyta > Polypodiopsida > Schizaeales > Lygodiaceae > Lygodium > Lygodium microphyllum. The sequence continues at coordinate 75,087,199 of NC_141142.1, read as the reverse complement.
TCACAGGGTTTATCGGATAGCGAATCCTGAGTCTACTCCACAACGAAGCATATCGGCCAGCCCTATTAGGATCAACCTGAAACTTTCTAGGTTTCTATTACAACCTTCTCATGTCGGTCTTCAAATGATCTACTTTGCGCAGAGCATCTAAACCGAGGTAGACTCATATCGCACTTGGTTCAAAGAGAATGGGTAACGAGAGGGATGCATCGCTCGACCTCTCTACACATAGGGTAAAGTCTCATTCCGGTCCCCTAAAATGATATGAGCCAGGGTTCTACCTTACATTATCTAAGGTCAATACATCATCGCAATTCGAATATTGAGAAGCCTCCGAGTTCTCTGGGACCACCCTGCCATAGGATAAGCCCGGGGTTCTATCCACCCGCTTTCCTTGATAGCTTTAATTTTCTACTTACCTAAGGGCACATTAGTGGTAACACATATAAACAACTTCCTTAATTAACCCGTTAGCCACATGTTCTTTTACATAATTTTATGCACTGACATGAAAACAATTCAAGCAAATTCCTTGAAAAGTAAACTCTATATTAAATTTTCAACCGAGATACAAATCTCGTTCATAGGACGATTCTTGCAATCTGTAAGGATGTGTATAATTATCCTCCAAGTTTTTACCCTTGCACTAGTAACAGGGCCTTGAGAATCCATCTCGAGTCACGTAAACCATTTGAGTAGGACCCGAAAGCAAAGGATTTACAGCTAAAGCTCCCCTTGGCATGTAAGCATCCTCCTACGTTCAAACTAATCCACGGAGAGACGTCTCGTGGCGGGTTCAGTCCATATTCCCGTCACAATTATTTAGAACGCCCTTGGATAAAGTTGGCGACCAGTTCGGGGTGGTTTGACATGCCCTCCAGAAATTTAACATGATTCATTATACCAGTTTCTTATGAGAGCTTGGGTCAAACAATCCTTTCACAGACTGTGCTCCTAAAATTACAAGCACAAATAATAATGGGAGCGAGTGCTCAAAACATCTACTAAGGTGCAGTTTCTTTTTGAGAACTTAGAATTCAACCGTCGAATTTTTCTTGCCTTGGTAAGATTGGCCATGATGCGTTTGTATCAAATCCTCGATGTTGTCATCCATATCTCCCGCATGATAGAGGCATTCTAGATACAAGTCCTCTTACTCCTAGGTGAGTAATCTGCCCTTCTTCCTTGATTATTCTTACAATAGGAATTGCAATTTGCATTTAGTAGGCGGTACCCTCCCCATCATTATTCCCACAAAACCCAACCCAATCTTCTAGGATTAGAGTTTTCGCATAAGTCGAATTAAGTCATCCTAGATCACTCTAGGCTCTATTCAAGATCCCTCCTATTCTCATTATCTTACTCCTTTGATTTTCCTTGCGGAAATCATTATAAACTACCTCATGTACGATAAAAAATAGCTCTACCATAGTTTGGATGACCACCACTAACATGGAGTTATATTTTACCACAATAGCAACCCTAGTTTGCTATGAGTTGTTGGGGGTAAAGGCGCCTCCGCCATGCCGCCCTGTGTATTACTACACTGACAGTACCCGCCACTGCACACTGCAGGTGGCGGGCGCCCTCACGTCACTTTATTCTTTTTTCTTTTAGTGACAGTTTGAATAAAGGAAGGCCCGGTCACACATTGTGACTGTTGGAGTTCCCATTTCTTGTCTCTCTCTTTCTTGCTCTTGCTCTCCCGCCATAGCTCGCGTGCAAGCTTCGATCCTTTTCACCTTTCATGAGTAGTCACATGTTTGTGGACAATTATGTTCTCGCCAACAAGCATGGAAAGAGAACTCAATAGTCTTATGGATACAATGTTTTCATCGTTTTGATGGTTGGGTCACAAATATCGCTCTAAGGTTTATCTATTGATCGAGGATCCTTGAAAACAACCTAAGTGAGTTGCCCTTCTTATCTCAAGTAGACCGAAACTTGTATGTCTTTCTAAGTATTCATTATTGTAGATACATCTTTTTTGTGCTTCAGTGAATGGGAGTATCCTAATTCATGCACATTGCAATCATGGGGTGTAAATGCAATTTTGTGAAAAAAAAAACACTTTTATCTACTTCAATTCCTTCCTCTGCAACAGGAGCGGAAATTGAATACACTACTTATGCACGCGAAGAACTTTTGCTCCTGCAATGAAGCAAGAATTTATTGCTTTTCATGATACACTTATTTCTTGCAAAAACAAATGCAAATATTTCTTTATTAACTAAGAAATTGTGAATCCTTCCTTGCAATCATACTACACAACTTTCCTAGATTCGTTCATGATATCTTTGATGTAAAACATCAATCCCTAACAGCCCATATCATTTTTCTACGCACTCGGATGCAAATATCTATCAATTCCTTTTCTCTCTCATGCATGCCAATGCTAGCGCATAAAATTTAATGCTCCAAGAACAAAAGCCAACACATGTATCCTTTTCGAGGAGGAATCCACATTTAAAAAGCCAAACAAGCAAAAGAAACTAAAAATGCATTCTTTGATCATACAATGATAAGAGTTCCTTTGGCCATTTAGGTCGTCGTATCTTAGTAATTTGACTAATGGAGTCTATCAAATTCATTAGCCTAGGTCAACTTATCTCAATAAGAATGCTCATTTGATATTTACAATCTACATCTACAAAGATAGACCATTTTGGCTAGATCCTTGCCACCTAAATTGTCTAGCATGCAAAATACATTCCAAAACCATCTACACTTAGGTAATAGAGCTCCAAGCTTTCCCCTTTAAAAACATGTTTCTTCTTGGCTTTCCCACATAAACTACAATGTCTAAGATGTGAATGACACAGAGTTTTGCATGTGCCTATAATGTCTCTCTCTCTCTCTCTCTCTCTCTCTCTCTCTCTCTCTCTCTCTCTCTCTCTCTCTCGCGGTGACCCCTGTGCCTCTCCCCGCCGACAACACATCGAGGAGAGAGAGAGAGAGAGAGAGAGAGAGAGAGAGAGAGAGAGGGAGTGAAGTGGTAGTATGGGGGGCATGCAGCCCCCCAAGTGAAAGGGGTGGTAGCCATGCCCACCTCCTCCCCCTCCTATAAAAGGGGAGGCTTCTCCCCCTTCCTCGGGACTGTCAGAGCACCCCCCTCCCTGCGTCGACAGCAACTTCTCCCCCCTCCCCCCCCGGTGATTCGCCACCCTTCGTGTGGCAACAACGGCCCCGGGCGTCCGCCAGTACGCCCCCCTCCTCGTTCATCAGGCGGCCAGGAGCACCCCCCTTGGGGCCTTCCGTCAGCGTACTCCACTACCCCCCCTCCTCGCTAGTCAACTGCGAGACCTGTTAGCAAGAAAAAGAGTGGAGAAGGAGAGGGAGAGGGAGAGAGGGAGAGGGAGAAGGTGAAGTGAAGAAGAAGTAGAAGGGGAGGGAGAGAAGGAGGAGAGAAGAAGAAGAAGAGGGAGAAAGAGGAGAAGGAGAGAGGAGAAGAAGAGGAAGAGAGAGGAGAAGGAGAAGAGGCAGAGAGAGGAGAAGGAGAAGTGAAGTAGAAGAGGTAGAAGGTGAGAAGAGAGAAGTAGAAGAAGTAGGGGAAGGAGAGAGAAGGGAAGAAAAAGAAGAAGAGAGGGAAGGTAAAGAGGAGAAAAAGAAGTGGAAGAGCAAGAGGAGAGAGAGAGAGAAGAAGAGAGAGAGAAGGGAGAAGGAGAAGAGAAAAAGAGGTAGAAGAGGAAGAGGAGAGGGAGAGAAGAAGAGAGAGAAGAGAGAGGGAGGAGAGAAGGAGAAGAAGAGATAAAGAAGTAGAAGAAGAGAGAGAGAAGGAGAGGAAGAGAAGAAGAAGAGAGAGACAGGAGAGAGAGAGAGAGAGAGAGAAGGAGAAGAAGAGGAAGAAGGAAAACAAATTGGGGAGAGGGCGAAAGAAGAAAAGTTATGCATGTGAAAGTCACATTGCTTGGCCTTAGATTCCTCGTGAACTTGCTTACCACTTCCTTCTGCCAAGGCAAGAGCGGTCGACTTGCCTCAAGGGTTGCGAGACCAAGAACGCACAAGGATGACACCCAAGAGACGAGTTACCAAAAGCACAAGTGCTGAAGTTGCAAACGGAGCTAAAAACATATCCAATGCAAGCGGAGACATGAATACCACCAACCCTTCAACAACTATAGCTCATATCCAAGTTGTACCAAGGTTTAGATTCTGCTCACGCATCTTGAACTCTTAAATAGAGGTAGAATTACATGTATTCGCCATTAAAGGGCTCAAGATGGGTCGATCTTCTACCCTAAATAGATGGCCAAGATTAATAAAGGTCAAGATAAAATCACTTAGTTCATTTAAAGGATCTAGAAGAAACTTGCTAAATCAACCTTGCGAAGCCCTAACCTAAGGGGAAGAGCAAACTTTAGGGTAGTTGATTCATACTAAGCATGTTGCTTGGAACTATTGAAATGGTTTTAACGAAGATTGATCTTATTAAAAATGGATTGTTGACCCAAGTTATACTTGGTTGTAATTGTTATAAGCTGGTTGCTTCAGCTGTGGTTGATTTCCTAAAGGAATAATTAAGGAAGGTTAGCGCTAGCTACCCCCCGCTAACCGCCAAACCCTAATCAAGGGGGTTGTGAATCCGTGCCGGGAAATAAAGACCGAACCCGCCGTGAGAGGTCTCTCCGTGGAAATTACTTGGCATACAAGGACACTTGGGTGCCAGTGGGGGCTCTGGACGTAAATCCCAATGCCTCTGGGCCCTACATAAATATTCACGTGACTCGAGATGGGATCTCGAGACCTTGATGCTAGTTACAAGGCGGAATCTCGATAGAATAAACCTTCAAGTTTTGTTGCCGGGAGTTATAAGGATTTTTCTACGGAGATAGAAAGGAACACTTAATTCTCATATATGGGCGAAAAACAAACATTAATCTAAAGATAAGTTAAGGAAATGTTTGATCTTATTTTATCTTATATTCGTGTCTGTTTCCTAAATTACGTGAAGGAACCTATGATTAATAGGTTAATTAAGGAAGTTGCTTTTATATGTCAAACATAATGTGGTAGGTAATTAGATAACTAAAACAACCCCTGAGGAAAGCGTGGTGGATGTGACCAATGGGTCTATTCTACGGAAGGGTGGTCTCGGTTAGCTAAGAGCTTTCCTCAAAGAAAATATTAACAAGAAATGTTAAAAAATGTCAGACGATGACCTTAAACAATGTTGGTTAGAACCCTGATTCATACCGTTTAAGGGGATCGAAATGGAACTATACCCTACGGGACCGATGCATCCCTCTCGTTTCCCATTCTCTTTGAACCAAGTGCAATATGAGTCTGCTTTGGCCCAGCCGCGTCTGCGTAAAGGGGAGCAATTGTAGACCGACAATAAAAGGCTGTTAAGAAGACCCGATTACAAGAAACCCGAACTTCAGGTTGATCCTAGTGGAAACGGTTGAATAAGTTCCATTACGAGGCAGACTCGAGAGACCCTAGTTGGTAAACCCCGTGTCATTCCTTAAGAGTGCCAGGTGACATCTTCTAGATATATCTCTCGATGGACTGCTAAGACGTGTTCCACAATTTGAGGGGCAGACACGTTATAGTGCCCATGAGAGAATGTCAACGTATATTTTCAAGCACATCATGAAGAAATGCTTTTTCTCTCCCTAACGTTATAGTAAAATTCTAAGTTTTGCTTAGGACCATATGCACCAACCTTCCACAAGACCTTGCATTCTTCAAATCTCTCCAATCCTTCTTTTGTTCATCCCATTGTGAAGCTCAAAAAAGTAAAACCGAATAAGTACATAACCTACATTAACCTTGAAACCCGATGTCGAGGAGGATATCCTACAATGTTTTCTTTCAATCACATCACAAAGAAATGTATTGATCTCTTTAATGCTACTTTAGCGAAACTCTAAAGTTGCTTGGGACCACATCAACCTTTCACAAGACCTTGCATTCTTCAAATCTAATTTTGCAGAGCAACTTGTAAACAAATTATCACAACTTGGGTATAGCTAATACAACCCCTTTCAACTTAAAATCTATATTGGTTAACAAAAAGTTGTATGCTGATCCATAAGAGCAACCAACTTAGCGGTATAAGGCTTCAAGTTCCCCTAGTTTTTTCTTTATCAAGTGGCTACCCTACAAGTGAATTATCAAGCCTACAAAGCTAGGTCCAAGTCTTGATTCTTATTTCTACTACTAAATGACCATAAATACAGGTGGAGGTAACAAACTCCAAATCTTCTAGTCAACAAGTGTTCAAACCATCAGCTCAGCCACTCTCAAATATACTTGAAAACCTACTAATATGCTAAAAATGATTCTCTCAAATCAGAAGATGCAGAACGTGTATGTCTTTCCACATTATAACAACTATTTTACAGGAGAATGAATATAGCATGTTCTGACATGTGGATACACCTTTGTGACTACAACTTATGCAGCTATGAACTTAGATTATAGTGGATTTCCCCAAAAAGCTGGAGTTTCATTATTAATCCCATCCAGCAAGAATGCCACAAAATTCAGCCTCCACAGCAAGATCCACATGCTGGAACAGAATCTGCAGATCAGTGTAAAGAGGTCAGGCAATATCATACAGCCAGTAAGATACCCTCTTTCTGCCCTTTTGCAACCAAGATTTGCACAAATAGGAAAACAAGAATTGCTAATGATCTTAAGTCAAAAGGAACGAACCAAAAGAAAAACGCACAGAAAGAGATCCAGATGACATGAACAAAAGCCACATCTCTCTGAATCTCAAATAGACATCAAAAAACAAGTCATAACAACGGAAACCACAAAGAACCTATGTTGACAGAAGAAACACTTACTGTGGTCAATACCGCGAATATTTGATAGTCCTCTGGGACCTCCATAAGGGCCACGCCCAGATCCCCCTGAGGGCCCACCACCTCCACCACCAGGTCCACCACCCCAACCACCAAACCCCGAGGATCGACCGCTAGACTTTCGTCCATAGCCATTTGAGGCCTCCAACTGCATCCAAATAAAATATAGAATATTGTGTGAAACCAAGATCCCAGTTACTAACAGGTGTAAAAAAATTCTGCATAGAGTGATACACGGTTTGAAATCAACATTACTACAAACAATTTCTTGAAATGTTTCAAAAAACATGCAACAACTTACTGAAAACATTGTCTTGATAAAAGAAAGGAAGAAGTTCAAAATGCCCAGGAAAAGATCAGGTATAATGCTTAGCCTCAGTAGTGATCGCCTTGGTTTTATGTTCCCTGAAAAACCATTGCAGAGTTAAACAGCATCAAAGCTTCGTTGTAGACATTTTCTTTAACATATATTGTACCAACATTAGCTAACCTAAACAGACTTTCTGCAAATCTGAAATTGTAACAAAAACTGGACAGAATTTGCTCAAAGAAAGAAAATTGTGAAAACAGTTTCATACTGGGCAAAGCAATCATAGGTCACATTATTTCATCATACTGGCGAATCAGAGTTAAACTGGTTTCTGTGAAGATTAATCCTTAGACCCTAATTTTCCAGTCACCATATGCCGTCTAGCAAAATGCCAAAACAGGTATGGAGTTGCATGGCTTTGTGACCAAACCCCATACAATATTTTACATACAGGTAAGAAAGGCCATATTTCTTCCCGCATCTTTCTGATCCAATTTGATATCCATTTGAGATCACCCATGGCATATTGCTGAACCATTTAACTCTGTCGTTTCCATATCATCGTCCAGCAATAGCCAATACGAACAAAAATGTGCGTCTGTTGCCTTCTCAATCTCCTACTCGCGAGCTTCATGTGAACTTACTTCCGAATGACTAAGTTTAGACTTTCAAGGCTATAGGATCTACAAGGCAAATGGGATACTTTCATTAATCATGGTACAATAGAAAGTATACACATACATGGGAATGACAATGCCACTGTGTAAAACCTAACAGGGTCGACCGTCAATTTAATTGACCTGCATAGAAGATCAAGAAAGAAGCTCGCTCTCCCATTTGTGCCTTTCTGTGATCGCGCTGATCCACACGAAGAATGAATACCACAAGCGCACACGGAGACAGACAGAGGCAAACGCGCAAACACCGAGACTGGCGCACACAGGGACACACACACAGAGGAGAGAGATAGAGAGAAGAAGAGAGAGAGATGCCTTACCTCCTTCGACGTAGGCCATGGTCAGGACTCGCCTGCAGCATCAACAACGCAAAACACCTCAGTAATGCTTCTTCGTCTTCCTTTCCCAATGACGAAACATCAAGGATGTTTTTGCACCGTCAATAACAAGAAATGCCTCTCAGAAAGCGGAGGTAAAGACACTCACAGACGTGTACCGGGCAATTTCATTGGCCGACATTCATTTTTAACTGTATTATCTACTCTCCTGACAATACATCGTCGGAAATATTCATAATTCACCCAAGTGTGCTAACACCAGAACAATCGAGGGGCTTCACGCGCGGTTTCAAACAACCCCCAAACTGTGTGAAAAGGAATGGTCCGTTACACTCAAATTTTGAGTCGCCTTCCCACTGGTGAATTGTGGTAGATGGACCTCCAAGTCTTCCGATCACCGAACCCGATGACGCTTGACAACCATACCTTCCCACGATCGGTTTGCTACAAAAATATATACACCATGGTGGTGGGAGGCTAAGAGGGATCATTCTATAACAATAGCAATGCATTAAACAAATGGGGGGACTACCTTCTACAAGTAGTGGCACACCCCAAATTGTGTGGATTGCTGTGAAATGTGATGGGCAAAAGTCTCGCAAAGGAATGAAATGAACCTTTATCTCCAGATGCATAATGAGATGGAAAGCGTGAAGGGATTGAAATTGCATCATGAGGTTGTAGTTCCTTTACAAAAGCTCCTGTGTGATGATATTCTAAGTTGTAATATGTACGATGTTAGAATCCATATGTATGCAGTCTCTACTAATGTTTTACAATGCACAATGGGAATTTAGTGCAAACATACACGCATGCTATTTTGCATGCTTGCTCTTTCTCATTCTAACATGCTTGTGCAAATCAATAGATTGAGATGTAAATATCATAAAAGTAGATAGGAGGAGTCGAAAAAGCACTAGTATGTGAAGAGGTAGAGAAGACAGTGCAACACAACAAATATATCCATGCAATGAAGAAAGAACTTCAATTTCTCGAGAGTTATAAGCAATATTTATGAAGCAGAAATGAATACTTGTAAAGGATAATATTTTTCTACAAGGTGTTTGAAAGAGGCACGGATGTGGGCAAGATCATATGCATTGGGGACCTTATCACAATCCTTAGAATGGGAGATGTTTCCACATGCTCAAAAAAGAGAATGTCTTATTCCATTCCGTGCTTCCTATACATAGTTTATAGTTAGTTGCTCCTTACAAAGAAAGTTATCAACAAACAAATGACAAAACACAATGTCCATGTTCAAACTTTTATGCAAAGAAAAAGAATAGGTACCTAGAAGAACGTAAGGCACCTAAAAATATTGTCTTTCACCCACATCAATTGGTGTAATACAACTATGTAACAAAGATCATAGCACTCCCATCTCTTTTAATGAGAAGGGATCTGATTTGTGTATTTACACCACACAATATACATAGTGAATGTAGGAGGAACAAAGGGACATGTCACATATCTATGATTTGTAACTTCAAGAAACAACCCTTCAAAAGCCATGAGAATGGGCAAGGACTCAAGCCATTAAACAGCATGATGCCCAAGCATCAAGAGCAAGTGGGTGAAACTTCTCTTTTGAGGCCAATAGGATATTGTAAGCATGGTAGTATCTATAGGAAGGAGTAGCCATCTATTTAATATATCAAAATTAAAAGACTAAATATAAATTGGGAAGAAAGGCACATAACACAACAAATGATACTAACAAAATAAATGAGCTCTCCAACAAGACAATGTGCAACAAAAGAGGTTCAATAACATTTTTGAAAAACTTCTTTAGATATAATATTCATAATTGAACATGCATGGCATTTGTTATATTCCAGCAACACTTTCAAACAGTATGGTGACTTTAACTAAGACAATGCAATATATAATGACCCATGCATAAAGACTAGAGTTTTGGGGTTGTAAAGGTTAATGTTTGACTTTCTACCTTGTTGGTGGTCATGGCAAATTCAAGCCTCACCAAAAATTAACTTCTGTTCATTATGAATGGTAGATGCAATGTACTCGGAACAAAGTTAAACCTTGGAATGAGCACCTTTGAAATAATATTGTTACTTGTTATCATCTATCTCTATAATCTTACTACTACATCCCTTACATATAAGTCTTGTACCATTGCATAATCATTAAGTCTTATACTGGTGCATAATCCTTTAGACAAGTCTAGATTTCTTGTCAAAATGAGGAGGGAAGCCACCCCCAAGTTCAAGAGAATTTAATAGTGTTCAAGAAAAGGTGGGTTCGCTTCATCTTAAGGCCAATTCATTTTAAGAGAAAACTCATTTGATTCAATGTGAGGAGGAATTGCCTACTTGTGAAAAATACAAGTGAAAAGGATTTAGACGGGTTCACCTTTATCATAGAAGGAGAATATCCTTCTCATGATTAAGGTAGAAGGATAAGATCCTTCTAAATATACACGAAAAAGGATTTTAAATAATACATATCAATTTTCAAATTCTAATTTTGCATTAACCTATTAAATTTTCAAGTTTAAAGTTTAAGTGTTTTAGCTTTAATTATAATTAAAGTTGACTCAGGACTATTGGGGATAAAGGCACCTCTGTCTAACCGCCCATGTATTACTACACTGACAGTAACCACACCTATACATTGCAAGTGGCAAGCGCCCATCACTCTCACTTTATTCTTTATTCTTTCAGTGACATTTTTGAATAAAGGGAAGGCCGGTCACACATTGTGACTGTTGGAGTTCCCACATTGTGTCTTGCTCCTTCCACCATAGCTCTTCCTCCCACTTGTGCTTCCACTTCAGGGCTCACCTCCCTTCAATTGGTATGAGCCTTCTTCTTCATGAGTTCGAGCTCGGTCCAACACACTCTCAACTTCCATTTGACTACCTACAGTAGTCATCTCTTTGTTGGCAACCATAGCCACTCCGTTCAAGCTTCTTATTGGTTGCATTCTTCTTGGGCACTCTTTGAGCCTTCTTGAGCAAGTTGGAGCAGTCCCCCCATAGCCCTCGCCCTGCTATTGTAGCATCCTGCTGTGTGAAACATGTCCTTTTTTAGCAGCAACTCATGTTTTTAATCTCCTACAGCATATTTCTTCATCAGGCAGCTATACAAGCACTTATACACTTGGTTTTGATACTTGGCATTGATTCTTTGGTGCACAGATCGGATGCTGTATGCTCGCGTAATGAATGCCGGAAGGTCCCCAAGAACAATAGAACTCTACTTTTTGCACAAAATTCAATGTAAAAAGCATGAACGACATGAACAAGAGACCAATTGGGTGCAATCTCCCCCCATGCCTTGTGTGAGCGCTCCACAAAGCATGTATTTTATGTATTAATCAACTTCAAGCTCAAATAATAGCCCAAATTACAAAATAGCAAGCTTTTAGCTTTTGAGTTTGCTTTAACACAAAATAGGAATAAAGCTAATGGGCGGTGCCCAAAGAGTCTGGCATGCCCAATATAATGTCCAAGTACAAATAACATAATCGTGCGCCCATGCGCATACAAAATAATAATAAATATCCAACGCCTCAATAAATAGGCGCCATGCCTAAGGTATGCGCCCATCAAAATATAAATAATAAATCGAATACTCGCTATCCTCCAATGCTTTCCTCCGCCACTACTGCTATCTCTACACATCAACTGAAGCATTCACAATCATTAGTAAAATAATACAATTAAACCGACAAAAGTGAATACCTAGCAGTCTTCAGCTACATAAATAAATCAACTGGTTAGAAATCAATCCTAACCTTAATTTATTATGAGTGCGCACTCTAAACTCATAAACGTTTATTAATTTAATATGCATTTTGCGGAATCACCCGCTATGGAATCACCCATGTACACACTAAATTAATGAAACGCCCGAAAAGGATAGGCGTCCCCATCAACTTCTCGCACAAAGAATCCACTTTGTGTATGAGCCCCGGTCATCAAAGTTTACGGAATCCACCGTAAAACCTCACGGAATCCATCGTGAAATATGCCTCCTGGCATCATACCCCCGGGATGGGATAGCAACTGACCTCAATTGCTATTAGCTCAATGTGGAGCCAACAGAGTGGGGAAAGCATTTAAGTCTCTAGCGTGCATCCATTGTGCTTCTTCTACAGGATGGTTCTTAAATTTGACTAAATATCTAGAATATCTTTGGCCAGTTCTAGTGGTCATAAAGTCAGTGTATATGATAGCTGCAGGTTCAAGTATTTCAGTCTCTTCCTCTAACAAAGGTGGGTTTTCATAAACAGGGTGTATAGGTAATTGGCCTCTAAATGGTCATAATAAACTAATGTGAAATGTGTTGTGAATTTTCCAGTGAGGTGGTAATTCTAACTTGAATGCATTGTCATTAATTTTATGAATGATCCTAAATGGTCCATAAAATCTAGGGGCTAATTTCACAACTGGGTGTCTATCTACACTTTGTAATCTACGTTTTTCTATTCTCAACCAAACATAGTCATCAACTTTGAAATTCATTGCTTGTCTTTTCTTATTGGCTTGTTTGGTATATGATTGCTGGGCTTTGGCAATCATGGCTTTAACCTCATCAAAAATAGTATTATGCATACTAGCAATATCATCAGCACTCTGAATTCTATTTGACAAAGATGCAACAGGTGTAGACAATCTATAACCATAAATCACTTCAAACGGTGCTTTCTTTGTAGATGTGTGTGGTGTATTGTTATATGCAAACTGTAATAAATGCAAATGTGTATCCCATGTCTGAGGTTTAGAAATAGTATAAGCACGTAAAAGATCTAGTATAGTACTGTTAGTAGCTTTTGTTTGTCCATTAGTTTCAGGATGAAATGCAGATGAGAAATCAATTTTTGTACCAAGCTTAGCAAACAGAGTAATCCAAAAGTTGTTACAAAATCTAGAATCACGATCTGAAATAATAACTTTTGGTAATCCATGGTTAGTGAAAACAGTTTTCAAAAACAATTGTGCTGCTTGTGATGCCGTTAAAGTTTTCTTACATGGAATGAAATATGCTTGTTTACTAAACCTATCTACTACTGTCCAAATCATATCATGATTAGATTTAGTATTAGGTAAACCAGTAATAAAATCCATAGAAATTTGTTCCCATGGTCTTGACGGAATAGATAAAGACATAAGTAATCCATGCTGTTTACCATGATGTCTCTTAACTCTTTGACAAATCAAACATTCAGAAACAAAGTTAGATACATCAGTGTCCATATGCGGCCAATAAAAATCTTCAGTTAATGTACGTAAAGTAGGTATGATACCTCTATGACCTTGATATGGAGGACAATGAATCTCATTCAAAACAAAAGATCGGAATGGAATTGTAACACATAATCTCTTTTCATAAAACATAAATCCATCATTATAAGATAGTGAATCAATAGGAATCAAGTTATTTTGAGCTAATTTATTCCAATCAGTATGAAAAGTAATGTCCTGATGATAAGTATCTTTCATAGCAATCAAAGAATCAAAAGATATAACAGAAATATTATGAATGGTAGGTCTTCTACTTAATGCATCAGCCACTACATTTTCTTTTCCGGGTTGGTATTGAATGATAGGATGAAAACTTTGAATAAAGGATGCCCATTTGATATGTCGGTCAGATATTTGAGGTTGGCTAAGTAAATGTCTTAGACTTTGCTGATCGGTCTTAATCATAAATTCAGAGCCCATTAAGTAGTGTTTCCACTGTCTTAAGGCTTGTACAAGAGCTAATAATTCTTTGTCATATGTGGAATATTTCAGTTCAGAGGGTTTCAACTTACAACTAGAATAGGCTATGGGATGATTGTCTTGCATAAGTTTCAATAAGTCAAAGGATTTCTGTTGATTATCTGACCAATGATAAACAATTCCTTTCTTCAGAAGTTTGGTTAATGGTAAAGCAAGTAATGAAAAATTACGCACAAACTTCCTATAGAAACTAGAAAGACCTAGGAATGATTGTAACTCATGCACATTTTTAGGTACAGGCCAATTCAATATTGCATCTATTTTCTTAGGGTCAACTTTAATTCCATCAGATGATACAATATGACCTAAATACTCAATTTCTGTTTTAAAGAATTCACTCTTTTCCGGGTTTGCATACAGTTGATTATCTTTTAATAACTGGAAATCCAATGACAAATGCTCATAATGTTCTTTCTCATTTTGACTAAACACCAAAATATCATCAAAGAAGACAATTACACAATACTAATATTTTAAAAATATACGGTTCATCATTCTACTAAATGTAGCAGGTGCATTAGTCAATCTGAAAGGCATCACTAAAAATTCATAATGACCAAACTGTGTCCTAAATGCAGTCTTGAATATGTCTGACTTATCTAGTCTCACCTGATAATAACCAGATTTAAGGTCTATTTTACTAAATATGGCAGATCCTTGCAGTTTATCCATAAGGTCATCGACTCTAGGAATTGGATACCTATTCTTTACAGTGATCTTATTTAAAGCTCGATAGTCAATGCGCATACGATAGGTATTATTCTTTTTCTTTACTAACAGAACAGGTGCACCAAATGGAGAACTACTAGGTCTAATCAATCCTCTATTTAGTAATTCCTCAACTTGACTTTGAATTTATTTTTGCTCTATCTGGTTATGCCTATATGGTGCTTTGCAAGGTGGTTGTGTGCCAGGAATCAAATCTATTTTATGGTCTTCTGGACGTGAAGGAGGTAAACCAGGTGGTAGATCTTCGGCAAAACACTGACCTAGTTGTCATACTTGACTTTGGATCGTTGTTAGCTTATTGTTTGCTCTCTTTTTCTCACTGTTGTGATTTATTATAGTAAGCTGTTTTATGTGGAATGTGATGTATTTACTGAGCTTAATCATACCATTTTGATGTACTTTTGGCACTATTTGGTGGATAGCTTGACATTTTAGAAGTTTCTCTTATTTTTAGCTTGTTTTGGCAGTGGTTTTGGCCTATTTACTACTAATTACAGTAGGCTATTTTTTTCATAGTTTGACTGCCTTTGTTTGACTCATTATGGCTGGTCATCTCAAAGATGCGACTTTGTTTAACATTACCAAGTTGGATGGCACCAACTATGGCTACTGGAAGTCTCAATATGGCAGGTTTTGGTGCAAAAATTGTAGATTCATCCACTAAGAAACAAAGGTATTAAACCCGAGAGCATGGATAATGATGACTAGGAAGATTTAGATGCACTATGCAAGTCTACTATCATTTTATTACTCTCTAAAGAGATCCACAATAATGTTGTTGAAGATGAAGGTCAGAGTATATGGAATCTAAGGGACCCCATTGTCTACTCACTTTAGCTAGTTTCATTTTATTATGAAGAATTTGCTTCAACAAGGTATTAAGTTTCAAGATAATCTGCATTCTTTGTTTCTGCTTGGCACTTTACCTAAGACTTGGGATGTATTTCGCACTACGACCTATACCAACAACCTTGATGGATTGAAATTGAAAGATGTAGAGAGTGCTCTTTTGACTAAAGAAATTACTAGGGAAAACAATGATGCTTCCCGCAGTTCACATGATTTATCCATTAAAGGTGGCAAAAGTGGCAAGACAGATAATCATCGTCATGGGAAGGACTCTCAAAAGTCTTGGTTTAAGTCACGTGGATGCAGCAAGTCCTGTGGACGTAAGTTTGATCTTACATGCCATTATTATGGGAAAGTAGGACACATATGGCCGCAATGCCATACGATGCGTGATAACAAGTGCAAAGAAAAGGGGAAAGAAAAATTGCAGGGAAATCCAATGATCACAGCATTATACATGTAAAGTCCAACGTAAAGATTGAGGGGATAAATGTCATGTAGCTTGAGGAGTCCGATGGTGACTACATCTTAGCAACCTCTTCATGTGATGCCTCTCAAATGATCGAGGCTCAGTCTCTATGCATGCACAGTGTTGGCTCTTGGATTCAGGTGCGGCTTTTCATGTGACCCCTACTGTGAATGGTTTCATACCTATTCCAGTGTATCTAGTACTACGCGCTTAGGTGATGATCAGTCTCTTGCTATTGTTGACATTGGTGATGCCACTCTACAATTTCCCTCTGGTAGCACTTTTGTTCTGCATAATGTACATCATGTACCTGCATTGACTAGAAGCCTTATGTCTGCTGGGTAACTTGATGATGCAAGTTATCATATATGATTTGGTGATTTGCATGGCAGATAACTCATGGGAGGCTTGTTCTTACAAGAGGTGCCAAGTTTGGTAGCCTCTACCCCTTGGTTGTATCTGGTACTATTGACTATGTTTTGTCAGTGGGTATCTCTCTGGCATGCTCATCTTGGGCATATGTTGCTTAAGGGAATGAAAATGCTTAGTGCTTTGTGGTATCGTTCGATTCTTTTGACTACTCGCATTTTGAGTCATGTGATCATTGTTTATATAGCATGCAGACCAAGAATTCACATAAAAGGTTTGGTATTCCATGCATGGGTGAGCCTTTGACTCTTGTGTATTCAAATGTATGTGGACCCATGCCTTGTCAATCATTAGGGGGTGCAAAGTACTTTTTCATATTTATAGAAAATTATTCACATAAGCTTTAGGCCTATCCCATAAAGTAGAAATTTGATGTCTTGGCCGTCTTTCAGCATTGGCTCGCACTCACCGAGAATCAGTCTAGGCATATGCTGAAATGCCTAAGGACCGATAACGGGGGTGAGTACATCTCACGTGCCTTTGAGAATTTTTGTGGTGAGCAGGATATTAAGTGTCAGTTGACTGCCCCTCCCCTCCATAGTATGCTTAGCTAAGTAGGCTTACCACAACATTTTTAGGCTGAGACAATCTCTACTGCCATGCATCTCATTAATAGGTCACCTTGTAGTGGTATTGACTTCAAGGTTGTAGAGGAGGTATGGACAAGAAAGCCTCCCTTATATGCTCATTTGCATGTCTTTGGATGTGAGGCCTTCTGCAAGGACAAATGCAATAAGCTAGATCCTAAAAGTGTGAAATGCATTTTCCTTGGCTATGGAGATGTAGGTGAGATGGGATATCACCTTTGGGATCCGCAAGCATGAAAAGTGATATGCAGCCATGATGTTGTGTTCCATGAGGACAAAATGCGTATGCAACCTAAGAAAGTTATTGAGATACGTAAGGCTATCTTTCAGGAGGAGCCCCTTGCTCCCACATAGCCAGCTAGACATCCTATACCAGCAATTGATCCTCATGGCTAAGATGTTAGACATGATGTTGGACAGGCATCATAGCCTACATTGAGGCGTTCTACTAAAGATAGACGACCTCCTGACCGCTATGAGCCCTCCATAAATTATGTCTTGGTTACAGATGTAGGAGAGCCTCTCACCTATGATGAGGCTATGTGCATGGTGGCAAGTGGGCTTTGCCTTGCAAGTGGGTGTACAAGTTGAAAAGTAACCCTGGACACCCCAAGCTAGCATACAAGGGCAGATTGGTAGCAAAGGGTTTTAAGCAGGAGCATGGTGTTGACTTTGATGAGGTCTTCTCTCTTGTGGTTAACCTATGCTTAGTCTTGGCTTTGGCTACAAAGCTTTGACTTGGACTTGTATCAGTTGGATATCAAGACGGATTTCTTACATGGGGACTTGCATGATGAGATATACATGGAGCAGCTTAAGGGCTTTGTAGAGCCGGGCAAGGAACACCTAGGGCTACAGCTGTAGTGCTATGGATCCATGCTTGTACGTGAAGAAAGCTCGTAATGGTTCATTACTAATTTTGGTACTCTATGTGGATGACACGCTTTTAGTAGGGAAAGCTCATGATGAGCTAGATGCTCTTAAGGCTCAGCTCAAGAAGAGGTTTGAGATGAAAGATCTGGGATAGGCCTCTCATATACTTGGTATGCACATTACGCATGACATGTCTTAGGGGACTACTCTATTTGTCATAGAAGGAGTATATCTATAAAGTCCTTGAGCACTTCCGTATGCAGGATGTGAAGCCTATTGGATGTCCATTGCCTTCTCATGTGAAGGTATCACAAGCCGATTGTCCATATATAGATGAGCAGAGGGTTAAGATGGCCGAGATTCCCTATGCATCTGCAATGGGCAGTCTTATGTATGCCATGATAAGCACCCGCCCAGATATTGCATTTGCAGTTGGTGTTGTGGCACGTTATATGGCTACACTTGGCAAGAGGCATTGGGATGCCGTGAAGGGTATCATGAGGTACCTAAAGGGCACTGCTAATATGTGCATATGTTATGGTAGCCATGATACAAGAGTTGTGGGATACACTGACTCTGACTATGCATGATATGCAAATATAGTAGGAAGTCCACTTTTGGCTATGTGTTCACTTTTGCTAGAGGTGTTGTTTCATGGATGTCCAAGGGTGCAAAAATGCACGAGGACCTTACAGAGGTCGAGTATGTTGCAACCACTGAGGCTTGCAAGGAGTCCATTTGGTTGGGTCATTTGGTTGCTGACCTTGGTATTGCATATGTTATCCCTATACTATATTCAAATTCTATGAATGCTATCCAATTAGCTAAGAATCCCGTCTTCTATGTGAAGACGAAACACATTGAGGTGAGGTATCACTTCATTCATGAGGTCATTGAGGATAGATCTATTGACCTTGTCAAGATCTCAATCGACCAGAATCTTGTAGACTTGCTCAAGAAAAGCCTATCCACAGAGCGCTTTACCTTCCTTAGGAGGTTGATGGGCATTGGATGAGATGACATCTTTCCTCATCCTATTGGTATCGATGTATATGTTATACTATCTTTTCTTTTTTCTTTTCACTCCTCACTAAGGCAAATTTTCCTTTAAGTGGGAGGTTATTGGGGGTAAAGGTGCCTCTGCCTAGTCGCTCATATATTACTACAATGACAGTACCCGTGCCACCTGCACATTGCACGCGGTGGGTGCCCATCACTATCACTTCATTCTTTATTCTTTTAGTGACATTTTTGAATAAAGGGAAGGCTGGCCACACATTATGATTGTTGGAGTTCCCACATTGTGTGTGTCTCTCTCTCTTGCTCTTACTTCCACCATAGCTCTTGCTCTCCCACTCATGCTTCTACTTCAAGGCTCACCTCCCTTCAAGAACTGCTTACCAGCAAACTGGAGAGAGAGAGTGTGAGAGAGAGAGATATATATATATATATAGAAAGAGCACTAGAACTTTGATTTCATCATGCAACTCAAGTTTGAGACTTGAGTTTAGAGTCCAAAATCAACTTGTTGCCTCAATGTTACGAACTTCTATTGCCTCATGATTCCTAAAGGACCTTGTGCAGCGTACTGCCTCAATGATTTACTACTTTCTTTGGTGCTGCCTTTCTAGTTCGTGTGACTTGTAGGCCCTAGGGCTATGCTACTTGCATCCTATGCTAGGGCTATACTTCTTGCAGCCTACACCTCCCTAGGATGTGCAATAGGCCCCAAGGCTATGCTTCTTGCATCCTACGCCCCCCAAACTCTATTCATCAGTGCGCCAAACTTTCAAATGGCCAAGTTTCCTTTGCTACAACTAGCCTCGGTGGAATCTCCTATCACCTTGTCTTGGGCGAAATCTCTTGGGGCAGCTATTGGAGCATGGCGGACTTCGAAACCTGAGAATATTTCGAAAACTATGGGAAGCTGTTGGGCAGCTACCCATTGCACTCATGGAGCCTAGGCAGTTGTGTAGAGAGAGATAGAGAGAGAGAGAGATAGAGAGAGAGAGAGAGAGAGAGAGAGAGAGAGAGAGAGAGAGAGAGAGAGTGTGTGTGTGTGTGCTTCGACTCAGTCTATGACTCTATTTTGAGCGCTTATTTAGAGAGAGAGAGAGAGAGAGAGAGAGAGAGAGAGAGTCCATTTGGCATCACTCTTGGGACCTTAAGGAACTTGCACACTATGTTGCTACAGCACGAATATACAACACAAGGCTCAAGCACAAGGATAAGAAGAAGATAAATCTCCTAGATATATATGAGCTTATGTCTGTCTATCTCTCTCTCCCCCTCCCTAGAGTTCTCTCTCTCTCTTTCTCATCTCTAAATGGAAAATTGTTAGTGAAAGCCTAAAGGCAAAATATAAGTTCTAAAACTTTTTTGCTATGTGATGGTTAATAGGTTAAAGGTTTGTGAGACATTGTAGTTTGAAGATAAAGGCTGGTCATTGGAGGAGCTTGGATTTTTTAAGGGAATGAATACATAACAAAATGTAGCAAATTTCAATGATGATTAAAAACATAGTAAGATCACGACCACACTTTTTATCTTTGAGAAGTGGCACTTAAATTGAAAGATAAGAGACAAGGAAACCTTCTTGCATGGGTTGGAGTTGAAAACATATCCAAGCATCCTTCTAAAAAGGTAAAAGAAAATACAAATAATGTTGGGGGACTCGTCCATCGATTAATATATTTTCAAATAAATCATTCGATAACATGTCACTTGAAGAAAGGGTTGGATTTTAAAGGAAAAAAGAAGGATGCTTACTATTGAAAAAAGTGTTTAAAAAATAAGAGAAGCAAAAGATGAGGCATTACTTTCATTATTTAGAGTTGCATATTTGATTGCAAAGCAAAATTGGTCATTTTTTATGTTTCCTAAAATGATAAGCTTATTGCAAGATTGCCATGCACCATACATTACTAGTCTTTATAATGATGATAAGGCATGTGTTGAATTGATTTTTTGCATAGCATCATCTCTTATGAAATGTACAATAGAAAAGGTTTCAACTAGTTCATGGTTTGGTGTTTTAATTGATGAGTCAAATGATGTCTCCCCACATAGACATATGGTTATTTGTTTATCATATCTTGAGGATGATTGTGTTCCTAAAACAAGCTTTTATGGTATTATACGTGTGCAGGATGGCACTTCAAGATCTTTGTTTGAGACTATTATTAGTGAGCTAAAGAAATATAAGCTAGATTTGTTGGATTTGGGTTTGATGGATGTTCAACAATGGTAGGAAAGGAGAATGGTGGCCAGGCCTTATTGAAAAAACACATTAATCCATTTTTAACATCAATTCATTATGTTGACCATCATAGTGTCCTTACAATATCTAGTGTAGCAAAGGAGATGCCTTATTGCAAAAATCTAGAAAAGCTTACTAATGCTATAGCTTCACATTTTAATGTTAGTACAAAGAGATTAGAAGGGTTGCAAGCTATGCAACAAGATTTGGCATGTCCCATTCTTCGACTTGAGCATACTTTTGATGTGAGATGGTTACGTATGATATAGAGCTATTAGTAGAGTATGAAAGTCTTTAGATGCAATACTTGAGATCACAAAAAGAGATGCATTACATATTTATGAAGAATTGTTTGAGTTCGAGTGCATTTATTGCTTACATTTCTTAGGTAACATTTTGAGAAGTTTAACAACACTAAGCCAAATGTTTCAAAAAGACTTTGTAGATGTCACAACTATAGATAGTCTTGTGAACAATGAACTTGTATCCATAAAACAATATTACATTGATTGTCCTCCTCCTGATGCGAATGCATTAACTATTGGAGTATATGGATATGATATCCTTCCAGACTATGGGCCTAAAAAATGATATTTATTTACATTAAGAGGTGCTTTGCATGGGAAGAAATTTTATGAGCATGATTTAAAATGTAAAATTAATGGAGATTTTGGATCATGCTTGCTTTTAATAAAATGTGCTTGAACTTTGCTTGAACTTTTGAAAAACTTTTTTGTTTATAACTTTGGTTGTATTTCATTATGTTCTTTTTCATGTTTGTTTTGTTTTTTCTTTTTGTATCATGGTTACTTTCAATAAAATGTGCTTTGACTTTTTCTAAACTTTTTTGTTTTTAGTTTCGCTTATATTTTATTATGTTATATTTTATGCTTTTTTTTCTTTTCATTTCTTCTATGCTTTAACTTCTTTTCTTTTGGGTTTCTATTTGATACGTTGTCTTATCTTTGCACTTATGATATGTATACTTATCTAAGGCCATAGAGACATTACTAAGAGATATAGAAGCCATTGTATATATTTGTTTTTATTTATTAAAATTTTAGATAAGTAATGTCGATCAAGTTACTTAATGATAATAAGGATTTTCATTTCTAAGGTGTAAGAGATAAGTAATTGAACAAATTCCAAGGAAAACTTTGAAATATAGACCCTTTTAAATAATGAAAAAAATATGATTATCCTTCCATTAAATATTTAAAAGGGAATTTGGCCAATTCAATTTGTAGGATCAAGGGAATTAGGCCAATTCAATTTGGAATGTAAAGCTAGTTCTTTACTTGAATTTTATGGTTCAAAAGAAGAGGATCCTTACCTATTCCTTGAGAAACTAGAGCTTGGACACATAATCTAGCATATCTTTGACCCAACCATGAAACTACAAATTTTGTTGTTGAATGAAGATAGAAATTGGTTTGAGGATTATGAGAGCATTTTGAGAATGAGAAATCCCCATGTTCCTATAGAGTATGAAGCTAGCAAGCAAATATTTCTTGATAGACTTATATGCCAAGAATCACGTGGTGGGGGGACTTGCTGAGCTGTTGCATCAAACACACACTGTACACATAAGAGGAAGCTCACTCAAGAACACAAGAAGAGAGATGGAGGCCAAAAAATTTTCTTGTTGGTTTCTTCTTCTTCTTCCACACACACAATACAATGTACACAAAGTATAGATAAGATACAACATAAAGGAAAGTAGCCTACTAAGTCAAACAATGCATAACTGACTATACTAATCGACTGGCACTATATCTATGCTAGATGTAGGTAGGTGTAACAGACTAAATATAATAAGTGATAAGTTAGTGACCATGTGAGGATCATAATGACCACCAATGTGCTAAGTGTAAATGTGTGGACCCATCTAGCCAGGTGGTCCATCATCAATGTCTACACATGTTGAGCTTGCCATCTCAATACTCTTCCTCAAGCTCAACTGTATCTCTACAATTCCAAGTAAGCTTTGAAACTTTCGAAGCTTCTTTGTACCCAATGTCTTTGTGAAAATGTTAGCTATCTCATCATGTGTATTGACATATACCAAGTCAATCTCTCCTGCAAGTACCTTCTCTCTCACAAAGTGGTAGTGCACCTTAATGTATTTTGTCCTAGCATGGAACACTGGGTTCCTAGCTAGTTGCATGCTACTCATATTGTCACAATGAATGACAACTGGACCATCTCCCTGTACATCCAAATCACTCAATAACTTTTGCAACTATATCACCTTGCACGTTGCCATAGTAGCACCTCTATACTCAGCCTCTGTACTCGATAAAGCAGCTATAGGTTACTTTTTGATGCTTCCATGTAACTGTTGTAATACCAAGGGAAAACATGAATTCACTAGTAGATCTTCTGTTTGACATGCTACCAGCCCAATCTGCATCGGTGTATCCAAACACTTGTACATCCTCACCTGCCAGTCACCTCATAAAAAAGTCCATAATGTAAAGTGGACTTCACATACCTCAATATGTGTCTAATTACATCCAAATGAGGCTTTCCAAGTATCTGCATAAACTAATTGACAAGGCCAACAATATAGCTCAAGTCTCGCATTACGATAGACATGTAAATTAGACTCTCTACTATCCTCTTGAACATAGTAGGGTCTTCTAGCTCATCCCCAACATCAGCACTCAACTTCACATTTTGCTCCAATAGTACTGAAAGAGGTTACATGTTGGTACTGAAAGAGGTTACATAGTAGGGTCTTCTAGCTCATCCCCAACATCAGCACTCAACTTCACATTTTGCTCCAATAGTCCTGAACATTGTAGGGTCTTCTAGCTCATCCCCAACATCAGCACTCAACTTCACATTTTACTCCAATGGTATTGAAAGAGGTTACATGTTGTCATACTATACTTGGATAACATATCTGAGTCATATTGCATTTGGGATAGCCATATACCATCATCACATCTGATCACCTCAATGCCAAGAAAGTATCTTAGCTCACCCAAATCCTTCATCTCAAACTTCTTCTTCAAAAAGTCCTTAACTTTAGAAATCCCATTGTCATTGTCACCTGTAATAATTAAATCATCCACACAAATGACTAGGATTACCAAACTTGCATCTCCCTTTCTCACATAGAGTGATCAACATTAGAAATATAAAAGCCAATATTGATGAGATACTCTTCAATCTTATCAAACCATGCTCTAGGTGCTTGTTTCAACCCATAGAGCACCTTCTTTAACACGCACACATATGTGGGATACTCTAAATCCTCATAACTTGCCAGTTGCTTCATATACACTTCTTCTTGCAATTCACCATGCAAGAAGGCATTCTTAACATCCAGTTGCTACAAACTCCAACCTTTGGCTGCTGCCAAAGCAATCACGCATCTAACAGTTGCCATCCTAGCAACTGGACTGAACATCTCTTCATAATCTATGCCATATGTTTGAGCATAACCTTTTGTAACCAACCTAGCCTTATACCTCCTAACTGAACCATCTGCATTATGCTTGATTTTGTAAACCCACTTACAAGCAATAGCTTTCTTGCCCTTAGGCAAGGGTACCAAATACCAAGTCTTATTGGCTTCTACTAATGCAACCATCGCCTCATTCATTGCTACATCCCAATGAGCATGACTAACAACATCCTCAAAACAAGTGGGATCAATACCCTCAACTACCTTCACCATGTAAACATAATGGTGAGCTACATAACCTTTAAAACCAAATCTTTTAACATGGTATCTTACTCTACTAGACCTACATTCCACTGGATCACTCAGTGGAGCCTTTATATTACTATGTGCTCTTTGTACACGTGGTAGCCTGACTGAGCTCATCATCCAAACTCTCTGAACCACTACAATCTCCATCAAATCCCAAATGACTAGTGGATGCATCATTACCATCCAACACTTTCTTCTTACTTTGTCTTTACTTGCAACACTTGTAGATCCATTTGAAGATGTGGGGCTACTCAGTCTTCGAGACCAAGGGCTAACTATAGGTGTAGTACCAGATGATGTTTCTGGTCCACTGAGGCTCCATGATTCTTGCTTTTCTTTCTCCACATAGCTATCATGATCATTATCATCATCTAATACATCACAAGTAGATGTATACCAATTGCTCATCTCATAAAATATAATGTCCCTGCTCACTCTGAACTCACATGTGACAGGATTATAACAATGATACCCTTTATGCTCTAAGGAATATCAAATAACAATATGTTTTTTAGCCTTTGGATCAAGCTTCTTTCATAGCTTATCTAGCACATGAACGTATATAATATAGCCAAATATTTTCAAGTGTGACACATCGGGCTTCTTGCCTATAAAGCATTCTTTGGGGGTCATCCCATAAACTACAGTTGTGGGAGTTCTGTTTATAATATAGGTAGCAATATGAACAACTTTAGACCAAAAATATTTTGGAATATTCTTTTTAGCCATAAATGCTAGTGTAACTTTTGCAATATGTCTATTTTTTCTTTTTGCAACCCCATTTGGTTGTGGGATATACCTACAAGTAAAGTGTCTCTTTATCCCACAAGACCTCAAGAAGCCACTAAACTCATTAGAGAGGTAGTCTTCCCCCTCTATTTGATCTCAAGCACTTAACTTTCAAGCATATTTCTATTTCAATAGTCGCCTTGAAGGATTTAAAGTGCTCAAATACATCACTCTTTTCCTTCATAAAGTATATCCATGGCTTCCTTGAACAATAATCAATAAATGTGACAAAGTATTTGCTGCTACTAAGAGATATATTCTATGTAGATCCCTAAACATCTGTATGCACAATATGAAGTATATTTTTTCTCACACTTCTCTCATGCAAAAAGGTTTGTCTTTCCTACTTACCAAACTATCATGCTTCACACACTTTATAAAATTCTACAACTCTAAAAACAGGCAACCCTGTAACCAATCCTTTGGACTGCATTAATTTCAGCCTTTGCACATTTACATGTCCAATACGTTTATGCCATATTTCAATGTCTGTGGCTACTCCTTTTCCTTTAGCATACATAGTACCATTCATTGTAAGAATTCTAGTATCTAAAGTAAACATGCAGTCAACTCTACTTCCTTTTGTGACTAACCTGCACTTATCATCAAAGTCTTCTACAAAACAACCTTTTACATTAAATCAAACTTCAACCCTTGCTCTACCATTTGGCCAACAAACAACATTAAAATCTTTGTGATTGATGACACATGTAATACAACTGTTAGACTCTTCATCTAGCCATCATGCAAGAACAAGGAAACCTTTCCAATGTGTGAAATTGGGTGGCATGAATCATCACCCGTCTGCACATAACCCAGTTTTTGCAACTCTTGCATCTCTCCAAACCATTAAACATAACTGGTCATATGTTTAGATGCACTTGAATCGACATACCATACATTATCATGTGTCCCCTTTCTTGTAACAACATTCATCATATGATGCCAGGAGGCATATTTCACAGTGGATTCCATGCCACGGTGGATTCCGTGAGGTTTTACGGTAGATTTCGTAAACTTTGATGACCGGGGCTCATACACAAAGTGGATTCTTTGTGCGAGAAGTTGATGGGGACGCCTGTCCTTTTCGGGCGTTTCATTAATTTAGTGTGTACATGGGTGATTCCATAGCGGGTGATTCTGCAAAATGCATATTAAATTAATAAACGTTTATGAGTTTTGAGTGCGCACTCGTAATAAATTAAGGTTAGGATTTATTTCTAACCTGTTGATTTATTTATGTAGCTGAAGACTGCTAGGTATTCACTTTTTTCGATTTAATTATATTATTTTACTAACGATTGTGAATGCTTCAGTTGATGTGTAGAGATAGCAGCAGTGGCGGAGGAAAGCATTGGAGGATAGCGAGTATTCGATTTATGGATTATATTTTGATAGGAGCCAGGCCTATATTTTGTCATGCCTATTTATTGAGGCATTGATTATTTATTATTATTTTGTATGCGCATGGGCGCACGGTTATGTTATTTCTATTTGGACATTATATTGGGTGTGCCAGACTCTTTGGGCACCGTCCATTAGCTTTATTCCTATTTTTGTGTAAAAGCAAACTCAAAAGCTAAAAGCTTGCTATTTTGTAATTTGGGCTATTATTTGAGCATGAAGATGAAATATACATAAAATACATGCTTTGTGGAGCGCTCACACAAGGCACGGGGGGAGATTGCACCCAATTGGTCTCTTGCTCTTGTCGTTCATGCTTTTTACCTTGTAATTTGTGCAAAAAGTAGAGTTCATTGTTCTTGGGGACCTTCCGGCATTCACTATGCGAGCATACAGCATCCGATCTGCGCATCAGTGGTATCAAAGCGAAGTTGAGATCAAGAGCTTCCAATCTCTACCCATCTCGTGCGAAGGCAGAGCTCCTGGAACAATCGGACTCTACGGTCAATCTCGTCGCGAACCGTCGATACAGGCATACTTCTGGCAATCAAGAACCCCTGTTTCCGTCATTGGATCGCAAAGGACCGGGCTACAGAGGCGGAGGACCACTCCTACATCTCCTTCATCAAGTCGTGGATAAATAGTGAGAAATCTTCCATAGCCAATAAGTTTAAAAGCTTTTCTTTTTAATAAGCTTAATATTAAAGCTTATAAGCTTTAAGAAGCTTAAAAGCTTCGAATCAACCCGCGAGGTATCTGAGGACGTCGCGGATTTTTCGGCGGCATCAGAAAACGCCCCCCTCCCCCCCCGATTTTATGATTTTCCTTAAGCTAAGCTAAAAAGCTTAGTTACCTAAGTTGCAAGACATATAAGTCTCTCAGATCCAGCAAGTACTGCAAGTCTGCAAAGTTCAGATTCAACAAGTCTCTCAAGTCTAAATTCTGCAAGTCAGTTAAAAAGACTAAGTTCTGCAAGTCTGCAACTCTGCAAGTCACATAAGTCTGCAACTCTGCAAGTTAGACTAGTCAACTGGAGTCAGAACTAACTTGTGCTCAAAACTCCTAGAAGAATTGTTCCTGCGCAGAAACTCCGAACTGCAAAGTTGTACATTGGAAGGTACTCTACCCATACGCAGGTTTGCTGAAGCATTTTCAGCATACGAAGAAGGATAAAACGCAGATTTTTGGAAGATTGAGAAAGCCATACCCAAAAACACATAAGCATTGTATTCCCGAACTTGAGCTACGCTCATCCCGCTAACTTGATTTTGAGTGAGAAAGGTTTTTTTAGTTTTGCAGGATGATGGAACCACATATGGATGATCTTATGGCTGAAGGCGACTTACTTGAGCCTACGATGGAGCAAAAGCTGGACTTAATCATGATGCAATTGGAAGAAGAACGAAGGGCTAGGCAAGCATTGCAAGCTCAACTGGCAAATTTACAAAGAGCGTCTACCGACAAAGAAGAACCTCAAGCTGAAGATCTTATTCGACGTACCATCGACGCAACTCTTGAAGCTCAAACAATCCGCAAGGAATCAAAGATAAGTAAAAGAAGTTTCAAATTCCGTACTTTCAATGGCATACGAGAAGGAAAAACTGTTCTAGCATTCATTAGTCAGTTTGATGACTACTTTCATGAGGAAACCTATGTCGAAAAAGATAAAATCAAGTGTGTCACTAATCATTTAGTAGACAGAGCATCTCTTTGGTGGACTGTAGTACGTAAGAGCATAGATTGTCCTGCTACTTGGGAGGATTTCAAGAAGAAGTTCAATGCAGAATTTCCTTCCTCCACAATTTCATGAGAAAGCTATTAAGCAATGGGATCTTCTTTAGCAACGGGATCGTGAGCCTATTCCTCAGTATACAGAGCGTTTTTGGAATGCATTACTCCAGCTACTCATGCTTGAAGACGTATCTGAAGCGACACACAAGCGCAAGTATATGTCTGGACTCCTTGGGCATTACTACGCTGAAGTTAACATGTTCAAGCCTGCTACTCTTGAAGACGCCATTTCACTAGCTCACGACACTGAAGATAAGCTACGAGGTAGAGACAGACGTCCACAGCAATTCCAAGCCAATGGTAACTATGGATCTAAACAATTCAATTCCAATTTTAGAAGATTTAATCCAGGTCGTTTCTCTTCATTATCTTTTCGCAAAAATTGGGCAAAACTACCTGCATTACCATCCAATGTCAATCAAAACCCTAAGCCTATTCCACAGCCAAATCCTAATGTACATAGACTTCCCGCCATTGCAAACAATGTAACCAAAGCCAAGCCAATAGTCTGCTATAAATGCCACCAGCCTGGACATCTAGCAGCAAATTGTCATTCAAAGAAGCCACCTGCCCATATCAACTACCTTGGAGCAATGGACAACGAAGAACATGAAGATATGCCTGATTTCACAGAAGATGAGGACGACACTACTACACCTTCGGATACTTTACCAGGTATGCCTACTCTACATTCTTTATTAACTATGAAATGTTTGGTGCATGGAAAGGAAAAGATTATTTTGCATGATGACGGTAGCACTCATGATTTTATTTCAGCAAAATTAGTAAAAGAATTGAAGTTACAGACTGTACCTACGCATTATCGCATCAAAGCTGCATTCTTAGGCACTAGGTATAATGGTACACAGGAACTGCATGATTTAGAGATTCAAATTGGTCAATACACTGAAAGAAGAAATTTCTTAGTTGTTCCATTACAGTCGAGTGACATTATTTTAGGTGTGCCTTGGTGTCACCAGCATAACCCAGATATAGACTATTCCACACACTCAATGAATATTAATTTTCAAGAAAAATCTATTACATTATATGGTATGCATGCATCTAATGTTTTTCCACTACTTTTGCATACTCAAGCTAAACGTGCATTACGCAAGAATAGTAAATCTTATCTCATTTGGGTGAATGAATTGCAAGTAAAAGAAAGTCATATGCACCCTAGGCATAAAGAATTTCTTGCACATTTTAAGGACTGTTTTGCAGAAGACCTACCACCTGGTTTACCTCCTTCACGTCCAGAAGACCATAAGATAGATTTGATCCTTGGCACACAACCACCTTGCAAAGCACCATATAGGCATAACCAGATAGAGCAAAAAGAAATTGAGAATCAAGTTGAGGAATTACTAAATAGAGGATTGATTCGACCTAGCAGTTCTCCATTCGGTGCACCTATTCTGTTAGTCAAGAAAAAGAATAATACCTATCGTATGTGCATTGACTATCGAGCTTTAAATAAGATCACTGTAAAGAATAGGTATCCTATTCCTAGAGTTGATGACCTTATGGACAAACTGCAAGGATCTGCTATATTTAGTAAAATAGACCTTAAGTCTGGTTATCATCAGGTGAGACTAGATACGTCAGACATATTCAAGACTGCATTTAGAACATAGTTTGGTCATTACGAATTTTTAGTGATGCCATTTGGATTGACTAATGCACCTGCTACGTTTAGTAGAATGATGAACCGTATATTTTTGAAATATCAATATTGTGTAATTGTCTTCTTTGATGATATTTTGGTGTTTAGTCAAAATGAGAAAGAACATTATGAGCATTTGTCATTGGTTTTTCAGTTATCGAAAGAAAATCAACTGTATGCAAACCCTAAAAAGAGTGAATTCTTTAAAACATAAATTGAGTATTTAGATCATATTGTATCATCTGATGGAATTAAAGTTGATCCTAAGAAAATTGATGCAATATTGAATTGGCCTGTACCTAAAAACGTGCATGAGTTACGCTCATTCCTTGGTCTTGCTAGTTTCTATAGGAAGTTTGTACGTAATTTTTCATTACTTGCATTACCATTAACCAAACTTCTAAAGAAAGGTATTGTCTATCATTGGTCTGAAAATCAACAGAAATCCTTTGACTTATTGAAACATGCATTAACCCATGCCCCTGTTCTACAGTTGCCTGATTTTAATAGACCATTCTTTCTAGTAGTGACCAATGCTAGTGGATCAGGAATAGGAGCTGTACTTATGCAAGACAATCATCCTATAGCCTATTCTAGTTGTAAGTTGAAACCTTCTGAACTGAAATATTCCACATATGACAAAGAACTATTAGCAGTTGTACAAGCATTAAGACAGTGGAAACACTACTTAATGGGTTCAGAATTTATGATTAAGACTGATCAGCAAAGTATTAGACATTTACTTAGCCAACCCCAAATCTCTGACCGTCATATCAAATGGGCCTCCTTTATTCAAAGTTTTCATCCTATCATTCAATACCAACCAGGAAAAGAAAATGTAGTGGTTGATGCATTAAGTAGAAGACCTGCCATTCATAATATTTCTGTTATATCTTTTGATTCTTTGATTGCTATGAAAGATACTTATCATCAGGATATTACTTTTCATGCTGATTGGAATAAATTAGTTCAAAATAATTTGATTCCTATTGATTCATTCTCATATAATGATGGATTTATGTTTTATGAAAAGAGATTGTGTGTTACAATTCCATTCCGATCTTTTGTTTTGAATAAAATTCATTGTCCCCCATATCAAGGTCATAGAGGTATCATATCTACCTTACATACATTAACTGAAGATTTTTATTGGCCGCATATGGATGCTGATGTATCTAACTTTGTTTCTGAATGTTTGATTTGTCAAAGAGTTAAGAGACATCATGGTAAACAGTATGGATTACTTATGCCTTTGTCTATTCCATCTAAACCTTGGGAACAAATTTCTATGGATTTCATTATTGGTTTACCTAATACTAAATCTAACCATGATATGATTTGGATAGTTGTAGATAGATTTAGTAAACAAGCATATTTCATTCCATGTAAGAAAACTTTAACAGCATCACAAGCAGCACAGTTGTTTTTAAAAACTGTTTTCACTAACCATGGATTGCCAAAAGTTATTATTTCAGATCGTGATTCTAGATTTTGTAACAACTTTTGGATTACTCTGTTTGCTAACCTAGGCACAAAGATTGATTTCTCATTTGCATTTCATCCAGAAACTAATGGACAAACAAAAGCCACTAACAGCACAATTCTAGATCTTTTACGTGCATATACTATCTCTAAACCACAAACATGGGACTAAGGCCACCCAAAGTGGATGAAACCAAGTCATCATCATTAGGCATTGCATCAATCAATGCTAAAGCATCTGCAATGCTCCTTGCCTTTCAAAAATACTCATTGATAGGCATTTTCCTTTCTTCAAGGTGTTCGACTCTTGCTTGAGTTGAATCTTTTGTGCCTTTGCATTTATTGAAAACATGTTCTCAAAAATTGTCCAAGTTGCATGTGACATTTTTACATTCCTAATATGTTCTATCATAGTATTATCAATGACTGCAGATAGCCAATACACTGCCTTTTTGTCTTTTGCATTCCATTCTTTCCATGCCTTTAGTTCATCTAAAGTCGAAGGGATACTCAGCTCTAGCTCCTTTTCTTCACTTGAAATGAACTCATAAAGGCCCTTTCCAATGAGGAAGTTCATCACATGGAACTTCCATGAAGGGTAGTTGTTCTTGTCGAGCTTCTCAATGATAGGACTTCCATTGTTCTCTGCTATTATTACAAAAATGATATAAAACCACAAGCAAGTCTTCTACAACCTTTCACAACAATATACCAAGCAACCTTTTTCACAGATTGCTCAATAATACATGTAATCTGCAACCTTCTTGTAGATAAAACTTATGTTTGCTTCCTAGAAAACACCTAAAAAATTATAGGTTCTAAAATTGCAACTTGTGCACCTACTTTCAGTCGATACAGTTGAAATTGCAGTATACCCTGAGACTAATATCCGCAACCTTGCGGCTCTAAAACGAGGCCAGAACAACCTCAGATACCCAAAAAAGTAGCAAAAGAGCCCTCAAGGGCATGTATGCAAAATATATAGTTCTTTGCTCGCATACCAAATCTCACAACAATTTGACATTTTCACTCTGCCATCTTGCTTTCAATGCCTCCATAGGCACTATCCAAGAGAAAGAGTGGAAGAGTGGGAGAGCTTCTTACCAGGTGCTTGCTTGCTTGAACCTTGCTTCTTCTCCTTCACTTTAGCCTTCAAAGCTAGCCTCTCTTAGTGGCACCACTCTGATACCATGTCAAGATTTTCATCTAGTAGGGGGACTTGCTTGAGCTACTACACCAAACACACACCATACACACGAGGAAGCTCACTCAAGAACATAAGAGAGAGGGAGACCACTAAGTTTTCTTGTTGGTTTCTTCTTCTTCTTCCATACACAATACAATGTACACAAAGTATAGATAAGACACAACATAAAGGAAAGTGGCATACTAAGTCAAATAGTGCATAACTTATTATACTAATCAACTAGTGCTATATCTATGCCAACTCTGTAGGTAGATGTAACAAACTAAATATAATAAGTGATAAGTTAGTGGCTATGTGAGGATCATAATGACCTCTGGCGTGCTAAGTGTAGATGTGCAAACCCATCTAGCTAGGCAGTCCATCATCAATGTCTGCACGTGTTGAGCTTGCCATCTCAACATTATAGAGATCGAGACTTCCCAAGACCTTTAGCGCAAGTTAGAACTTTGCCACAAAAAAGAAGACTAGACCATAGATTTTTTTGCATTAGAATTCACCCATCTTTGGGATCATTGGAATATATCTTAATGCATAGGAGAGAAAGCACATGAAATGTTAAAAGTAATACATTTTGTGGAAAATTTACAAGGAGAAGTGAGAACTAAATTAGGAATTAAGGAACTAGGCACTTTTGAGAAGAGAGAAAATTTTAAAACACCAAATAGTGAGAGTAGAGACCAAACTTTACAAGGGAATGGGGAAAATTATAAGTTGCGACTTAGACAGAATGCTTAACTAGTACTTGAAGAAGCATATAAACTATCTGGACAATTGCAAAACATGGGGTTGGGAGCTTTGAGAGGAAGATCTTGGGAAAGAGGTAGTGGGGGACCTATAGGACACACCAGTCAAGATAGTTTAGGAGGAAGAGGAGGAAATGGGGGAGACTACATTAGGAGACTGTTGACTTGCTATTCCTATGAAGAGATAGGTCACATAAGTACTAATTGTCCTTATCCACCTAGAGTAGAAGGGGATATGTATCATTTATCACAAAATATTCCAAATATACAAAATGATTATGGTATCGAAATTAGAGATCAAACCACATCCCAAGCACCAAAATCAATAGAAGAAGAAAAATAAAAAATGCCACAAATTGTATTCTTCTTGAAATCCAGAGTGGGGGAAACAAGACAGTTGATGTGATGCCTACAACCAAGAGGAGAAGAGATATAGAGAGAGAGGAATGTGAAACTAGTAGGGCTAGTGAGGAAAAAGAGAGAAAGGTAAAGAAAGGAGACAATAAAGTAAAAAAGGAGGGAGATAAATCAAGAGAACCTAGGAAACATTATCATGCTTCTGACTATGACTTGAGAAGAGATATGATGGGGAGAAAGGCTGATATATCTTTTGCGCAATTAGTGGAGTTATGCCCTAGGATGAGAGGATAGTGGAAAAAATTAGTAAATCTGAAGGCCAAGGAAAGAAAAAAAGGAATAGTGAGAGTTTTGAGTGTAGAGGAGTTATGTGATATTTGTCACGTGGTGGTTGATGCTTGGTATAATAATCAAAACATAGGGAGAGGAATATATAGATGGAGAAGCACAAGTTAGTGTGATTATATAGGCTTGTGTAGAGCAATTTGGTCTTCAAATTATCAAGGGATCAAAGATTTGAATCAAGCTTTTGCTAATCATGCTAAAGTGAGATTCTTATGCATAATTCAAAATTTGGAGGTGAAGGTTTATGGTGTATCTATGAAGATTGATTGTCATGTTATGTGAGCATGGTTGGGGGCTTTACCTCTTATCCTTGGTAGGCCTTGGCTTAGGAAGGCAGGTGCAATAGAAAACTAGGAAAGAGGGACCATAATGATCTATGATCGTGTAGAAATAGAAAAAAAGTTTGATATGGCTTTAAGAAAGGAACTAGTGAATGAGGATGATAGTAAAGAAGAGGAGGAGGAGGAAGATAGTACTAAGGCAGATGATAACGATAGTACTAATGAAGATGATAGTTCTCCTAGACTTTTTGATGATGTTTGGGATGATTTTGATTGGAGTTTTGAGGATCTTGATAGTGACACTAATGAGAATATGAGAGAAAATTTGAGTAAGGCTTTGTAGAGAATTGAAACATTGAAAGAAAAGAGTTTTAAAACCTAGGAAAAGGAGATGGAAGGTGATAGTGAGGTGGCAGTAGAAGATTGGGGAGTTAAGGAGTATTTGGATGAGGTTTATGACTTGAATATATTGCCTTGTGTTGATTTTGTTTGTGATGTTTTTGACATGGAAGCTTCTTCTGTTTCTTGTGTAGTTTCTCTTGAGATTGTTTGTTAGGATATTATGGAAGCTGTTGACCAATTCCTATTTGTGGTAGACTTCTTGGAGTCATGTGTTAATGAGATGAATGATTTGGATGGGTGTCCCAGAGTGACCCCATGTCTTGATGTATTTGGTTCTTGTAGTGTTGAGAGTCAAGAAGTGACCTAGTTTGATGTGTGTATGATAATATGATTGGTTGTTTTGTTGTATTGGAAGACCCTTTTCTAACATCTTGTGATGAAGTTTCTAGTTGTTTGCATGTGTAGATTGAGTTTGGCAATAAAGAAAGGGTTGAGACCTTGTTCAATAACTTTAGAATTAACATATATGTCCATAGGGTGGATGGGAAGGCTTGTTGTGGATGATGTGTTTTTCATATAGATGATAAATGAAGGTATGTGGATTTGAAGAGAGAGAATGGGTATTTTTGAAAGTGCTCAATCTCGTTATGAATCTCTTAAGAGAGGACATAATGAGCTTTCTTGTCGCTATTACAATCCATACTATGACAAAATGGGCTGTTTTGAGGCTTTTGGATTGGGAAATTTTGCTAATTTTGAAGAGAATTTTATGGATGGCTTGTTTATTGAGGAATTTCTTGAGAGAGATATGATGTTGATTTTCTTGGATATTGAGTTTGTTGAGGAGCTTGGGATAGATATTTGGACATGATTTTTGATTGGCTCATTGATGTTTTATCATTTTATGAAAAGTACTGTTGCACACAAATGCTTGCAGACTTGGGGTAGGGCTAAATATGTCACGCATTTTCGTGTAAACTGAAAACCCCTAGAAATATACCTTGTTGGTAGGATTTTTTTGTGCTTGATTGTTTGTGTGACTCACTATCTTGTTGTTTTTAGTTCAATTTTTGGTGTTTTTCTATAGTAGGAATTGTTTGTGTCATGATTTTGAATCTCTTGTGCTTGAGAACTTGACTGTCTTGGTCGAGATTGGTATTCTCTTGGACATATTGGAGCTAGATTTTGATTGTAGCTCCTAGACATCCTAAATTGGATATAATTTTTTGTCAAAATGTTTGTATGTCACAAGGATTATGGATTCACAAGCACTTCTTGTTACACTTGTTGGATGCATTGCACTCTAGGGTTGTATGCTGAATTTCTTCAATTACTTCCATTCCATGGGTTGGGTTAATGAACTATTTGCACCATCGTTAAGCACTAGCATGGCATCATGACCAATTTTCATCATTCAATTAGGAACCTCATGATGAGTGGGAAAGGTGGTTGGGTGAGTTTGAGGGACCTGAAGAACTCCTCTAGTTGTGAGATGGGTTGTTTACTTGGTTAACATTATGAGGACCATTGTCTTATGAGTCTTTGTGAGATTTGGGTGGGTGGAGCAAAGCGCAAGATTTTTCTCTTTCAGTGATTGATGAGAGGTGAGGCTAAGGATACAAAATAATCAAAGAAGTATGTTTGCATCTTGTATGATGCGTGGGCACTTGTAGATAGGCTAGGCATTTTTTTTTTCAGTGCACTCATATTGTCGTGTATCATATCAATTTGTGATTGCATAGCATGGATTTTTGACTTTGCATACTTTAGATTATATGCAATTAAGCACAGAATTCATATTCAAAAGCATATTTTTTGCTAGGACACATTAGATGGTGCCAATGTAAGTACATATGGAAAAGTAGTTCTCTATAAAAAAAGAGAGACTTGGAAGTTACTATT
This sequence comes from Lygodium microphyllum, assembly GCF_053477565.2. Lineage (NCBI taxonomy): Eukaryota > Viridiplantae > Streptophyta > Polypodiopsida > Schizaeales > Lygodiaceae > Lygodium > Lygodium microphyllum. Next base: position 75,050,079 of record NC_141142.1, on the reverse strand, counting down.
CTTACCAGTTTCATATATTCAACAATTGCTTATCTGGTGTTAGGTGCCAATGGGATCTTAACTTCAATAAAGGATCTCATATATAATGGTCCGCCATGGATAGCCAAAGGCATGCCACAGTTTGTGGAGATGAAATAATTTGTCTAAGGAACATGTACCATATGCTTTACATCTAAGAATCTTTGGTGTGTGATTTGTGGCTTTGAAGGTTGTGGAAGGTATTAAAGCAAGGACATGCTATTATGCCTTGGAAGGAAATGCAGCCTTGTTACTTGCTTGAAGTTGAAAATCAACATGTTTGGGACTATATTGGTGATGGATATGTCCATCGTCTTAAATGGTCTAAGATGGATGGAAAGCTTGTAGACCTAAATGCACCTTGTAGAAGGGACGGTGATGAATGCGGGAGCTATGAGTGTAGTCATCACTCTGGAATGGATGAAGCATCATTCAACTATAAGATGGATACAATTATTGCAAAAAAGTATAATCGATTTTTCACAATCCCGTTGGATAACTAAATACAATATTTTGAAGGATTGCTTTCTAAAACAAAACAAGAGAAGGATGTAACCATTTCTCAAGCTCGATAAAGTTGAGAAGGAAAAGAGGTTTTTGGAGTAGGTCAATGAATCAATGGAAGTAAATCAAGAACGTCGGAATAAAAAAAATCATGAAGTTGAAGCCATGGAAAAGCTTCCATTTAAGGAGTGTGATGACTATATTACAGAGCTAGAGAAAGAGATGTAGAGTAATATGTGTCATCAGTGTTAACCAAATAACAAGGGATATGCTATTTGATGTCAACAATGCTATGGGAAGTAATGCTATTTCTTGCAGTGCATTGTAAGATGGAACTTGAGGATGAGTGAAGAAAATTTCAGAGTATTCTACATGTACTATCGAGAAAACTGCAATTGCAAAGAGGATTGCATTGAGGGTTAGAGTTTGGTGGCCACTAGATGAACAATACTATAGTGGAGTCATTCAATCATATGATGTCTCAAAGAAAAAACAAAAAGTATTGTATGATATGGAGTTGACGAGGAGCTTAATATGGAAAAGGAATGGTGGCAACAAATAGCTAATAATAATGAAAAATAAGAGAATCATCCAATCACACCAGTGATTGTACAACACACTAAGCAACAAAAAAAAAAGACCGAGAGAAAATGGGTGCAAAAGGTAGCATGACTAAAAGGAGAGCAAGAGATACAGGAAATACTTTAAAGGAGGAAATGAGAAAACTCTACCTCCTAAAAGGCTATAGTCTTCTACAAGAGTTGCATCAAATGATGAGAGAAGAGGAGTTGGAAAATAAGTTGAAGAGACAAAACCTGCATTAACCCAACTAAACTACAGAGAAGAAATCTAGGACAGATGGCTTGCTTACGTAAAAAATCAAGAAGAAATAGGAAAAGCTATATGGCTTTCGAATAAACCTATAATGATTTTTAAAAAACAGCAAAGCTTTTAAAAACCTATCATATATGAAGAGAGGGAAAACTATATAAAAGGATAAGATGAGGGAGTAGGGGCCCTTCTCCTAGTATTAATTTTTTTCAAAATGAGAGGAGAGGAGGGTCACACTAAAGACAAATCGAATTGAAGAGGCTAAGGGCTTATCTTGAGAGCTTTGGTTCGTATGAGCATCAAGACTTGTGGAGAAATCATGTTTGTGACTTCACGAACCTTTCAAATTGAGGTAAAGAAGTTTATTTCTTGGTGGTTGTCTATGCTTTAATTTGTATGTGTATTATGGCTACAGGAGGCATAATTGTTGTCAATTTACTTGTGTCTGGAAATATATATTGCTAAGTTTTGTACCTTAACAAAGTCATTTTTCTTATTGCGCTCCTTTACTTTTGTGTCTTTGGGTTGTGTGAGAAGGTTTTCCTTGATCGCTACTTGTGTGACATCTTTTTTGGTGCCCCTATTGAGGAGTATAGTAATTGACTTTTTTTAAAATTTTGTTGTGGATTGAGAGTGACCATTTGCAATGGCAAGTTCTTACCTTGAATTTCACTATTTAAAAGGAAAGGATCCTCATTGATTCCTTGAGAAAGTGGAGCTTGGATTCATAGTATGACCTGACCCTAAAACTAAAAATTTTAAAAATTCAGTTGTTGAATAAGGTAGAAATTGATTTGATGATTATGAAAACAATTTGAGAATGAGAAATCCCCTTGTTCTATAGGATAGACCAATCAAGAAAATTTAGGAGGAAGAGGAGAAAATGGGAGAGGTTACATCAAGAGATCGTAGACTTGTTATTCCTATGAAGAGATAGGTCACATAAGTACTAATTTTCTTATCCACTTGGAGGAGGAGGGGATATGTATCGTTTATCACAAAATATTCCAAACAGATAGAGTAGTTATGCTATAGAAATTAGAGATCATACCACATCCTAAGCAACAAAATCAATAGAAGAAGAGAAAGGAACAACTACCATAAATTGTATTCTTCTTCAAAATTAGAGTTAGGAAAACAAGATAGTTGATGTGATGCCTCCAACAAAGAGGAGAGGAGATGTAGAGAGAGAGGAACGAGAAACTAGTAGGGCTAGTGAGGAAAAAGGGAGAAAGGCAAAGAAAGGAGAGAATAATAAAAAAAAGGAGGGATACAAATCAAGAGCACCTAGGAAACATTCTCATGCTTCTGACATTTCATTGGGGGAAGGGAAAAGTAACTATGACTTGAGAAGAGATATAATAAGCAGAAATGCTAATATATCTTTTGCACAATTAATGGAGTTATGCCTTATGATGAGAGGACAATGGAAAAAAATAGTAAATTCGAAGGCCAAGGGAAGAAATAGAGGAATCGTGAGAGTCTTGAGTATAGAAGAGCTGCCTGATTTTTATCTTATGGTTGATGCTTGGTATAAGAATCAAAACATAGGGGAGAGGTATATATAGATGGAGGAGCACAAGTTAGTATGATTACATAGGCTTGTGTAGAGAAGTTTGGTAATTTAATGTTCAAGGGATCAAAGTTTTAAATCAAGCTTGCTAATCATGTTAAAGAGAGGTGCTTAAGCATAATTCAAAATTTGGAGGTCAAGGTTTATAGTGTATCTATGAAGATTGATTGTCATGTTATGCTAGCACAGTTGGGGCTTTACCTCTTATCCTTGGTAGGCCTTGGCTTAGGAAGGCAAGTGCAATACAAAACTAGGGAAGAGGAACCATAATGATTTATGATCGTAGAGGAATAGAAAAAAAGTTTGATATGGCTTTAAGAAAGGAACTGGTGAATGAGGATGATAGTAAAGAAGAAGAGGAGGAGGAAAGTGATAGTACTAAGGCAGATGATAGTGAGGATGAGAGTTCTGAGAGGGATTCTAATCAAGATGTGTCATCAATTGTAGTAGAATTACTAAATCCGTGAGAGAGATGGGGAGAGACAAGAGAGTTGAGACTTTCTTGATGATGGACCTGAGCATTTGAGAGATGAAGAGAGAGTTGAGGAGGATTTTTAAAGATTTTTAGAGGACCATATGGTAGAGGGCTTGGAAATTAGAGGATTTGAAGATGAAGTTGAGGACTCAGGTTTGTTGCCCCTAGAGAGATTGATGTGGTTGAGAGTGGTAATGAGCTTCTAGATGTAGAGGCTAATTGAGAGAGTATTGAGGTTATGTATTGTGATTCTTATGTGATGATGTTGTTGCTTGTGGCTCTAATGAGTCTTTTGAGTTGGTTGATGATGGTTTCAGTAGCCTTGGAGAGGCTTCTAGTTGCGAAGTTTTTGATGTTGTTTTGAGTAGACCTAACCTCATACTTCTTAATGCTTGTATTGATTATTGTTTGGTAGATTTGGGTAACAATGAAGAAGAGAAAACTTTGCCTGATAAAATTGTAGTTTTGTTAAGTTCTCTTAGACTTTTTGATGATGTTCATGATGATTTTGATTTGGGTTTTGAGGATCTTGACAGTGACATTAATGAGAATATGAGAGGAAATTTGAGTAAGGCTTTGTAGAGAATGGAAACATTGAAAGAAATGAGATTTAAAACCTAGGAAAAGGAGATGGAAGGCGATAGTGAGGTGGTATAGAAGATTGGGGAGTTAAGGAGTATTTGGATATGGTTTATGACCCAAATATTGCACTGGTTTTGTTTGTGATGTTTTGGAAATGGAAGCTTCTTCAATTTCTTATGTAGCTTCTCGCGAGATTGTTGGTGAGAATAGTATAGAAGGTGTTGACCAAATCTTGTGTGTGGTAGACTCATTGAATCATTTGTAATTGATGAGATGAATGATTTGGATGGGTGTCTTGGAGTGACCCCAAGTCTAGATGTGTTTGGTTATTGTAGTGTTGAGAGTCAAGAAGTGACAGTTTGATGTGTGTGATAATATGATTGGTTATTTTGTTGTAATGGAAGAGCCTTTTCTAACAACTTGTGATGAAGTTTCTAGTTGTTTGAATGTGTAGATTGAGTTTGGAAATAAAGAAAGGGTTGAAACATTGTTCAATAACTTTAGAATTGAGATATTTGTTCCTAGGGTGGATAGGAGGGATCTATGGCTTGTTGTGGATGATGTGTTTTTCATTGATAATGTGGGTTGTTTGGGGGCTTTTGGATTGGCAAATTTTGTTGATTTTGAAGAGAATTTTATGGATAGTTTGTTTATTTGGAGTTTCTTAAGAGAGATGTGACATTGATTTTCTTGGATATTGAGTTTGTTGAGGAGCTTGGGGATAGATATCTAGGCATGATTTTTGATTGGCTCATTGATGTTTCATTGTTTTATGAAAAGTATTGCGGCACACAAATGCTTGCAGACTTGGGAGAGGGCTTAATACGTCACACATTTTGGCGTAAACTAAAAACCCATGGAGTTTTATCTTGTTGGTAGGATTTTTTTGTGCTTGATTGTTTGTGTGACTAGTTATCTTGTTGTTTTTAGCTAAATTTTTTGTGTTTGTCTAGAGTGGGAATTGTTTGTGTCATTATTTTGAATCTTTGCATATCACAGGGATTATGGATTCACGAGCACTTCACGTTTCACTTGTTGGATGCACTACACTCTAGGGTGATCTCTTGAATTTCTTCAATTACTTCCATGCCATGGGTTGGGTTAATGTACTCTATGCACCATCATTGAGCACTAGCATGGCAAAATGCCCACTACAACTATGTGTAGTAAAACTTTAGATGCACATGAAGTTGAGAGAGAACCTTCATTGTGCACACACTATTATTTGCACACATAAAGAATTGGGATTTTCATCACTGAATTAGGAACCTCAGGATGAGTGGGAAAGGTGGTTGGGTGAGTTTAAGAGTCATGAAGGACTCCTCTAGTTAATGAAATGGGTTGTTTAGTTTATCAACATTATCAAGACCATTGTTTTATCAGTCTTTATGAGATTTGGGTGGGTGGACCAGGGTGCAACATTTTTTTCCTCCATTGGTTGAGAGGTGAGACTAAGGATAAAAAATAGTCAAGGATTTGTGTTTGCATCTTGCATCATGCATGGACACTTGGAGATAGGCTAGGCATAATTTTTTTTAGTGGATTCATCTTTTGGTATATTACATTGATTGTGTAATTGCATAGCATGGATTTTTGGCTTTACATTACTTCAAATCATGTGTGATTGTCACATTGTCAAAGAGTTTACTATTCATAATATAAATCATGGGATTCTTATGAACATAGAAGAACTTCACTGGGAGTTATATGAGGAATTTGCATACAAAATTCAGACATTGTTACCCAATAACCAACTTAGTTACATAAGTTCTTTTGTATTTAGCATATAATTTTTAGTTGTACCATGTATATTGATGAAAAATAAGTATATGGGAACCTACAACTTGGTCAACTGGAAGTAATTGACAGTCTGCAAGATAAATCACATTGATTCAAGTGCAAAAATATGGTCAGAACTCAAGAAAAATATCAAAAGTTGCCAAAAGTCCACTAGGTTCACAAGGGACATGAAGTAATAGACTAAAGTGACCAGCAAGTGACCTGAGTAGGTCAAAAAGTGACCTGGGCCTGAGCAGGGAGCAGCCCTCATTTTTTGGCGCAAAATGCGGGTTGCACAGCCTGATTGCAAACTGGGGAAGAGCTGGAGCTATGGTGCATGCTTTGGAGCATGCAAACTGGAGATCAACAGGACCAGAAGATGAAGATGTAAACACAGTGAGAGCTCCACTTATCTGTCCATTTGGTCTGACGAAAATGCATGTTATGACAGTCTATAAAAGGGGAAAATCTGAGAGAAAAATATTCAGCCTGCTCTTATGCACGACTTCTCTTATTTTGTCTACCTTATTCTTGATCCAATGAAGCCCGACTTGTACCCAAGTACTTGAGTGACTTTGGGGCAAGCAAAGGGTGAGGATTTTGAAGGTGTATGGGCTGTTATGGGCTGAAATAACCAGTCATAAACAGGGCAGCCCACTGTTCTCGTCCATTTTTATGAGCAAATAAGAGATTTATGTGGTTGTAATGGAAGAAAATGTCCTCTTTTCATCAGGACTTTGCTTATTAATGATTAGAGAAGCTTCTTCATGAGTTTATGCACTCATTTTAAGCTTGATCATGGGCTAGAATTTTTTGTTTTAAAATAGGGCTGAAGCTAAAATTATGCTTCTTCAATGCATTTCATGTACCATTGGCCCAAATCTTGAATGTATTTGAAGTCTATCAACATAATACTTGTCCCATAGAGTTGAAATCCGTCTATGTACTTGAAATAAAAGCCATTAGAACTTGCATTTGATATTCATATTTGGATTGAGAATCTGAAAATATCCTTTATGTTATGGTGTATGTATCCAAAGGCATTTGATGTAATTGAGATAGAGTTATTTATTCCATTCGTGTATGGTAAATACATAGAGAAAAAGCTTAAATTCTTCTTCCACAACAAAATCATTTCTAAAACCCGGATCTTGACAAACTCCAATCTTTTTCCCTTTCCTGAACTTTGAATCCCATACTCCTCTTCCGCACTAAGCCCTAGTGGTAGACCTTCTACCCTTAACACGACGACAATGTGCATGCCTAACAATTCCATGGCAGCACATTTTAGTGGTTCATCGGGGAACTATCCTAGACAGCTTCACCCGGCACTCGCAAGAATGCAGGGGGTCTATCATCTAGGTTTTTTATAGTCCACCCCGTAATGAAAGGTACTGACTGTTTCTACGCGGATCAACTTGCAAGCTCAGGGTCATAATTTGACAACTGAGGTCTTGATACATTAGCTAGCTCCATCGGAGATGTCCCACAAGGGCTTCTCATTTGACTGGAGCGATCGTAGTTACCCTTGGTTCATGGAGTGTAATACTTTTTTCTAGTAACTGGTTAGGATTCAGGGAACCTTAAAGAAGTTTTGTCATTGCCATCGCATCAAATTTTTATTAAGGTTTTAAGACCTGACCCTAGGCAAGTAAATGCTTGGCTCTACCTAATTTTTCCTAATTAACATTTCATTCAATCTCTTGAGAGAAGCTCCCAACCACCTATTCGTAGGACGGATCCATAAGGGATCTTGCCCACCCACTTCCCACAAATGGTTTTTTTTAGTTTTCTAATTACATATCACATTAAGTTATGGCATATAAAAGCAGCTTCGTTAATTAACCCATTATCAGAGGTTCCTACATGTAAATTTATGGCACAACACAAAGACAAAGTAAACAGTCTTTTGGTAAAATTTATTTATTTATTATTTGGTAAAGTTATTTACAATGATTTTCCCCTTCTACCTATGCAGAAGATAAACCTCTGTTCACTGGAAAATCCCTTCTATCTAGGCAAAAGAAAAGAAACCCTCCAAGATTTCCGTCCCTTCACTAGTACCAGGACTCCAGGATCCCATCCTCATTCGTGTGAGGTCAGGGAATTCCTAAGAGCGATTAGGAGATTTACGGCCAGAGCCCTCCTAGCACTCTCGCCTTCCCCTGCCTAACGAATTCCTCACCGAGCGACCTCTCGCCGTCCGGGTCGGTCCAAAGCTCCTCACGACGGTACAAAACAATCCCCCTTGGAGCAAGGTTTCGCGTCTAGCCATGGGGGAGGCATAGCACAATCTTCCCTCTTATTATCTAGATTATATATTTACAATTAGATCTAACTATTACAAGCACAATCAATCTTTCCTGTGCAACCATCAATGTGCGTACAAATAAAAAAGAAACAGCAATAATTGTTTTTAGCATATGAAGTAGCCCCACCCAAATCTAGGGTTTTTCTTTTAAGGTCCCACCTTATTCTTAGGGTTTCCCTTCCTACTTGCAACTCTTTTTCAGGATCTGCAAGTTATTTTCCGAATTTGATCGATTATGAGAAGTCTATTTTATCCTTATGAAAAATGTTGGTATTTTTTCTCTAAAAGATAATATGGGCATTTATGCCTATGGTAGGCAATGCATGTACCGTTGCCCTGCCCTAACCGCACTTAGTAGGATTTCAAATGTTTTTCCAAGTCTGTTTAGACTTTAGAATTTGTATTGACACATTGTTATCAATGTCCAATAAGTCCTACAGACTTTCAATATTTATTTAATTTCCTAATACTGATAGTTTCAAGGTTGCCGAGTATTTCATAGTTGTTTTCACTTAACCATTCTCAATATTTTAGGTTAGGTTTTCTCACTGATTCATACGTGGGTCAACTCATGATATTGACGCTCTCGCTAATATAATAATTAATATTAATATTATGTGTGTTTTCAATAAGAAAATAATTTTTATTTTATTTTGCTCATATTCTATGGTTTAATCGATGATGTCTGACCATTTGCCAAACTTTCGACCTTGTCTAGAAAGATCAAGTTTCTTTTAGCTATGTCCTAAGTTCAATGCGAATTGTTTTTCTGAAAATTTTATTCCAGGCAATGTAAAAATCATAAGTGCAATTTTTCTTTCATCTTTTAGACATCGAAATATATTTTCATGCACCTAATTTTCATGTGTCTAGTATATATTTTTCTATATAAATTTTTGTTGATTTAATACACTAAATATTTCATAATATTATCTAAATGATTTTCTATAAATTATTATAAAATTAATATGTATCTATTTATCATTAGAAAAATGAAATAGAGATAGTCGCTTTTAGAAAAAAATTATAAAATATTCCCTTCCCTAACAATGTCTACCATTTTCTGTTATTATGATCACATGTGTCATTAATGAAATAACAATAAATATTGCAAAATAAATCATAATTAAGATATTTTCTTAATGACATGCGTATAATCCTTTTCCAAGTAAAAGAGTCTTTTCACTGAATAGTTAATTATTATATTACTTAGGTTATTTTCCCAAGAGACACTTCATATGTATTTTCATTAGAATACATTTATAATTGTTTAAAGCCAAATAAAGCGATAAGCTTATAAATATCAAATTTTTCCAAACCGATGAGATGCTACCTCTTTAAGGTTTGTTGTGATGGGGGTCTCGCCAATTCCTCTACCACATCATTTTCTCCATCGGTTGTGTTCCTTGCTTCCCTTGCTTTAAATGTGCTTTTTTAATTTTTGCGACCTCGCGGAGCTATCAAATTCAAGAGAAATTGATGTGGTAGTTCAGGGAGAGTTGATGGTCATCCAAAAAAATTTCACCAGCATTTCACTTAGTGGTATGGGCGAATGGGACAAAGGCATAGTAGGAGATATAGAAAATGAAATTGAGGTAGAAGGGAGGTATTTTCCTCTTTCAAGGCTCAAGCTTCAATGGATAAGAGAAGTAGATAAAATTTTCCATCATTAGGAGGTCTTCCTTCTTGCCTTTTTTGTGAAGAAGAGGGGGTATATTTATAGGCATGAGGGAGAGAATGCACGTGACCGATTATTTTGGTTATTGTCAAGAGCCAATTGAGCTTTATTAAATATTCATTTTGATTGCTTACCTATTGGATGGTGGTATGGGGATGATTATTTAATGCTTTCCCTCTCTCCAGGCATAAATAACATTAACGCCTAAAGCCCATATTTCTTTCTTGATATGAAGCATTGTGGCAGGAATATTACATCCTCTCCTCCTTAGACGAATCGAGATGTCCTCATCTCGAAAAGAACTGGGGAAATTGTTTTTCTAAAGGTGTCTCTTCTATCCAGGTGGCATCCTCCTCATGATAGTCTTTCCATTGGATAAGATACTCTCTAACGGTTCTATTTCTCAAAGGTTTGTCTTTTACATCTAGAATCTTATCAGGCTAGAGTTCAAGGGCTCCTTGACTAGGCATTACAATTTGCTGGTCATCAAGAATATGATCTTGATTTTCCATATAAGCTTTCAGAAGACTAACTTGAAATACATTGTGGACTTTCACATGATCAAGAAGTTGCAGTTTGTAGGCATTTGAGAACCTTGTATGGTCCACAATACCTTGGACTCAACTTTTTGAACTTTCCTAATGATAGAGAACTCTTCTTTGGGTGTACACAAATGAAAACCATGTCTCCCTCTTGGAAGATACGCTCTTGTTGTTCTAGATCAGCATAAGCTTTCTGGCAGTCTTTGGTAGCTTGGATGTCTTGTTTGATAGTTTTGACATGATCATCCATGTCTTTTAGCATTTTCTTAGAAGTCTCAACCTTTAGGGTTGGATCAGAGAAATTTAGTGGCATTAAACAATCTTGCCCATACAATGCTTGAAATGGAGTCATTTGGATATTTTGGTGATATGATGCATTGTAGGAAAATTCTACTAAGGGCAAATACTGTATCCACCTTGTTGGTTCTTTGGAATAGTAAGCTCTCAATATATCTTCACTAACCTGATTAACCCACTTTGTTTGACCATCAGTTTGGGAATGGTAAGCTGTGCTAAAGCAAAGCTAGGTTCCAATTACTTCAAATAGGCTTCTGTAGAAATGTGACGTAAATAGAGAGTTGCAATCACTAACGATCTGTTTAGGAAATCCATGAAGCCTAAAGATTTCTTTCACAAATAGTCGTACAATATCTGAAGCTTTATAGTTGGTCTTGACTGGGATAAGATGAGTGAAATTTATCAGCATATCCTCAATCACCATGATTGAATTATACCCTCCTTGAACAGAAGGTAAGCCAACTACAAAATCCATATTGATGAGCTTCCATTTCTTCTGTGGAATGTCAAGTGGTTGAAGCTTGCATGGCATTTTGACATGCTCTGCTTTCACTTACTGGCAACTTAGGAATTCAGTAACATATTTGAGTACATCATGCTTCAGTCTTTCCTAGTAGTAACTTTTCGTAACTGCATTAAGAGTCTTTGCATAGCTAGGGTGTCCTAAGAATGCGGAGTCATGGGCTTCCCATAATATCTTCCTTTTTAGCACTTGACTGAGAGGAATGCAGTGCCTTATCCTGAAATAGACAAGTCCATCATCCATACTGAAATTTTGGTATTTGACTGTGAGCTTAGGATTAGTGTCCTTAATCAGGATTTCTCTAAGCATTAGCTAATACTTATGATCCTTGACTGCCTCTTCTTTGACTAGCTCAATGACTGGATTGCTAGGCATCGATATCATAGTAACTAAAATCTCTCCTTTAGATGGCTCTTTTATGACTTAATGCATTAGCAATCACACTCTCTTTTCCAGGTCTAAACTTGATTTCAAAATCAAAATCTTGCAAGACTTTAATCCATCGACGCTGCCTCATGTTGAGGTTTGGTTGAGTAAAGATCCATTTGAGACTTTTGTGGTCAGTGACCAAAGTAAACTTGCTTCCAAGCAGATAGTGTTGCCACAATTTGAGAGCATGGATCATAGCCAACAACTCGAGATCATGGGTGATGTAATTTCTCTCATGGATTTTCAGCTTCCTTGAGGAATAGGCTATTGGGGTTGACCTTGCTGCATGAGCACACAACCTAGTGCAAGAGAGCTTGTGTATGCTACGACCTCAAACTCTTGACTTAGGTCATGTAGCTTTAAAATGGGTTATGTTACCAAACTTTTCTTGAGTTGATCAAAGCTGCCTTTCTCAATGGGCGTCCACACAATAGCAATTTGCTTTTTTAGGAAATTAGTGAGAGGTGCAGCTATTAACTATCGTTGGTGGTTGCCACTCTTGAACATCTCTAACTTCAACAGACACTATCAATTCAAGATATTCCATTTGTCTTTTGAAAAATGCACACTTGTTTTTCTTTGCATAGAGCTTGTGCATCCTCATTGTATCAAGCACAATGTGCAATTGTAGCTCATGGTCTTTGTCTCTCTTGGAGTATGTTAGGATATCATCAAAGAATACTAGGACAAACTCATCAAGATAAGGTCAAAAAATGTCTTACATTAATCTATTAAATGTAGCAGGGGCATTAGCTAGATTGAAAGACATTACAAGAAATTCAAAATGACCATATCTGGTATTGAAGGAACTTTTGGGAATATCTTCTTCATTGATCCTTACTTGGTAATAACCAGATCAGAGATCAATCTTGAAATCGGATACTTATTCTTGATTATTACATGGTTTAGTCCTCAGTAATAAATACAAAGGCAGAGAGTTCTGTCCTTTTTCTTTGAAACAATACTGGGATTCCCTATGGCGAATTACTGGGTCTAATGTATCCTTGATCTAGTAACTGCTTGAGTTGCTCTTTTAGCTCAATTACTTCAGGGACAGATATTTTATATGGACTCTTAGCGATTAAAGCAGCTCTTGGTTCAAGTCTAATCTTGCGATCGACTTCTTTTCGAGGTGGTAATTCAGTAAGCTCTTTTGGGAAGATGTCATCATATTCCTTTAGCCAATATGGCTCTCCCTCGTCTTGATTATTCTGCTCAACCTTATTTAATTTTATGAGATACACAGGTAATCCTTTTCTTAACCCTTTTATTATGCAAGATGATTTGGCTAGTTGAACCTTGGGTTTTCTTGCCTCACCTTGGGTCATTACTTTTTCCCCCTTTAGGTTTTGAAAAGTCACATGGCCTTTTCTGCACTGAATATGTGCGTCATTGGGGATTAGCCAGTCCATACCCAATAGACATTCGTAGACCCCTAAATCCCATTTCAGAGAGATTGCTTCCCAGGCTAAATGTCACTTTGCAAGTTTGTTGAGTAGACATGATTTCTTTTTCATTTGCAAGTTCCACAAGCAACCTAGATGTAGGTATTGTGTCTATACCTAATTTCTTGGTACACTTTGGTGACATGAGCAAGTGTGTGCTTCCACAGTCAATCAGAATTTTAAAGGACTTACCCTGATATTTTACTAGTGTTTGAATCACCAAAAACTATGAAGAAGAGGAGGAGGAGGAGAGTGATACTATTGAGGTAGATGATTGTGATGATCAAAGTTCTGAGAGTGATTCTGATTGAGAAGTGCCATCATTTATAGTAGAATTACTAAATCTTGAGAGAGAGGGGGGAGACACGAGAGTCGATACTTTCTTGATGATAGACTCGAGCATTTGAGAGATGAAGACAAAGTTGAGAAGGATTTTTTAAGATTTTTAGAGGACCATGTGGAGGAGGGCTTGTAAATTGCAACATTTGAAGATGAAGTTGAGGATTCACATTTGTTTCCTAGAGAGATTGATGTGGTTGAGAGTGGTAGTGAGCTTCTAGATGTAGAGGCTGATCGAGAGAGTATTGAGGTTATGGATTGTGACTCTTATTGTGATAATATTATTGTTTGTGACTTTGGTGAGTCTTTTGAGTTGGTTGATAATGGTTTGAGTAGCCATGGAGAGGCTTCTAGTTGTGAGGTGGTTGATGTTGTTTTGAGTGGTTCTAACCTCGTACTTCTTAATGCTTGTGCTGATGATTGTTTGGTAGATTTGGGCACCAATGAAGAAGAGAAAAGTTCACCCGATAATCTTGCAGTTTCCTTAAGTTCTCTTATAGTTTTTGATGATGTTTGTGATGATCTTCATTGGAATTTTGAGGATCTTAAGAGTGACACTATTGAGAATATGAGAAAAATTTTGAGTAAGGCTTTGCATAGAATTGAAACATTGAAAGAAAATAGATTTAAAACCTAGGAAGAAGAGATGGAAGGTGATACTGAGGTGGTATAGAAGATTGGGGAGTTAAGGAGTATCTAGATGAGGTTTATGAACCAAATATATTGTTTTGTGCTGATTTTTTTTGTGATGTTTTGGACATGGAAGTTTGTTCTGTTTCTTGTGTGGTTTCTCTCTTGAGATTGTTTGTGAAGGTGTTGACCAATCCTTGTGTGTGGTAGACTCATTGGAGTCACATGTTGTTGATGAGATGAATGATTTGGATGGGTGTCCTGGAGTGACCCTATGTCTTGATGTGTTTGGTTCTTATAGTGTTGAGAGTCAAGAAGTGACTTAATTTGATGTGTGTGACAATATGGATGGTTGTTTTGTTGTAACTGAAGATCCTTTTCTAAGATCTTGTGATGAAGTTTCTGGTTGTTTGAATGCATCGATTGAGTTTGGCAATAAAGAAAGGGTTGAAACCTTGTTCAATAACTTAAGAATGGACATATTTGTTCCTAGGGTGGATGGGAGGGATATGTGACTTGTTGTGGATAATGTGTTTTTCATTGATAATGCGGGTTGTTTTGAGGCTTTTGGATTGCAAAATTTTGCCAATTTTGAAGGTGCTTTTATAGATGAAATTTTTATTGAGGAGTTGCTTGAGAGAGATATGACACTAATTTTCTTAGATATTGAGTTTGTTGAGGAGCTTGGGGATAGATCTTTGGATATGATTTTTGATTGGCTTATTGATGTTTCATCATTTTATGAAAACTACTGCTACACGTAAATGCTTGTTGCAGACTTGGGGGAGGGCTAAATACATCACGCATTTTTGTGTAAAATGAAAACCCCTAGAGTTGTATCTTGTTGGTAGGATTTTTTTGTGCTTGATTGTTTGTGTGACTGGCTGTCTTGTTGTTTTTAGCTTATTTTTTTGTGTTTGTCTATAGTAGGAACCGTTTCTGCCATTATTTTGAATCTCTTATGCTTGAGAACTTAATTGTCATGGTCAAGATTGGTATTTTCTTGGATAGGTTGGAGCTCGAATTTGATTGTACACATCTTGAATGAGTTATAATTTCTTGTAGAAATATTTGTATATCACATGGATTATGGGTTCATGAGTACTTCATGTTGCACTTGTTGGATGCACTGCACTCCAGGGTTGTCTCCTACAATTTTTCAATTACTTTCATGCCATGGGTTAGGTTAATGCATTCTTTGCATCATGGTTGAGCACTAGCATGTCAACATTATGAGGACCATTGTTTTATGATTGTTTCTAAATTCAAAAATAATGTCTAAAGAACTTACCCTAAGCTCCTCAACAAACTCAATACCCAATCAAATCAATGTCAATCTCTCTCAAGCAACTCCTCAATAAACAAACCATCCTTTCCATTTCTTAAACTTTTTTCATAACCCTCCTTTCTTTGCCTTTCTTCCATTTTCCTCACTAGTCCTACTAGTTTCACATTCCTCTCTCTCTACATCTCTTCTCCTCATTGTTGGAGGCATCACATCAAGTGTCTCGTTTTTCTCACTCTAAATTTCAATAAGAATACATTCTGCCGTTGATTTGGGTGCTTGGGATGTAGTATGATCTCTAATTTCAATCCCATAATCATTCTATCTATTTGGAAGATTTTGTGGTAAATGATATATATCCCCTCCTTTTCTAGGTGGTTGAGGATAATTAGTATTTATGTGACCTATCTCTCCATAGGAATAACAAGTCAATGGTCTCCTCATATAGCCTCTCTCATTTCCTCCTAAATTTTCTTGACTGGTCTATCCTATAGGTCCCCCACTACCTCTTCCCCA
Organism: Lygodium microphyllum; assembly: GCF_053477565.2. NCBI lineage: Eukaryota > Viridiplantae > Streptophyta > Polypodiopsida > Schizaeales > Lygodiaceae > Lygodium > Lygodium microphyllum. The sequence goes on along the minus strand of NC_141142.1, from coordinate 75,034,322 downwards.
AGGTGTTCCTCTCAAAGCTCCCAATCTCATGTTTTTTAGTTGCCTAGACAATTGATCTGCTTCTTCATGTACTAGTTGAGCATTTTGTCTAACTAGCAATCGATAATTTTGCCCATCCCCTTAATGCAAAGTTTGGTATCTACTCTCAATTTTTGGGGTTAAAAATTTTTATTCACTTTAGTTTCTCAAAATTTCTTTCTTTTTCAATTGTAGTAATTATTACTTTCTCAAAAGTGCTTGGTTTCTTCATTTATAATTTAGTTCTTACTTCTCCCTATAAAATTTCCTCAAAATTTTTTACTTTTAACATTTTAGATGCTCTCTCTCATGTGCCTAAATATGTATTCCAACAATCCCAAAGCTGGGTAAATTCTAATGTGAAAAAATTCTAAGGTTTGGTCTTCTTTTTTCTAGCAAAGTTCTAACTTTTTCCAAAGGTCTTGGGAAGTCTCCGTCTCTTTAAATCTATCAAGAAATGCATGCTTGGTAGTTTCATTCTCCATAGAAACAAGGGGATTTCCCATTTCTCAAACTTTTTCATAACCCTCAAACCAATTTCTACCTTCATTCAACAACTAAAATTTTAAAATTTGTAGTTTCACAGTCAGGTCAACGATACACTGGATTATGCATCCAAAGCTCTAGTTCCTTGAGGAATCATTGAGGATTCTCTTCTTTTAAACTATGAAAGTCTGACCATCATCTTACATCACTTTGTGTTTTTTCTTTGAGACATTGTATGAGTGGATGACTTCGTTGTAATACTGTTTGGCTAATGGCCACCAAACTTTGACCCTCCATGCAACCATCTTTGCAATTGCAAGTGTCTCAATAGTACATGCAGAATATTCTGAAATATTCTTCCTCAAGTTCCGTCTTGCAATGCACTACAAGAAATAGCATTACTTCCCATAGCATTGTTGACATAGAATAACATATCCCTTGTTATTTGGTTAACATTGATAACACATATTACTCTACAACTCTTTCTCTAGCTCTGCAATGCATTCATCACACTCCTTGATGGCAACTTTTCCCCTAGCTTCAACTTTATGAATTGCCTTCCTTCTTGATTTACTTCCATTGATTCATTGGCCTATTCAAGAAACCTCTTTCCTTTCTCAAATTTATCGAGCTTAGCCTAGAGCTTCTATAACTTTAGATTGACTACCTTCTCCACAGCTTGAGAAATGGTTGCATCCTTCTCTTGTTTTATTTTAGAAAGTAAACCTTCAAAATATTATCTTTAGCTATCCAGATGGCTTGAGAGAAGTGGATTATACTCTATTGTTATTGCATCCATCTTATCATTGAATGATGCTTCATCCATTCTAGAGTGATGACTATCCTCACAACTCTCACATTCATCACTGTCCCTTCTACAAGGTGCATTTAGCTCTACAAGCTTTCCATCCATCTTAGATTGTTTTAAAAAATGGACATATCCATCACCAACATAGTCCCAGACATGGTGAGTTGCAACTTCAAAAGAGTAACAATGCTAGCTTTCCTTCTAATGCCTAATAGCATGTCCTTGCTAATACCTTCCATAGCCTACAAAGTCATAGATCACACAAATCCAAAGATTCTTAGATATAAAGCATATGGTACATGTTGATTTTTTTGGTTGTTCCCAACATAGATCCTTGAAGTTCAGCTTCTAGTAAGTCATCAACTCATCAAAGAAGGTCAGTAAATGAGCAACAGGTCCATTGCTAATTACACACACATTGTTTTCAAGAGATATTGTCAAATTTCATTAGACAAGATATTTCATATCTGCAAATGGCATCATGCCTTTGGCTATCCATGGAGCATCATTATATATGAGATCCTTTGTTGAAGTTAATATCCCATTGGCACTTGACACTAGATGAGTGATTGTTGAATCTATGAAACTGACAAGAATACTAACTTCCAAGTCTCCTTTTTTGATAGGGAACTACTTTTCATATGTACCTACTTTGATACAATGCAATGTGTCCTAGCAAAAAAAAAAAAAACTATTGAATATCAATTATGTGATTAATCACACATGATTTGAAGTAGTGCAAAGCCAAGAATCCATGCTATGCAATCACACAATCGATGTAATATATGAGAATACAAATGCATTGAAAAAAATTGTGCCTAGCCTATCTACAAGTGCCCATGTGTCATGCTAGATGCAAACATTGCTCCTTGATTATATTTATCATTAGCCTCACCTCTCATCAATTAGTGAAAGAAAAAAAATTGTTCTTCACTCTACCCATCCAAATATTAGAAACACTCATAAAACAATGGTTCTCATAATATTGACCAAGTAAACAACCCATCTCGCAACTAGAGGAGTCCTTCACAACCCTCAAACTCACCCGACCACCTTTCCCACTCATCATGGATTCCAAATTTAGTGATGAAAATCCTAATTTGTTGACCATGCAAAGAACAGTGTGTGCACAATGAACCACATGCATCTAAATTTTTACCACATATAGCTATATCGGACATCATGCCATGCTAGTGCTAAATGATAGTGCAAAGAGTGCATTAGCCCAACCTATTGCATGAAAGTAATTGAAGAAATTCAGGAGAGAACACCCAAGTGTAATGCATCCAACAAGTGCAAGCTGAAGTGCTCATGAAGATTTCTACAATTAATTATACCTAATTTAGGATGTCTAGTATGTACAATCACTTTCTAGCTCCAACCTCTCTAAGAAAATAACATATCGACTAAGATAATCAAGTTCTCAAGCACAAGAGATTCAAAATAATGACACAAATAATTCCTAATCTAGACAAGCACAAAAAATTCAACTTAAAACAATAAGGCAGCTTGTCACACAAACAATCAAGCACAAAAAATCCTATCGATAAGATACAACTCTAAGGGTTTTGAGATTTGCTTGGGTGGAGTGAAGCACAACATTTTTTTCTTTCACTAATTGTTGAGAGGTGAGGCTAAGGATAAAAAATAATCAAGGAATTGTTTTTGCATCTTGCAAGACACACGGGCACTTGTAGATAGCCCAAGCACAACTTTTTGCAGTGCATTCATCTTTTGGTATATTATATTGATTGTGTAATTGCATAGCATGGATTTTTGGCTTTGCATTACTTCAAATCATGTGTGATTAAGCATAGAATTCATCTTCAAAAGCATATTTTTGGCTAGGATACATTGCATGGTATCAAAGTAGGTACATAATATAGAAAAATGGTTCTTTATAAAAAAAAGGAGACTTGGAAGGCATTCAATAGTTTGCAAATACAAAATATTTCATCTAAGGAGATTTGAGAATATCTCTTGAAGACATTGTGTGTAATTGGAAATGGAGTTGTTGCTCATTTACCAACCTTCTTTGATGAGGTGATGACTTATAGGAAGTTGAACTTTAAGGGTCTATGCTAGGAACAACCAGAAAAATCAACATGTACCATATGCTTTACATTTGAGAATCTTTGGATTTGTGAGATCTATGGCTTTGTAGGCTATAGAAGATATTAAAGCAAGGACATGCTATTAGGCATTGGAAGGAAAGCTAGCATTGTTACTCTCTTGAACTTGAAACTCAACGTGTCTAGGTTGGTGATGAATATGTCCATCATTTAAAACAATCCAAGATTGATGGAAAGCTTATATAGCTAAATGCACCTTGTAAAAGGGACGATGAGGCAGTTTGGGGAGAAAAAATATATTATCTAAGAAAATTTGAGAATATCTATTGGAAACACTGTGTGTGTGATTAGCAGTGGAGTTGTTGCTCATTTTCTGACCTTCTTTGATGAGTTGATGACTTACAAGAAGCTAAACTTCAAGGGTCTATGCCATGAACAACTAGAAAAATCAACATGTACCATATGCTTTATATATGAGAATCTTTAGATTTGTGTGATCTATGGCTTTGTAGGCTATGGAAGGTATTAGCAAGGACATGCTATTAGGCATTAGAAGGAAAGATAGCATTGTTACTCTTTTGAAGTTGCAACTCACCGTGTCTGGGACTATGTTGGTGATGGATATGTCCATCGTTTAAAATAGTCTAAGATGGATGGAAAGCTTGTACAGTTAAATGCATATTGTAGAAGGGATAGTGATGAATGTGAGAGTTGTGAGTACAATCATCACTTTGGAATGGATGAAGCATCATTCAATGATAAGATGGATGCTATGGGAAGTAATGCTATTTCTTGTAGTGCATTGCAAGATGGAACTTGAGGATGAGTGAAGAAGATTTCAAAATATTCTGCATGTACTATCAAGACAACTGCAATTGCAATGATAATTGCATGGAGGGTTAGAGTCTCGTGGCCATTAGCTAAACAACATTATAGTAGAGTCATTCACTCATACAATGTATCAAAGAAAAAATGCAAAGTGTTGTATGATGATGGACAATTCTTTTCTTGACTTTCATAGTTTAAAAGGAGAGAATCCTCAACAATTTCTTGAGAAACTAGAGCCGAGGTGCATAATGCATCGTATCACTAACCTGATCGTGAAACTACAAATTTTAAAAATTTATTTGTTGAATGAAGGTAGAAATTGGTTTGAGGGTTATGAAAAAAGTTTGAGAAACGCCCCCTATTTCTATAGAGTATGAAGTTACCAAGCAAGCATTTCTCGATGGATTTAAAGAGACTTCCCAAGACCTTTGATGAATTGGAGTACCAAGATTTGGTCACAGGTTTGGTACAGTTGGTACAGTTCAAACCGTGACTAGTCAGAGTCCTCTGCAACAAGTTGGGAATAATTTTGAAGGTTTCTTGAAGAAGATCTTGAGGAAAATGGAGGTTCTTGGCCGAAATAGTAGGACGTGGTCAAATGGAGGTCCATTTTGAAGATTTTTCACCCTAAGTAGAGTCTAATTAGGGTTAGAGAAGTTAAACTGAGATTACTTTTTGGGGACCAGTTTCTCTCTCTTCTTCCTCTCAAGCTTTTCTCCAAGAAACCATGGCTTCTAGTGCTTCAATCTTCTTCCAATGACCATTTCCCATTGAGGAGACATCAGGGTTTGACTCCTTGTGCTATGAGCTTCACGTAGAGTAGCCTATCACTTAACCTTGGTGAGCTTGATCTTTGAGGATAGGAGGAGTAGCTGGCGCAATTTGCGCTGAATTCCCAGCCTCTCTTCCTCATGAAATCAGCCATGTCAGAGTCATAACAAGCTTAAGCAATTATTATTGAAGGTATTTAGCAAGCATACATGGTTTCTTCACACTTCCTTGATCATCCCTGATCATTCTTGAGCTTTCAAGACCCTGGCTATGGCAGATTCAGGATAGCATTGAGTTTTTTCTAAAATTTCTTCAAAATGTCAAAGGGCTTTTGTTCTAACAAGCATCCTTGAGCTTATTCAGCACTCATTGAACCGACATTGAAGATTTCTTGCAAGATTAGAGCATTTCTACTCTTGAAATGAGTCAAAATAGGGTAGCCACTTGAATTCTCAGAATTTTTGATCTTTGAAGCATGTTATCATGGGGCTTTTGGTTCTTTATGCATCCTAAATATCTTACATAGCTGGAAAATATAATGTTGTGGTAGATGCTTTATCACGTATGTGGGCATATTCTTTATCTTCAATTTCAATCGTACACAAGGATTGGATTCATGACATCCAAGAAGAATATTTTCTTGATGAGAAAGCATCAAAGATGATGAAGTAATTTTAGCAAAGAAAAGGAGAAGAGTATCCCAATTTTAATTGGCACAACAGTCTTTTATGATATCATGATAGAGTCTACTTGACACCACAATCCTCTTTCAAAGACTATATTTTTCATGAGATGCATTCTTCACCTTTAGTGGGTCATCATGGGTTGTTCAAAACATTTGACAACATCCATAAGATCTTCTATTAGAAGGGCATTTGGTAGGATGTTAAGGATTATGTGATGCAATGTCTTCCGTGTCAACAAAATAAAAATTCATCTCTTCTACCCGGCGGCTTACTTTAGGCACTTCCTATTCCTCAAGGCAAGTGGATTGATATCTCTATGGATTTTATTATGGGATTGCCTACAACTAAGCATGGGTGGAATAGCATTTATGTAGTAGTTGATTGGTTGACTAAATCAATCCATTTCATCCCTCCTAAGGACCAATTTACAGTAAAGCAAGTGGCTCAACAATTCATGGAATGTATTTTCAAGCTTCATGGTTTGCCAATGAAGATTCTGTCCAATCGCAACACTAAATTTATGGGCAGCTTTTGGAGGAGTTTGTTCTCTTCAATGGGGACTCTTTTGACTCCTAGTACCACATATCACCCACAAACGGATGGGCAAACTGAAAGAGTTAACAAATGGCTAGAGGTTTATTTGAGGCACTTTTGCCATGAGACACAAAATGCATGGGACCAATGGCTCCATCTTGTGGAGTTTTGTTACAAAAATACTTACCATATGAGCATTGGAATGTCTCCTTTTGAAGCTTTATATGGCTACAAAGTACAAGTATCCTTGGCATTGTATCATGAATATGTAAATCCACAAGTACATGAGGAGTTGGAAAAGATAGAGGCCCTTATGAAGCAATGCAAGGACAACATTCATAAAGCTCAAGAGACAATGAAGGTTTATGCAAATGAGAAAAGAAGACATGTGGATTTTGAGGAAGATGAATGGGTATTTTTGAAGGTTCCCAAGTCACCTTATGCTTCTCTTAAAGGAGGACACAATAAAATTGCTCATAGGTTTTAGGGTCCTTATCATATTGTCAAGCGAGTTGGGGATCTTGCTTATCAAATAGACTTACCTTTAAACGCAAGAATCCATAATGTCTTTCATGCATCTCAGCTTAAAAAGTATGCAGGACCTCAAATTCAAGTTCTTGAAGAACTATCTCCCTTGGATGATGATGGTTTAATCATCTATGAGCCCGAGAAGATTATTGGTAAGCGGGAGAAGGTTCTAAGAAACCGTATTCTTGTTGAATACCTTATCAAATGGAAGGGTTTGCCTATTGAAGATTCTTCATGGCAACAAGCTTCATATTTGGAACAATTTCCATGGCTTCAGCAAGAGGACAGTTCATAAACAGAGCAGTAAACAACTTGCTGTATTAAATTTCTGTGAGAAAGTAAATTATCTTATTGGCTTCAAAATTTGATTTTGAAGGCATGGCTAGATACTACATGTTGTCCTCTACATTTCTATGTCTGGCACATGGAAATCTGCCACTTTTAACTCAAGATATGGCCCATTTTGTACTACAGCCTGTTTTGGATAGTTTACAACAATCTGTTCCATTTATGTGGTCCATCTTCATCAACTTCTTTGATATTCATCAACATGGAGATTTATTTTAGCATGATTCCAAATGCTTCAAGCTATCTTTATAATCATCCTTGTAATTTGTTCCCAATTTAGCTTTGAGGATTGTGGGAGCTTTCGCTCAACCGCCAAGACCCTCAGACCGCTTATTCTTTCAAGCGTTTCAAGCGAGCTCCAATGGCTATCTCTCATCTAGCCGACGCGCCGTCGATCCTATGAGTGTAGTGAGCTTACCTTGATGCTCGATCGAGTACTCTCCTCCCTCTTGCACTCCGGTAGCTCCACGATCCTAGATGCTAGCTCAAGCATCCTCAAGCCTCCTCCATCTCCAAGCTCCATCCTCCATAGCCGTGCGTGCAAGAGAAGAGAAGAGAAAAGAAGAAGAGGAGAGAAGATGGTGAAGAGCTTCACCCTCTTGATCCCTCACTCTCTCACACACACTCACTCCCTCACACACTCACACTCCCTCTCTCAAGAGCACACACAAGCAAGAAGGAGAGAAGAAGAGAGGAAGAAGAAGACTTCTTTTGCCACACCCAAGAATGAGCTTCTCATTCACTTTTCAACTTTATATACAAAACCCTAAATCCCTTTTGGGCGGTCATCCCCTTTTCCCCTTTTTACATGGCCGGCCATAGCCTAGGGGCCCTTTTCCCATTGTCCTTCTATCTTCCTAGCTTCTTTTTCCACCGCCCATCTATATTTACAAATTGCACGGGTGAGAGCTCGGCGCTCTTTTACAAGATTTCAGGGTGCGCCTTTTTATTTAAAAATGTGCCTTTCCCCTTTTGTATTTGCCTTGGACTTTTAAGGTTGCCCTTGCACTTTTGGCCTTTTCTCCTTTTCTTTCTTCAGTCAGGCTACCTTTTTTCCGCCTTTGCCCTGTGTCTTTTCTACTTCCTTTTGCTTTCTTCGTGTTGGGGTTAACATTACCCCCCTCCTAGACGAGTGCCAATCCCATGGCACTCATTGTCGTAGGTAGCAGGTGGTAGCATGCACCGAAGGCGTGGGTGACAAGGACGCCTGTGGTTTTCGTGGGGTTTGCATTGGTGGTCGGCACGCGTGTTGGTTTGTTGGGGATTCTGCACAGGACTATTCTTTTCGGGCTTATCAGATGGTGAGGGGTAAGCAGTCAGAGTTGGGTGTTGATAAAGAACGAATGACACTTCCGTTGTGGTCTTCAACACCTGCAATTGAAAACCTCTCAGGTGGTCTCTCCCTAAGGGTAGTGCTAGTCTTCTCTATTGTGCACAAGACATATTTGATTAGTTTGGGAGACAGGTCGAGCTCTAAGCAAGCTGAGAGTATTGTCCTACACTTGAGGACCCAAACTGTGAATATACTTCAGTGCAGGCATTATGTGAGTGCTTGTGCATACTTAGATATTACTTAGTTAGAAGTCTGTCGGCCTGGTTCCTTGTATAGCAAGGGGTTGGTGAAGCAAGGGGCTAAGTTGATGGAAAAATGTGTCAATGAAGACGGGGAGTACACTTGAAGATTGCTGGAGACGTCATTATGGTCTTTCCATTGTCTTTCAAGCCTTGCTTACCACGGTGGGTTGTAATGGCATTGAGATGAGTGCAAAAGAATATCATGGGCGAGGCGAGCTCCCTAGGTATGTCCTGCCCTTAATGTGCCCTTAACAATTGTGGGGGATGTATGAAAGGGCTAGGGGATTAGGGACGGAGCCAACCGACCAAGGTCGCTACACATACCTAATTTGAGGACCCCTAGGTGCGGTGCTATGATCGTGTGTACTTTTTCTCTTTTTTTTTTTCAATATAATAGCATGAGGAGGCGTATACATGGAGGGAACAGTACAAGGGCATGACAGGAGTTTACTCCTCGTCATCTGAATAGTGGGTAGGGGTTGGTGGAGGGCGGGGGGCCTTGTTAAGGAATTTTTGACTCAACAAGTAGCCTTTGATGTGGAGGCGGGTTTTGAGGGTGGTGGTAGAAAGAAAGGGGTGGTTGCACTGGGTGAATTTGCTGTCGTTCATGTCTTCGAGTAGTGCACCACAGAAAGATGGCAAAAGAGAAGCACGCATCATGAGGCGAGTCATGATGTTGCTGTCTATGGCATTGGGGTCAAAATAGAGGGGTGGGAGGTGGCGTTCTTGGGGTGCGGGCTCTTGGTGGACTAGGATCCTAATTAACCTAAGATAATTACAAGTGGTGATGAATGCGGGGTCGGGGCAAGAGGTGAATTCGCTAAGAAATTTATTTATAGAGCTATACAAGTCGGGGAGGGTGAAAAGGAGGGCATTTCTATGGGAGGTGCTATTGGTATTATAGATGATGGGAAAATTGAACCTGCCGTGGATGGACAGATTGAAGTCCACTCCTACCCTTCGAGGATACGGCATAAAAGTGGGGTCGTTTTGTCAAGATTGTGGGAGAGAAGGAAGGAGTCTCGCTTGAAGCTTTCTTGCTTGCACAATGGGGGAAGGCACACAAGGGTGGAGGCTGAAAACAGTTTTCCTCTTCTTAGTTGTGTAAGCCAAAAGAACTCTAGTACAAAGAAATAGAAGAACCCTATATATGGGTCTCAAACCAAACTCAACTAACTAAGGTGGCATACTAACTGAGCCACAAACTAGAGTAGATAAGGATAGCTATCGTGTAGCTATTATTCATGGGCGGTGTACCAACCGCGTCTGCAACTGACAAGTCGGTGACATAAATACACAACGGTCACCCTGGCGTATCACAAGTGGAGCTCGATATCTCAACACTCCCCCTCGAGCTCAATCCCAATTCCTGCACACCAAGCAGGTCTCTGAACTTGCGCAGCTTCTCTGCGCCCAATGCCTTCGTAAATATGTCAGCTACCTGATCCTCTGTGCTGACATAAACTAGATCAATAAGACCTAGTAAAACCCTCTCCCGCACATAGTGATAATGCACCTCAATGTGCTTTGTTCTAGCATGATAGATTGGGTTATTTGCCAAGTGTATACTACTCATGTTGTCACAATAAATGACAACTGGCCCATCTGTAGGCTGATGCATATCATAAAGTAGCTTATGCAACCAAGCTACCTCACATGCAGCCATTGCTGCACCCCTGTACTCAGCCTCTGTGCTCGACAAGGCAACTGTAGGCTGTTTCTTGCTGCTCCAAGTGACTGCAGCACTTCCAAAAGAGAACACATATCTACTGGTAGATCGTCTATCAGAAATACTACCAGCCCAATCAGCATCAGTGTATCCATGTAACTGTATCTGAACCCCAGTCTCATAAAATAGTCCATACTGCAATGTGGACTTCACATACCTGAGTATGCGTCTAGCCGCATCCAAATGTGGTTTCCTTGGAGCCTGCATAAACTGACTTACCAATCCAATAGCATAGCTCAAATCTGGCCTGGTAATAGTCATATAAATCAAACTTCCTACTATGCATCTGTACATAGTAGGGTCTTCTAGAAGCTCACCTGCATCTGTGCTCAGCTTCACATTCTGCTCCAAAGGAACTGAAATAGGCTTACAGCCTGTCATCCCATATTTGGACAGCATGTCCAATCCATACTGCCTCTGCAAGAGCTGTGTCCCACTTGGTGATCTAATCACCTCAATGCCCAAGAAATAACGCAGCTCTCCCAAATCCTTCATCTCAAACTTCTGCTTCAATAGCATTTTCACATGAAGGATATCTTCATCACTCTCACTTGTCATAATCAAATCATCAACATAAATGACAAGTAGCATAATACCTTTCTCTGTTTTTCTCACATAAAGTGAGAAATCTGCCTTGGAAATCTGAAATCCAATAGTGACAAGATACTATCCTATCTTGTCAGACCATGCTCTAGGTGCTTGCTTCAAGCCATATAAGGCTTTCTTCAACCTTCAAACAAACTCAGGATGAACAGCATGCACATAACCTGGTGGCTGCTCCATATAGACCTCTTCTTGCAAATCACCATGCAAGAAGGCATTCTTTACATCCATCTGATGTAAAGACCATCCCTTTGATGTAGCCATAGCAATGACTGCTCTTACGGTTGCCATCCTTGCAACCGGACTGAATGTTTCTTCATAGTCAATGCCATATGTTTGTGCATACCCCTTGACTACTAATCTTGCCTTGTATCTGTTCACAGAACCATCTGCATTGTGCTTCACCTTATAAACCCACTTACAGCCAATTGCATTTTTACCTTTAGGCAAAGGTACCAATTCCCATGTAGCATTTGCTTCCAAGGCATCCATTTCTTCATCCATGGCTTTCTCCCATTTTTCTTTTCCCATGGCTTCCTCAAAAGAAGTGGGTTCTGGTTCCTGTATCACTCTAACCATATATGCATAGTGAATGGCTGTAAATCCATCATATTTCAGCCTATCCACACGATACCTAGCTCTCGTAGACCTGCGCAAAATAGGTTCACTCCCAGGTGCTCTCAAAATATCCCTGGTCTTCCTTACTCCAGGTGTAACAATAGAAGGAATACCCAACTCATCATCAATGCTCTGTTCTGAGCCACTGGATTCACCATCCACATAAGAGTGACCTGCATTCACATCAAACATGGGCTGATCAACCTTCTCTTTTCCTTTTCGTGATACCTGCATACCACTATCTGCATTACTTTGAGAAGATTCTCCTGATCTCAATCTGCCTGTCCATGGCGAAGAATGTGAACCACTACTAGAGGACGCTCCAGGTCTACTAATATTTTGTGACTGCTGCTGTGAATTTTGTGCAGCATTACCATTTTGTGCATCTACATCATCAATCACATTTACTGGTTTATACCAGCTACTCATCTAAAAAAAAACAACATCTCTGCTCACTGTAAACTTACGAGTAGAAGGGTTATAGCATCTATACCCTTTTTGCTGCAGAGAGTAACCAATAAAGATGCACTTCTCAGCTTTTGGATCCAACTTGGATCTCAACTCATCTGGCACATGTACATAGGCAATGCAACCAAAAATTTTCAAATGAGAAATATCTGGTTTCCTACCAGTATACCTCTCCTCTGGAGTCATTCCATGTATTGCTGCAGTGGGAGTCCTGTTCATTATGTAGACTGCTGTAGCAACTGCTTCAGCCCAATAAAAATCTGGCAAGTCTTTTTCATTGAGCATGGCACGAGATACCTCTCCAATATGCCTGTTTTTTCTTTCTGCAATTCCATTTTGTTGTGGGGTATGACTGCATGAATATTGCTGCTTTATGCCATGCTCCTGCAGGAACCTTGCAAACTCATTTGAGATGTACTCTCCCCCTCCATCTGACCTTAGGCATTTTATCTGCAAGCCTGTTTCTTTTTCAACCATAGCTTTAAGAGTTTTGAAATGCCCAAAAACTTCACTTTTCTTTTTCATAAAATACACCCAAACTTTTCTGCTATAGTCATCAATAAAACTGACAAAATAATGACAGCCTCCAAGAGATGCAGCTTTAGTTGTCCACACATCAGAGTGGATTAATTCCAATGGCTTCTTACTCTCTTGAACATGTCTAGGAAATGGTTTCCTTGCCTGTTTTCCAAACTGACAGGCTTCACATACCTTATGCATTTCTGCAACCTTGAATTTCAGCAAACCTGCAACAATATTTTGGGCCTGCATTGATTTAAGTCGCTGTACATTAACATGACCAATGCGTTTATGCCAGATATCAATATCTGCAACTACACCGGTCCCATATGCAAACATTGCTGCACTCAATTCAGACATGTCTGCATCCAATGTAAACATTCTGCCCTTCTTATTTCCTTTTGCTATCAAGCGACCTTTATTTTTCATATCCTCAACAAAGCATCCATGAGGATTAAATCTGACCTGCAAGCCCTGCTCAACCATTTGACCAACAGAAACCAGATTCTTGGTGATATTCGGGACATGAAATACATCGGACAGGTATTTCTTTTTCCCATCCTGCATAGACAAAGGAATTTTTTCAATCTGCACAATAGGATGTGCAGTATCATCACCAATCTCCACAAATCCTGGTTTTTCCATTTTCCTTGCATCCTCCATCCATTCTGCATGACCTGTCATGTGGTTTGATGCACCTGAGTCAACATACCATACATCGTTGCTTTCTTCTGCACTTGTCACAGAATTGTTCATGTGTTGCACCATAAACGGATGCTCATTTCTATCATCACCTTGTCTACTAGAGGATGCATAATTTCCTTGTTGCAGTTTTCCATTCATGATGTCATTCTGCTTTTTATAGCAGTCTTTAGCCATATGACCCATTTTACCACAATAGTAGCATTCAACATTACTGTTTGCATTTTGGCCTCTTTGCCATCCACCACGACCTCTTTGGCTCCCCCTGCCTCTAGAGTTACCACGTCCTCCTCCATAGGACTGGTTTTCTTGAGTTTGCTGCATATTCTGATTTCTACCACGGCCTCCAAATCGGCCTCCTCTACCTCTGCCTCTACCTCTTCCAGCATTTGAGTAGAAGACAGCTTCTTTTGAAGTTCCTCCTGAAGAAGATGCACCACCATTTCTCTGCTCCTCAGAAATTAGAAGAGCAATCAACTCCTCAAAATCAGGAAATCTTTCACGGACAGAAATGGATGTTCGAAACTGTGCATAATCCTTTCCTAGACCATTCAAGGTCACAGAAACTAAGTCATCATCTTCCACTGGCGACCCAATGGAAGCAAGTGCATCTGCAATCTTCTTCACCTTCATGTGGTAGTCGTTGATGCTCATACTTTCTCTTTGCACATTATGCAACTCTTGCTTGAGCTGCATTTTCCTGGCTTGCGTATTTGTGCTATACATTTTTGACAAAGTATCCCATGCCTCCTTTGGCGTACTTGCATCCTGAATATGCACAATCATCGAGTCTGAAATACTGATAGATAGCCAATACATAACTTTCCTGGCTCTCTCATGCCATGTTTTGAATGCCTGCATTTGCTGTTGATTGGGAACATCAGGAAGAACTGGTTCTTCTTCATTTCCTGCAACAAATTCCCAATATCCTTTTCCCATAAGGAAATTTGTCATTCTAAACTTCCATGCTTGGAAGTTGTTCTTGTCAAGCTTTTCAGTGACAATCTGTGAAAGAGAATCAGATGCCATTACAGAAGACTGGAAAAAATTCTGTCACTGCAAAAGAACACAGCTTTAGCCTCACAAGGGCAAATCTGCAAAACTGACGAAAGTGGTATTTGACCACAAGTCACTTCATAGTGACGATTTTGCATCAACAGGCAACAGGGATGATTCTGCAACTCCCAATGTCTCTGCGCACAAGCATACGATGCAATTTCTACAGTAACTTTTCACCGACCTGTAGAACAGTGGTTGCATAGCATAAAACTGGGCCTTTTCCTGAGTGCGTGCAGAAAACTTCCGCCTCCAAAACAGACCCCGAAATGGCCTCAAATCAAAATAGGCCCCGCAGCATATACTGCCCTCTTGCTTCACCGCGAAGGGCGTCTCAATCTGAGACAATGCACTCCTGCACTTTTCGGCTGTGCTACCTGCAGAGCACCGCAAGCTTGGCTTGCTTTCTTGAGCTCCTTACCACGAACAAGGCTCTGATACCATGTCAAGATTGTGGGAGAGAAGGAAGGAGTCTCGCTTGAAGCTTTCTTGCTTGCACAATGGGGGAAGACACACAAGGGTGGAGGCTAAAAACAGTTTTCCTCTTCTTAGTTGTGTAAGCCAAAAGAACTCTAGTACAAAGAAATAGAAGAACCCTATATATGGGTCTCAAACCAAACTCAACTAACTAAGGTGGCATACTAACTGAGCCACAAACTAGAGTAGATAAGGATAGCTATCATGTAGCTATTATTCATGGGCGGTGTACCAACCGCGTCTGCAACTGACAAGTCGGTGACATAAATACACAATGGTCACCCTGGCGTATCACAAGTGGAGCTCGATATCTCAACACGTTTCTCTCTGAAGGGAGGGTGTTGCAAAATGCCATCCACGCTTCCAGGTTGACGTAAAAAATGTGTCTCCTCCAGATGGGTTGGCAATTATAGCCTTCCACTGATCTAGGCACCTGGAGGACTTTATCTTGCCAAAACTCACGGTCCTCGGCTCCCCAAGTAGTTGGGTGAGCCTCATCTCCGCTAACCATTTGGCTTTAAGCCTTGCCCCCATGGCAATGACATCCTCCACCAATTGAATGGGCAGTACCCTATTCAAGGCAGTGGGAAACTCAAAGCGCAAGTCGAAGGGGTCGCGGTTATACTCCTGTTGCTCCCAGATAATTAATTCGGCATGAAATTCGGCAGGGGAGTCTTGGGTGCGCAGTAGGAGAGGGGTAGGCTGTCTCGGGACAGGTCTGGCATTCAGCTTTCTTCTTGCCTTCTCCACCATCTCTTTCCTACGGTCGGTTTGGGCCGCTCTTCTCTCGGTAGATGTATCAGGGGGCTGTACTTCGGCTTGTTGTGGTTGAGGGGATGGTGGGACGTATTCCTCCTCTTGAGGTCCCAGATTGAGCTCTGGTTCACCCCCTTCTGCTTGCTCGTCTTCTTGTGTTTTTTTCTCTGTGAAACCGAGGTCATCTATCTCCTGCGCCGTCAGGCTTACCTGTGCAAGACATCTTCTCTGCTCTTCTTGGCTCTGCGGCGGGCCTCCTAGCTACAGTGGCACATGCACGCCTGTTGTGAGAGCTCTGCGTGCAATGGTTAGTTTCCTTTGCAGCTGATCATTGGCTTCATCTCCTTCTGGTCTGGTGGCGTGGAGTAGCGTATTGAGAAAGGTGTGCTGCTGGGCTATCATGGAGAGTTGGGCTGCTTCTGCCTGATTCTTAGCCAGCACCCTGTCTCCTTCGGCCTTGGCTAGTCGGCGTGCTAAGTCCCGTACTCTATGCTCGTTATGATCGGATCATTCTTTTGCCCTCCTTTCCATATCTTCCAGGCTCTCCCCCTGATGGAGGGTCATTGCCATGAGTTGCTGCTACTGGGCCTCGAGCTCACGGTGCAGGCGGGATTGCTCCTGGCGTTCATCTACGATTTGCGCATTGAGCTGGTCCAGCTTCACCTGCATCCTTCGCACCTATTCTGCACTTAATTGATCCAGCTCTGTAGCCTCCTGTCTGATTTTGTCAAGCTGGCTTTGCGCTTCCAGGTTGGCTGCAGATAACTGATCATTCTTGCGCCGAAGGTGGGCATTCGTTTCCCTCTCCCCGTTGAGACACTCCATCAAGATTTTCCTTCTTCCCTCCCAAGCATCATCGCGTTCCTTCAGGGCTCTTAGTTCCTCTGCCTCCTTAGTGTTGGCTTCCTCCCTGAGCACAGAGATTTCCCTTTGATATTCTGTTATCTGCTTCACTCTGTCCAGCTGGAGGGCGGCTTGTGATTCTCGTTCCGTTGCCAGCTCCTCCACCACGACTATCCTCCTTTCCTGTCTGGCTCTTTGCAACTGTGCGAGCAGCTCCTTCACGTACTCGTCGTATTGGCCTGCTGGAGGTGGGGGGTGGGGCATGGTTGTAGTAGTGGCAACCTCTTCTAATTTTTGTCTTTTCAATTCCGACCTTGGCTCCAGTTCAGCCCGTGGCTGCCCTTTTGGCTCCTGAAACTGGGGTGGCCATGGCCGCTTCCCTTGCCAGCTCCCTTTCCACCAAAAACTGCAGCCAGGTGACCACGTTGCTCTCGTCGACTTTTGGGGTGTGCCCCCGGGTGGCGGTGGCAAGGGGTGTCACCATGATAAGGGTGGCTTGCATGGGTGGCATGAGGAGAGGGGAAGCTGGCCTGATTAGGTCCTTTCCTTTTCCTTCTGCAGGGGGCAGGTGCACAATTTCCGACACACCAGTACTGGGACCGGGTGCCTCAGGTTGGTGCGGACCCCCTGCTCCTTCCTCATCTCTTCTTTGCTGTTCCTCGATGGAGTGACGGGTTGCCAGCTCCAAATCTTCCTCTTCCTTCCTTCTCAGCTCCTCCTCGGCCCTCTTTTTTCTTTCCTCCTCATCCCTTACCGACTCCCTTTGGGCCCATTCGAGCTCTTCCTTCTCTTTCTTCTTTCGCTCCTCCTCTCTTTTTCCATGTAGGGCCTTAGTTCGTTGTTCCGCCTTCCTTTTTGGTGTAGCCTGGGTTCTCCCTCCTCGTCGGTGTCTGTTTCCGTTTCGTCAGATTGCTCTTCCGCGTGAGACTGGGACTGTGACGGTGATTCGCCACTTTTCTCGTCACCTCCCTGTTTGTCTTCTCCTTCTTGTCCCTGCCCTATCGCTTCTTGAATGATTGCGGTAAGGACACCTCCGAACCCTATGGTGGAGGCCTTGGAGGATGAGGCTTTGCGGGTCGATCGGGGTGAAGGGGATTCTCCTGCCACGGCTCTTCCTCCTGTCGCCAGGGCCTTTGCCGAAGCCTCAATTGTCTTTCTTACGAACCCATTGAGGTTCACCTCGTCCAGCGATTGCGCCACGATGCTGTCAAGCAGAGGTACATTGATTCTGGTCATAATGCTGTTGTACTGCTGGCTTGAGAACAGGGCATGCATCATCTTTGCCTGTAGCTGAATCTCTTGGTTGGGGGTCCGCCAGGCTAATTCCGTCGTTGGTGTGAACCTTAACTTTATCCATCCCCAACATGGCATAGACGTCTCTTTTTGGTTTCCTTTCCACCTTGTTTGGCAACCCTAGTGCCCTTTCCACCAGCTCGCGGGTTAGCTCGACCTGCACCTGTCTGGTAGCTTCCCTGTCCCGCATTGTGACGGTGCCCCTGTTTCTATTGAAGGTACGCAAGAACTCAGCGCATAGGGTGTAGTTTATCCTCTGGCCCACTGCATCCAGGTACCTCTGTAGGTGGCATTGCTCTATAATTTGACGTACCGCCGGTTCTTCGATGACTACGTCTTCCAGGTTGAATATGTGGCAGAACTTTAGCTGGTTGAACGCTCTTGTTTCCACCGTGAGGCCGTACTTCACTTGTTCTTCCTCCGAGAAGGGGAGCTTGCCTGCTTTGTCTTGGCTTGCCATGGTCGCCACTTGCACATTTAGCCATTTCCCTTTTTAGTATTTTTTGGCAACTAATTTGCTGGACGACCAAAAGCATAGCAGATTTTATTGCCCATAGCCCTAACTTTTCCTTTCAGACTTCTATCACCTCTTTTTATATGGCATTTCAATTTTGAGCCTTTCACACTTGGTTTACTTTTTAGATTTAACTTCGTTTATCCCCTTAATGCCCCTTCCCCCTTTTGGAAAAGAAGAATCCGTCCCAGGATTGGAGGTTGTGGGGCTAAGGCGTTCATGTTTGTTTGTGTAGGAGCCAAACATAGAAGTTGGGGTTATATTCCAGGTGTGCAGCGTAGTCCAGGTCACAGGGTCGAATGCCTACATGTGTGATGTACGTGAGGACATCTGTGAGAAAATCACCAGAGCCGACCCGACTTGCGATGTGGAGCTCTTCCTCTGTTAAGAGGCGGTCGAGATAGGGGTGCCCTGAGATATGTCCATGGGCCGACCCCGAAGAGTGGTTAACACTCTATACGAGGTAGGCGCGATGTAGGTGGGATCATACTTGGCCGTTTTGATGGCTCAGCGTTGTTCAACATTGGTCATTATGCGGCATCCGTCGACTTCCCATTTCAACCTAAGAGCGTACCAGTGCTTCAAGAAGGGTGATCTCGTATCCGCCAGGTGGGATAACCTTGCGCTCTCTTGGTCAGTGATGGTAGACGTTGTCCGTGGGTCAAATGATGTGATGAGGCGTTGCTTAATGGCTTGCTCTTTGGAGACCTCGCTAGCGAGCAACTCGGCGGCGGTCGAGCGAGAAGCCTGTGCAAAGGCGAATTCAAAAGTCTCCCAAGAGTAAGGCATATTGCGCACGTCTATTGCAAAGGGTTCTGCTAATAGTCCCAAGTCCAAGCGATCATAGCTGAGGGCCAGTGCAACAAAGGTGGCATCGAGCTGTTTGATGCAGTCCACCACATCAGCTCCAGTGTCCTCTGCAAGGTCAGCGGCGGCCAGCGTTAGAAATGACTTTCGTTCATAGGAGGGCTTAAGGCCAGCGGGTGGTTGAGGTTTGCTGGAGCTGGAGGTTCTGACAGTACAGAGTTGCAGCTGGGGGTCCGTTTGAGTCGGCAACCTGGGTGTTGGCAAGATGGATGGGTCGGGTTTAATCTCAAGAGCTATGTTGCTGCCGTCAGCTAGGCTACGGAGCGGCAGGTTGAGTTGGTTGGATGATGCCACTTGTGGTGATGGCCGTTGTTTGGGCTGATAGGCATGTGCGACTCTCTTGGGTTGACACGTAGAGGGGTCGGATGAGTGGGGTGAGCCCTGCGATTCATGGTCTTGAGGCGTTGGGGGACAAGGACTGATTAGACTTGAGGTCGACGTAGAACTAGTGCGTTTGGCAGTTGGGATTTTAGGGATCCACAGCGAGGCATTCCCCTCATAGTAGCCTTGTGCACGCAAGAGGATTTTAGGGACCCATATTTGTTTAATCACGCGGTACTTGCGGTGACGGCGTCTTGGTTTCCTAGATTTAGATTTGTAGGTCTTATGCAGACATGCACGTCTAGTTCAAGGCGATTCTCGAGGCTGCTTAGGTACCCATTGCAAGTGAGGCTGTTGGGATTTTGCTTTGGGTGCTGCGGTCTGTGGTTTATGGGGATCTGGGTGCGGAAGATATGCATGGGCCCCCTCCTTAGTCCTACGTAGGGCTGTTTCTATCGGTGGCCTTGTGAGCGGTGATAGGGTTGCGAGGCCCTTGCTGAAAGTCGTGACAATACGCACGTTGCCGATCGTTAAGTGGATGCGTTGCGACTCATAATCAACATTGCAGTGGGTTTACTTTTTAAAGGTTCGCCCGAGCAATGACTCTGTGCTTGCATCCATGATATTTGGTAATACGTAAAACAGCATGGGGATAGTTTCAGACTCGATAGAAACGGCGACTCGGCATGTGCCGAGAAGCGGGTAGGATTGAGCCCCGTATGGGCTTAATTTGGCTGTTGTGGGATGAAGTATTGGCTTGCCGAGCTGGATCCAATGCTCGTGCATTAACACGTTAAAATCTGCCCCCTCATCAATCAGGGCGTCGAAGGAGCACGTCTGCTTGGCAGTGACCGTGACACGGAGGTAGGCGGGTTCTACAGGCTCCTCCTCATTCTCGCAGATTTTCGTAATTGTGGCTACTCGTATTTTGACGGGTGGTTCTACCATTGGTGGCTCATGCAAAGGATGAGTGGGCGGGAAGTACTTCTTGACCCGGCTGCCATTGAAGAAGCCCATTCCTTCACCATCCAGTGTTTCCAACTCGACATTACCAGTTCGGCTGATTGCCCGGACCTTGAAGGGTCTGAGACCTCTGAATTTCATCTTTTGCTTATGTCCTTTAACTGAGTAGAGGAGCACTAGGTCACCCTGCTCAAACTCCCGTTGCTTGACATGTTTGTCAAACCAGCTTTTGCGTCGGGCTTTCTCGCAGATCAGTGCGTGGGTGGCTAGAAGACGAATCTCTGACAGGCGTTCCAGCTCAACCAAGCATTGCGTCCATGCTTCCTTCCCTTCCCACCATTCTTGGAGTGCTATCCTCAGGCTAGGGACGAAGAATTCTAATGGGAGAATGGCTTTAGTCCCATAGGTTAGCCTAAAAGGTGTTTGACCGACGGCCGTTTTATAAGCTGTTCGGTAGGCCCACAAGGCTGCCATCAACTTGTTATCCCAGTTGCTTCGTGAGGCTGAGACCACTTTAGTCAGGACATTGATGAGAATTTTGTTGGTTGATTCTGCCTGGCCATTAGCCTGAGGGTAGTATGGTGAGGATTTGCGATGGATGATGAGAAAGGCGATAGGAGATGGGCTATCACTTCGTTGATGAAGTGCGTTCCTTGGTCACTAACCAATTCGATGGGGCAACCAAAACGCGAGATTACTTGCTCCCATAAGAACTTGGCAGTCGTTTTAGCATCGTTTCTCCGTGTGGCTCTCGCCTCCGCCCATTTGGTGAGGTAATCCGTGGCCACCACGATGTACCTGGCTTGTGAGTATTGTGCCGCGGGGCTGATGGGTCCTATGAAGTCAATCCCTCATTTTTCGAAGGGTTGGCAAGCAATAATAGGGGTTAACTCCATCTGATCTTTACGAATCGGGACTTTTGTCCGTCGGCACTCGTCACAATGCTTGACGAATTGTGTAGCATCGCAGAAAAGTGTGGGCCACCATAGCTAGGACTGCAGCACCTTCCGTGCTGTCGTGTCTCCACTAAAGCGTCCTCTTGCAATACCGTTGTGCGCCTCTGAGAGCACATCGTGGATCTCATACTCACATACACGCCTACGTAGCAATCCGTCTTGCCCTAGCCTATACAGCTAGCCTGCAATCAGCTGGTAGGGCTGGATTTTCAGGATCAAGCGCCTAAGCCATGCCCGTTCTATTGGTCGTTCGGGCAACCCATGCTCGAGCACTTGAACTATGTCGTCTGCCCAGTATGGTGTCAGATCGGCCCAGAATAGGTCTCCTTCGCTGGACAGATGGAATAAGTGGTTGTCCGGTAACTCGTCCATGATGCCTTGTCCAGCGGCTTCTCCTGTGGGTATACGGGACAAATGATCAGTCATGTAATGTTGTTTTCCCTTCCGCACCACCACGGAGAAATCGAACTCTAGGAGCAGGAGAAGCCATCAAGCTATATGTCCTGTAGCACAAGGTTTGTTCACTAAATAGAGCAGGGTTTGATGCTCTACAAAGAAGGTGAAGGGGGTGGCCAGTAGGTAATGCCGGAACTTCTTCACGGCAAACACCATGGCTAATCCCTCCCTTTCCGTTGTCGAATAATTCATCTCCGTCTCAGTGAGTTGCCTGCTAGAAAAACTCACTGGGTAATCTAGGTTATGCTCACCAGGTTGGCACAACACTGGCCCCAAGGCAAACTTAGAGGCGTCAATGTGTACGTGGAAAGTAATGGTCCAGTCTGGGGCTCGTAGAATAGGTGCCATTGTTAGAGCCTTTTTCAATTCTTCGTACGCCCGTTGGCATGCTTCGGTCCACTCAAAGACAATTAGCAGCTTGTATAATGGCCTAACGATCAGCGCGTAGTTCAGTACAAACCGCCGATAGTATCCTCTGTGACCTAAGAAGCATTGAACTCCTCTGTAATTACCTGGGGGTGGAAGGTCAACGATAACTTTGACCTTCGAGAAGTTTGTGGCAATGCCGTTCTTTGACACCACGTGTCCTAAGATGCATCCGTGCTTCACCCAAAACTGACATTTCAAGGGGTTCAGGGAGAGACGGTATAAGCGACACCGTTCAAATTCCGCACGGAGTTTGTCTAGATGTTCAATCTAGGTCGAATGGACACACAGGTCATCAACAAAGACCTCTAACTCCTTGCAAAGCATGTCCTTGAATATGGTGCACATGAGGCGTTGAAAGGTGGCGGGGGCATTGGTTAACCCGAAGGGCATGACTACGTACGCAAAGACGCCCCATTTAGTGGCAAAGACGGTCTTGTGCCTGTCTGCAGGATGCACTTGCACCTGATTGTACCCCGAGAAGCCATCCAGGAAACTATAGGCTTCCTTACCTGCCACTCTCTCAAGCATGTGCTCGGTGTACGGTAAGGGGTAGTTGTCTCGAATCTTGCCGTTTTTCTTCATCACAATGACTATGGGTGACACCCAGTCTGTGTGCTCAATTTCGTAAATGAATTCAGCTCTCATCAGCTTGTCGATTTCCTCCTTGACAGCATGAGCGTGCTTTGGATTCATGGGGTACGGTCACTGCTTGACTGGCATTGCATCCGTCATCATGGGTATGTTGTGAGTCACAACACTCGGATCTACCCCTCGTAGCTCATCTAAGGACCAAGCAAATACGTCCATGTACTCCCGCAAAAGAGTGACAAGACTGGACTCTTCTTCAGTGGTCAAGTCCTCAGCAATGAACATTGGTCGGGGTACTTCCCCTTCCAGGGCTAGGTTTATCTCCTTGACCTTCGCTGGCCCTTCGATTGGTTCGTTGGTTTGCCCTTGGCGCTTGGCACTCAGTAGAACCACTACCCTGTCCCCTCTTTTGAATTTAGAGAAGCATTTAGGGAGGTCTTGCGGCTTCCTTTGTTCCTTTGATCGTGCATCCTTGGGACGCTTTGCCTCATCCTGCCGCAACCGTCTGCGCCTCAGGTGGACAGGTAAGTCCCCCTTGGTGCGTCTGGTCATGTGTGGCCTAGGGATTTCTGGGTCACTATCCGAAGTAACTTCCGATTCAGAGTTAAACCCCCCATTTTCACTAAAGGAGGTGGTCTCCCCTGGTGGCCGCAGTTCAGATGGCGATTCGGTTCTAAGCAGTGCTGCTGTTCCTGGTTGGGCTAGGCCGGCTTGCTCAAAGTCTACTGCTCCCATCCATTCCAACCAAGCACGATCACATTTCGTACACATAACTCCTTGGTCCACTCTAAGGGCCTGGACTCCTGTGGCTTAGCATCTGCCTGGATTTGCTCAATTTCTCGCCCTTTGGTGTCGTATTCTATGGTATCTACCTCACCCTCACTTTCATCATCGAAGGATTGACAATCTTCGTATTCATCCCAGGAATCTTTATCGCTCGACTGCTCATCGTCTCCCAAGGCTTGCTCTGCCTTGTCTTGCTGGTCGAGAACCAAAGCCCAGTTATACCTGAGGTTCAGTTCGTGTACCCTTGTCCACTTCCACTCAGACTCTTCCAAGAGGTCCTAGGTTGGTGGCTGCGTTGCCTACCAGCCGGTCCGTTAAGTGCTCCAGTATTCCCTGGAGTTCCCTCTTGTTGGTAGGCACTTGGAAGATGACAGGCTTAGGCCCTTCATGGAGGCTTGCTGCCATCATGTAGACAGGTGTAGGGAGTGTTTCATTTGGCTTGCCAAATGTTTTGACAGCCTGCTCGTATGCCTCATGGTCTGAGAACGGCAGGTCAAGTGTAGCGAGAACGTGCATCCAATCCCGCTCATCCTCTAGGCACGGGATATACTTAGTTAAGGACCCATAGGGTTCCTTGTCCTGAGTGTTCCCCTTCAGCATAGTAGAGATGGAGTCTAGGTCGACTGGCGAGGTCTTCTAAGTGTCCATCTCTATTCTCACGGCGTCAGTTCGGTTGCCAAGGAAGATTAGGCTGTTACCCCAATCTTTGATAACTCTAGCATTGCGTATCCAGGGTCGATCCAATAGGATATCATAGTCCACTCCCTTCATGACTATAAAGTCGACAGAGAACTGGACTCCTGCAATCTTTACTGGCCAATTCTTCAAGACCTCGAATGGCTTCACTCGCATACCGTTTGCTAGCGTGACATTAAACTGAGCAGCTTCGACAGGCGGGTTTTCCCATGTCTGCAGGACTACGTGGCTAAGCACACTAACCCCAGCTCCTGTGTCTATAATTCCCTTCCTCGTTGCATCTCCCAAGGCTAGGACCGGCAGGATTGCGTGCATCTCCGAGCCCTCCCAAAAGGCGTTGATGTGCAAGGATTTAGGCCCGGAGTGTAGCGTCAAACTTGGCAATTGTGTTTCTGCATCCTGGTCTTGAGGATCTGCCGGGGCCTGCTCTTGCGGTCCCTCGACCCACTGCTTGAGGTCTTGCCATAGGGTAGGGTGCTACTTAAGCAGATCTCCCAGGCCAAATGTTACAGGGGTGGTCACTAGTGTGGTCAGGAGATTGCTAAACACTCGTTCTTCCCTTAGCCTAGACTGTCCGGGCCAATGGCCACTACTGATCTGCGGCTCTGTTGCGTCTAGGCTTGGCCTCAATGGCACTGCTTGTGGCATAGTAGCCTCGGTCGACTTAGGTTGAGGCGGTGATATTGGCATGCTTATGCTGGAGAGATCATCGATCTCGTCCTCCATGATGGGTCCAACATCCTTGAGGTGCTGTTGAGCCTCCCTCACCCATTCCTTCACCTTTTCTATGGCCTCTAATTGCGGCTTGGGGTGTGGGTATTCCCCTACCTTAGCGCTTCCCTTTTGGGCTGTTTTAGGGGCTGAAGTCTCTGCCTCCGCGTTTGAGACTTTCTTCCCATGAGGTAAGGTCGTAATACTGTCGGTTTTTAGTGTGACCTTAGCCTCCGGTCTCTTCTTTTTCCACCTACGGCTTTTTTTTCCTACTAAGGTTGCGTCAAGATTGCTAGGTCCTGGCAGAGAGATGCCGGCCTGCTTTGTTTGTGCTCGGGTCATAACTCGCAAGGGAATAGGTGTGGCCTCCCCATCGGGGTTTTCAACATCGAACAGCCCTAATGGGACGGATGGCAAATTAGCTGAACTGGAGGGCGACTTTCGTTTTGGGCAGTCTATGAAAAGATGGGTAATTCCGCACTCTGCGCACCTTTGGTCAGCTTTGTCCCTGTTTTGCTACTCTCTTTCGGGGCAGCGCGATGAGACATGATCGGAATGTCCACACGTCCAACAAGTGACCGGATCCTATGGCTGCCCTCCTAGACCTCTACCCCATCCTCGTCCTAACGCCATCACCAGCACGGGTCGATAATCCATGAGGACCGCGTTGCCCTCGTCGTCATGCGAGACGTAAGGGTATATGTAGGTCTCTTCGTCACTGGGCTCCTCCACGTAGTGTATGGGAGCGTCGCTCGGTGGGTGGGTCACATAGGGACCAGGCGGTCTCGGAATGCCGGTAGGATTTATGTCCAGCCTAGGGACAGCTGGTTTCATATCGTTAGGCGCAGGTAGGGCTAACGGGGCTCCCCGTCCGAAGAATGGCTACGGCTTGTTAGCCGGATAAGGCTGGCCGTAGGGTTGCGCGTATGGTAGTCTTCGTGGTAGTCTATAGTGTGCGGCATCGTGGCCAAACCTACCGCAGTTAGCGCAGGGTCTTGACACTCTACTGGTAGGTGGTTTCCTCCACAGTACACGCACTGGACGTGCAGACGCGTCGGTCGCCTCAACATGTCTTGTATTTTGGCCAGTTTCGTCTTGACCTCGGCCAAGCCGTGGTCCGTCTCGGTGGTCTTTCCCTTATCTTGGGATGATGGGTTTGATCGCTTGCTAGAGGTTGACATTCGCTCTAAACTCCGTGGGTTGGTTTCTTCTAGGTTTGAGCTCCTGGAGCTCCGCTCTTTCAGCTGGTCATCGACCCTGATGGCTTCCTCAAAAACCCTAGCCACCATGTCTCGTTGCAAGCTTGAGTTGCCTGCTAGTGCCTTGTACAGTTCCTCATCTCGAATTCCGCTGATGAATACAGTCGATACTGCCCTGTCAGTCAGTCTCTCCCCTAAGGGGATTCTTTTAAGGAGGCTTCTCACGTGGGTCACATAGTCGCGGATGCCCTCCTTCTCCTTCTGCTTGACGTTCATCAGGCGTACTAGCAGGTTGTCAGAGTATCCAGGTTCGGAAAACCTCTTGACAAAAAGGTCCTTGAGGTTATTGAAGTTGGCTCGTTCTATGGCGTCCAGGCTTGTATACCACGTCCTACCCTTATCGCTTAAGCAAAGTCGGAATGCTTGCGAACGTTGAGCCTGGTCGTTGAGCCCATTGGCTTCGCAGACTTGCTCAAACTGCTCGACGAAGCTGTATGGGTCGTCAGGTGGCTGGTACTTGTCGAGTTGCTTGGCAACAATAGGTATTTTGGCTTGGCTCTTTGAGCCCTGGTTTGCCCCCAACCCTGCAAGTAGCGATGTTGCTAGCGCAGTGGCACTCTGCTCTACCGCGGTGTTATCGAGTAGCCGTTTCATGAGGAGCTCGCCCAGCATCAGGTCTTCCTCTAGTGCTCTTTCCTGGTCTGTCCAGTTCTGGCCAGCCAAGTTCAGCACTCGCTGCACCTCATGCAGCTCCATGCTTTGCCTTAGGCTCCTGGCTTGTTGGTCCCTATTATACTCGGCTATGCCCTGCAATGCCTTGCGGGCTAGCCTTCTCTCCTCCTCTAGGTCAGCAATGATTGGATCTACCGTCCTGCCACAGTGCTCGTACCGGGCATGCGCATCGTAACTGCTCACCATCTACTATATAGCGTCTGGGAATGAGCTCACATCGAGCTCCCCTGTAAACCGATGGTCTGAGCCTCCCTCTGTCATGGTTGAATTCTTGCGCCCGGTCATGAGACAGATCCTTGTCGTTGACGCTCCTTGCTTGATTCTACCCTGCGCTTCGCGCGTTTGCCTATACCTTGGGTCTTCTCCTATTGGTGGGTTTTTTGGACGATTTATCTGAGTGAGTTCCTTTAGTTTTTGAATGCAGTGCTCAACTTATGGTCACTCGTGAGTGTGTTGTTCCTCGTGCACTTGTGCTCAACCAGGCTTTCAGCTTTCCTAAGTGTACTTCAAGTGCGGAAATTCAACATGAGTGCTACGAGCAATTCCCCGGCGTCTCACTCACTCTCGCTCGTTTCAGGCCTGATAGGCTTTGCTACTCCAGTCCTGGCCGTTCTACGAGTTCTAGGGTCTTGTGCTGCTTCCTGTTGTTCGCGCGGGGGTGGGTCGCTGGGGAGTGCCCTAGTGTGTCCCTGGATGGGTCAGGTTTTTGTTTTGGTTTGACTCTGGGAATCGGACGTCCGATTTACGAGTGGTCCGATTTACCAGTGGTCCGATTCTGGGAATCGAACCAGGTGTATCAGGGCTGAGTGGCAGTCTCAAGGTCCAAGTGTCCGATTCTCAAAAATCGGATAGGCAAGTGTTCGATGAATCGGACAAGGGGGGTCCGATTCTGAGCTGGTCCGGGTGGTCCGATTTGTCCGAATGGTCCGATCGGACAGGGTGGTCCGATTTCTAGAATCGGGCAGACTGGTCCGAGTGTCCGATCCTAGTGGTCCGATTATGGGTGAGTCCGATTCTGGGAATCGGATCGGGCAGGTGGTCCGATTGGTGACGTGTATTAATTCGTCCGATCGGACAGGGTGGGTCCGAGTCAAAGCGTCCGAGTCGGACGGGTTGGTCCTATTTCTAGTAGTCAGACAGGTTGGTCCGATTGGACGGTTGTCCGAGTGTCCGATTCTGGGAATCGGACACTGGGTCGGACGTCCGAGTCTGCCGGTCCGATGAGCTTGCGCACACGGATTCGCCCAAATATCTCCAGATGTCTATTACTATTGACCACGAAATTCACTAGCGATGGAGTTGGAGTAGTGAGGGGGAGATCGGTTACCTGGGGATCGCCGAACGCAATGTCCTCCGTGCCCTGGTCGATCGGACGGTTGCCAAACTCGCTCTCTCTCTCTCTCTCTCTCTCTCTCTCTCCATTGGTTGGAAATGGGGGTTCTCTTGCCCTCCCATAATTTATACCCTGCTTGTTCTTCCCTGAATACTACAGATCCCTTTTCCTGGCGTTTCCTACACAGTTACCTTCGCATTTACTCTATTTTCCCCCCTGTTTTCTGCGATTTTCTCCCTGTTTCACAGCAGCAACCCTCTGCCTCTTCGTGTGTGATTTCCTACTGTTAATCTACCCTAAACACAACATAAATCGAAAGCAAAACACTAAACTAGTTTCTCCATGTTTTCCAATCATCAACAACCAGAATATCCCAAAATACTTACCTGTTCTGAAGATCGAAAACACCCAACTTCCTACCTATCTCAAGCTCCATTTCGGGGATGAATACCCTACTTCGATGTGCTTGATATGAGGCGCGCAAGTGCTCAAGCTTGAATCCGTTGGTCCCGGCAACGGAACCAAAATGTAGGAGCTTTCGCTCAATTGCCAAGACCCTCGGACCGCTTATTCTTTCAAGCGTTTCAAGCGAGCTCCAATGGCTATCTCTCACCTAGCCGATGCGCCGTCGATCCTACGAGTGTAGTGAGCTTACCTTGATGCTCGATCGAGTACCCTCCTCCCTCTTGCACTCCGGTAGCTCCACGATCCTAGATGCTAGCTCAAGCATCCTCAAGCCTCCTCCATCTCCAAGCTCCATCCTCCATAGCCACACGTGCAAGAGAAGAGAAGAGAAAAGAAGAAGAGGAGAGGAGATGGTGAAGAGCTTCACCCTCTTGATCCCTCACTCTCTCACACACACTCACTCCCTCACACACTCACACTCCCTCTCTCAAGAGCACACACAAGCAAGAAGGAGAGAAGAAGAGAGGAAGAAGAAGACTTCTTTTGCCACACCCAAGAATGAGCTTCTCATTCACTTTTCAACTTTATATACAAAACCCTAAATCCCTTTTGGGCGGTCATCCCCTTTTCCCCTTTTTACATGGCCGGCCATAGCCTAGGCCCTTTTCCCATTGTCCTTCTATCTTCCTAGCTTCCTTTTCCACCGCCCATCTACATTTACAAATTGCACGGGTGAGAGCTCGGCGCTCTTTTACAAGATTTCAGGGTGCGCCTTTTTATTTAAAAATGCACATTTCCCCTTTTGTATTTGCCTTGGACTTTTAAGGTTGCCCTTGCACTTTTGGCCTTTTCTCCTTTTCTTTCTTCAGTCGAGCTACATTTTTTCCACCTTTGCCCTGCGTCTTTTCCACTTCCTTTTGCTTTCTTTGTGTTGGGGTTAACAAGGACAAAGCTCTTTTAGGTCGGGATGGTTTGTAATAAAGCATAAGTCACCTTAGTCTAGAGTAGGCTAGGGTTAAGTATAAAAGATGGAGATGTAACTTGTGAGGGATATTTTTTTCATTTCAAGCAATACATGCTTTGAGGTTCCTTCCTCCCACCAACTAAGAGTGTGCACGCTCTTAGCCACCAAGATATGGGGTGTATACCATGTCCCACCCTTGACATGAGGCGAGTATTCATGTTGCAGCTTGCATCTATGATTCTCAGCCTTCCATGGCAATATTATTTCAAGCTTAGCTACCTTGGCTATGGCTACCTTGCAAACATGGTGTATTTCTTGTATTTCTTTGTAAGAATGGTGTATTTCATGAATTAGAATTTACCCAGCTTTGGGATCGTTGGAATACATCTTTAGGTATAGAAGAGAGAGCACTTGAAATATTAAAAGTAAAACATCTTGTGGAAAAATTATAGAGAGAAGTGATAACTAAATTAGAAATGAAGAAACAAGCACTTTTGAGGAAGCAATAATTATTGCGATTGAAAAAGAAAGAAAAATTGAGAAACTAAAATGAGAGAAAATGTTAAAATAACAAACATTGAGAGTAGATACCAAACTTTGCAAGGGGATGGGCAAAAACATCAGTTGTTGCTAGTTAGACAGAATGCTCAACTAATACATGAAGAAGTAGATCAATTGTTTGGGTAACTAAAAAACATGAGGTTGGGAGCTTTGAGAGGAACACCTTGGGGAAGAGGTAGTGGGGTACCTATAGGAGAGACCAGTCAAGAAAATTTAGGAGGAAGAGGAGGAAATGCGAGAGGCTATATCAGGAGACCATTCACTTGTTATTCTTATGAAGAGATAGGTCACATAAGTGCTAATTATCCTTATCCACCGAGAGAAGGAGGGGATATGTATTGTTACCACAAAATCTTCCAAATAGATAGAATGATGATGGTATAGAATTTAGAGATCAAACCACATCCCAAGCACCAAAATCAATGGAAGAAGAGAAAAGAAAAATTGCCATAAATTGTATTCTTCTTAAAATTTTGAGTGAGGAAAACAAGACAATTTACATGATGCTTGCAACAATGAGAAGAGATGTAGAGAGAGAGGAATGTGAAACTAGTAGGGCTAGTGAGGAAAAAGGGAAAAAAGGCAAAGAAAGGAGAGAAGAAAGAAAAAAAGGAGGGAGATAAATCAAGAGCACCTAGGAAGCATGATCATACTTTTGACATTCCATTTAGGGAAGGGAAAAGTAACTATGACTTGAGAAGAGATATGATGGGGAGAAAAGTTGATATATGTGTTGCCCAATTAATGGAGTTATGCCCTAGGATGAGGGGACAATGGAAACAATTAGTAAATCTGAAGACCAATGAAAGAAAGAGAGGAAAATGAGAGACTTGAGTGTAAAGGAGATACCCAATATTTGTCCTATGGCTGATGCTTGGTAGAAGAATCAAAACATAGGGGAGGCATATATAGTTGGAGAAGCACAAGTTAACGTGATACCATAGGCTTGTGTAGAGCAGTTTGGTCTTCAAATTGTGGAGGGATCAAAGTTTTGAATGAACCTTGCTAATCATGCTAAAGTGAGGTGCTTAGCCATAATTCAAATTTTGGTGGTCATGGTTTATGGTGTATTTATGAATGCTGATTTCCATGTTATGCTAGTAGGGTTGGGAGTTTTTCCTCTTATCCTTGGTAGGCCATGGCCTAGGAAGGTGAGTGCAATACAAGACTAGGAAAGATGAACTATAACAATCTATGATTATAGAGGAATAGCAAAAAAGTTTGATATGGCTTCAAGAAAGGAATTGGTGAATGTGAATGATAGTGAAGAAGAAGAGAAGGAGGAGAGTGATAGTATTGAGGCAAACGAGAGTGAGGATGAGAGTTCTGAGAGTGATTCTAAATGATAAGTGTCATCATTTATAGTAGAATTACTTAAATCCTGAGAGAGATGGGGAGAGACAAGAGAGTCAAGACTTTCTTAATGATAGACTTGAGCATTTGAGAGGTGAATATTGTTAAAATATGCAGGATCTAGAGCATGGCAGATGCTTAAGCTACGAAGGTTGAAAGAGGAAAAAGGAACTCATGAAGACATTGAACTTGGCAAGGAAAAATTGTTACACAAGTGAATTAGGTTCCAAGATTGAGACTTGGACTCATAAACACAATCTTGTGTATTGAAAGTGACAAGACATTTTACTAGAAAGAAAAGAGTACTATCATTGCATTAGAAAAAGAGTGCAAGTACAATGCTTTATAGGAATTGAGTGGTGGTACTTTCTCCTACTATGCATATAGGATTCTGGTCCTAAGCCCTCACTGCTTCTCACAAAGAGACTGAAGTAGGTGTGATCGCAAATATCTCAACACCCCTCCTCAATCACAACCAGAAGTACAAAGCGTATAGAGGCTTTAGTGAAAGCAAAACCTGCAAAGTATGGGCACACCATAAACATGGCAAAACACCAGAGACTGTCGCAGAAAAGGCTAAGTGTGGGTACCACAAACATGATGGACATCTAGAGGCTGTAGCAAGGCCTCACAAAGTGTACAAAGGCTATAGTACAAGGATAACTGAGGAGTTTACAAGTTTATGTTTGAGGCATTAGGGCTAGGAAATACAAAACTAAAAAAGTCTATCTGAATAGAAGGATTGATGAGGTTTGTCCTTCTCCTGGTGATCTTCTTTTTTTTCTTCTTCCTTTGCTCCGTTTTCTTCTTCTTCTTTGACTGCAACTAGATAGGACTTTTGGGACCTCTTCCTGGCGTGGTAGAAATTCTCGATGTGTCTGGTCCTTTTGCAGAAGTCATAGAAGAGCTAATCCTTCTTGCCTTTGTACCAGTTGCCAACATATAATGCATGTTCATCTCTAGAGATGCTTGGTTCTTCCTTAGTTTTTAGCTTCTTTTCCTCCTCTAACAGTGATGTTTGAATATCAACCAGTTCAGGATTTGGCATGTTGATTAAAGTTGTTGATACATTATTATATTCATGAGGCAAACTCTTAGGTAGAACATCGATGCAAATATCTTTTTCCATTTTAATGTTGATTGCTGCAAGTTGGGTTAGAAGTCCTTCCATGTAATTTAGATGTGTGGCAAGTGATGTGCTGGACTTCATTTCAAGCCTGAAAAACTCAATTAGGAGACCATACTTTGATGATTTGGACTATGCACCGAACAAGGTGTCAAGTCTCTTCCATGTATCCTGTGAGGTCTCGTAGTTATCCACATGGTGGATATAGCTATCGTCTAGCTCCAGTTTGATAATGGCCTGAGTCTTATCATCATTCTTTTGCCAAGTGACAGCAAGATCCGTATCATGAGGCTTCTTTTCTTTTCCAGTGGTAATGGCCCAGAGGCCCTTCTTCATTAGGATGAGTTTGATGTGGGTCTGCCGCGTGTGAAACCCGGCTCCTTTGAAGCGAGCAGTTGGAGAGTCTTTGCCCATGTTAGACTTACGGGAATAGTAGCAAATCAACTTTAGAATTATTAGATTTGAGCAATAGAAGAGTTGGTTGAGAGACACAAGTGCTAAAAGCACTAAATGAGTGTCAATGAACACTATGTTTAAGTCTTTCCAAATTTGCAAAATCCTTTACTTCTTTTAAATCCAAATCTAATCTTCTCCTTCTTGATTTGATGTTGATACCTTCAAATCTGAGTGACAGGACTTTCAATGTGTTGGAATCAGTGAGTAGATGAAGTAAAAAAGACGAAGATTAGTGTCAAATGACACTTGATAGATATTATTCAGTACTTGATCTGCTTTATCTCACGAGCTTTGTGAATAACTTTTGAGTTTCCTCAGGCACTTTCAGAACTGTAATGAACTTTAGAGAGTATTTCTTAGTGATTAAAATCACTGTTGATAACTTTAGTGAGAGAAACAGTGAAAAAATGTCAAAATTTTGAAGCTTTGGCTATGGCTTCTGCATTAGCGTTTCTGGGGGCATCCTGATTTTTTGCTGATTGTGGGAGTTACAGTGGATCATTTTCAAAACTTTTTTTTATCAAAATGAAGCTTGAATGATGGGCTAGCAATGCCCTATGGTGGTTGTCAACATCGCGACCTGTAGCAATAGCAGTAGCAGCACAAACAACAGCAGGCACAATTCTAACAGCATCAACGAATCTCAGCAATGCCATCGCATAGAGTGTGCAATGTCGAGTTGTATTGTGCCAAGATGATGTGCCTGAAGTTGGGAAACAACTTTGTAGAAGACAGTGTGAAGAGTTATGCCCTCTATTGCAAGATCTAGCTCCTCAAAGTTGGCAGGGTGTCTGGCTATGACAGACACACAGGGCAGCAACTGTGTAGACTCACAATGCTAAGCTTGAAATGGCCTAATGTTGAGCTCTAAGGTGATAGAGAGGAGCTCTAGGAGCAAGGCTAAAATTTTCTAGAAGAAAACTTGTCAATATCTTGTCTTGTTGAAGAGATTTAAGAGCTTGAAGCAAGATAGGTGCAAGGTGGCTATGGCTGCCACAAGGTCAAATGGAGAAGGAGTAGAAGATGAGTTCCTAGACTTAACTTGAGTTAGACCGAGCTCAATTTGAGCTAGATGAGAGTAGAATGGAGCTAGAGGAGCAGTGCCATGCCCAACTGGGCTTTGATACCATGTTAAAATACATAGGATCTAGAGCATGGCAGATGCATAACCTATGAAGGTTGAAAGAGGAAAAAGGAACTCATGAAGACATTGAACTTGACAAGGACAAATTTTTATATAAGTGAATTAGGTTCCAAGATTGAGACTTGGACTCATAAACACAATCTTGTGTATTGACAGTGACAAGACACTTTACTAGAAAGAAAAGAGTACTATCATTGCATTAGAAAAAGAGTGCAAGTACAAAGGAATTTAGTGGTGGTACTTTCTCCTATTGTGCATATGGGATTCTGGTCCTAAGCCCTCACTGCTTCTCACAAAGGGACTGAAGTAGGTGTGATTGCAAATATCTCAAAAAGATAGAGTTAAGGATGACTTTTTAAGATTTTTAGAGGACCATATGGAAGAGGGCTTGGAAATTAGAATATTTGAAGATGAAGTTGAGGATTCAAGTTTGTTGCCTAGAGAGATTGATGTGGTTGAGAGTGGTACTGAGCTTCTAGATGTAGAGACTGATTGAGAGAGTATTGAGGTTATGGGTTGTGACTCTTATTGTGATAATATTGTTGTTTGTGACTCCAGTGTGTCATTTGAGTTGGTTGATGATGGTTTGAGTAGCCATGGAGAGGCTTCTAGTTGTGAAGTTGTTGATGTTGTTTTGAGTAGACCTATCCTCATACTTCTTAATGCTTGTCCTAATGATTGTTTGGTAGATTTGGGCAACAATGAAGAAGACAAGACTCTCATAGAGTTTATGATGATTTTGATTGGGGTTTTAAGGATCCCGAGAGTGACACTAATGAGAATATGAGAGAAAATTTGAGTAAGGATTTGTAGAGAATTGAGACATTGAAAGAAAAGAGATTTAAGGTCCAGGAAAAGGAGATGGAAGGTGTTAGTGAGGTGGTAGTAGAAGATTGGGGAGTTAAGGAGTATTTGGATGAGGTTTATGACCCGAATATATTGCTTTGTGCTGATTTTGTTTGTGATGTTTTTGACATGAAAGCTTCTTCAGTTTCTTGTGTGGTTTCTCTTGAGATTGTTTATGAGGATGTTATGGAGGGTGTTGACCAATTCTTGTGTGTGGTAGACTCATTAGAGTCATGTGTTGTTGATAAGATGAATGATTTGGATGGGTGTCCTAGAGTGACCCCATGTCTTGATGTGTTTGGTTCTTGACCCTTTTCTAACATCTTGTGGTGAAATTTTTGGTTGTTTGAAAGTGTAGATTGAGTTTGGCAATAAAGAAAGGATTGGAACCGTGTTTAGTAACTTTAGAATTCACATTTTTGTCCATAGGGTGGATGGGAGGGATATGTGGCTTGTTTTGGATGATGTGTTTTTCATACAGATGATAAATGAAGGTATGTGGATTTTGAAGAGGGAGAATGGGTATTTTTGAAAGTGGCTCAGTCTTGTTATGCATCTCTTAAGGGATGACATAATGACCTTTCTCATCACTATTATGGTCCATACTATGACAATGTGGGTTGTTTTGAGGCTTTTGGATTGGGAAATTTTGCTACTTTTGAAGAGAGTTTTATGGAAGGCTTGCTTATAGAGGAGTTGCTTGAGAGAGATGTGATATTGAATTTCTTGGATATTGAGTTTGTTAAGGAGCTTGGGGATAGATCTTTGAACATGATTTTTGATTGGCTTATTGGCTTTTATCATTTTATCAAAACTATTGTTGCACACAAATGCTTGCATACTTGGGGGAGGGCTAAATATGTCACACGTTTTTGCATAAACTAAAAACCCCTAGAAATGTATCTTGTTGGTAGGATTGTTTTGTACTTGATTGTTTGTGTGACTCACTATCTTGTTGTTTTTAGCTGAAATTTTTGTGTTTTTCTAGAGTAGGAATCACTTATGTCATTATTTTCAATCTCTTGTGCTTGAGAAATTGATTGTCTTAGTCGAGATTGGTATTCTCTTGGACAGATTGGAGCTAGATTTTGATTGTACCCGTGAGACATCTTGAGTCAGCTATAATTTCTTGTTGAAATCTTTGCACATCACAAGCATTATGGGTTCACAAGTACTTCACATTGCACTTGTTTAATGCACTACACTTGGGGGTCATCTCCTGAATTTCTTCAATTACTTCCATGCCATGGGTTGGGTTAATGCACTCTTTGCACACTCATTGTGAACAAGCATGGCATGATGCTCATTGCAGCTATATATAGTAAAACTCTAGATGCACATGCACTTGAGAGAGTACATTCATTGTGCATCCACTATTCTTTGCACGCATGAAGAAGTGGGATTTTCAAGACTGAATTAGGAACCTCAAAATGCAATCACACAATTGATATAATATATGAAAATATGAATGCACTAAAAAAACTTGTGCCTAGTCTATATACAAGTGCTCATGCGCCATGCAAGCCGCAAATACAATTCCTTGATTATTTTTTATCCTTAGCCTCACCTCTCATCAATCAGTGAAAGAAGAAAATGTTGCTCTTTGCTCCACCGACCCAAACATCACAAAGACTCATAAAATAATGCTTCTCATAATTTTGACCAAGTAAATAGCCCATCTCACAATTGGAGGAGTCCATCACAACCCTCAAACTCACCCAACCACCTTTCCCACTGTTGTAAAAAAGCACAAGGTGCACCCTGATTTATTTTAAGAGTTCCGGACTCTCACCCGTGTAATTTATAAATGTAGATTGGCAATGGAAAGGAAGCTAGGAAGATAGGAGGACAATGGGAAAAAGGGCCTAGGTCATTGCCACGGCCGGCCATGTCAAAAAGGGATAAGGGGATGACCGCCCAAAAGGGATTTAGGGTTTTGTATATAAAGTTGAAAAGTGAATGAAAAGCTCATTCTTGTGTGTGGCCAAAAGTGGCTCTCTTCTTCTTCTTCTTCTTCTTATTCTTGCTTGCTTGAGCTTGTGCTTGAGAGAGGGAGTGTGAGGGGATGAGTGTGTGAGGGTGATGGACCAGGGAGGAGAAGCTCTCCATCTTCTCCTCTTTTGTTTTCTTTTCTTCTCTTCTCTTCTCTTCTCTTCTCTTCTCTTCTCTTGCTTGCGGCAATGGAGCTTGGAGTGGGGAGCTTGAGGATGGAGCGTGCTTAAAGCTTGCACTTGGATCGTGGAGCTACTAGAGTGTTTGGGAGAGGAGGTAACTTGATCAGTATGGAGGTAAGCTCACTACACCCGTACATATGGATGGCGCGTCGGCTATGTGAGAGGTAGCCATTAGTGCTCAGCTTGGAATGCTTGAAGCAATAAGTGGTCCGTGGGTCTTGGCGGTTGAGCGAGAGCTCCCACAGCCTTCATTTGCAAGGGGAAGGGGCTGTACTCCTTGCACTAAATTCAACGAAAGGCTTTCAAGTTGATTAATAATGCAATGTAGCAGCTCTTGTTGTGGCATCTGTGGTTCGGGTGGGGTCTTTGCTATTTATCTAGGCCTTGGCATGTTTGGTAAAACCTGCATGGGCTCAACTCCCCCCTTCAACTGGGCTTGATACTTCAGTTTCCTATCTTTCTCCCTAGAATAAGTGATTGATTCTTCATAGGATGTGGGAAACTTGCCTTTGACATTCTCCCTTAGTAGAGGGTGGAGTCCAGCTAGAAAACAATCTTTCTTAAGACAATCAGGTACTCTCTCTCCCTCAGCTAAGGAGGCTGTCCATTTATCCCACAATTTTATAAACATGCCTTCATATGCTTGGTACTCCCCTGGTCCCTTGGTAAAGTTTGGTGAAGATCTAGGAGTTGTCTCCAAGGATCTTCAGGAGGCTATGTATCTTGGTACTTGTGTAAGAATGCAGTCTTGAGATCCTCCCAGTTACCCCTTGTAGCCTCCAGGAGAGCTTGACACCACACTCGAGCGTCACCCTTTAAAAATAAAGAGAAGGCCCATACTTTGGTTGCTTCATCATCCTGGCCTATGACTAGGAATGCCATTTCTAAGTCATCTAGAAAGTCTAGAGCTTTCTCCCCTTTGTGCTCAAAAAAGCTCGGAAAAGCCATGATAGGAAGATGTTGATCTAGCTTAATACAAAACAAAGATGAACACGTCTAGGCCCAAGTCATATTTTATTAAGGGTAGAATAAATGGATTCACATATGCATTAATCTCAGTAAGACGACGAGGGCCCAATAAGCCCCTTATGATATTTTGAAACCTAAGCTTTGTGCTAACTATTATGTGCACAATTTGCCTAGCAAGAGGACGGATAGGTTCATACAAATCCCTATGATTCATGGGATCCACTTAGAGTAGAATGAATATGTGCACATTAAAGAAAATGTTATAATCCAAAATAGGGAATATTATGGGATCAGGGGACAACAAGATCTCTCTCAACCTCTCAACTCCAAAATAGAAAATCAACCTTTGCTGAAAACGTATCTTTCTATTAATGTATTGGGGGTAAAGGCGCCTCCGCCTAGCCGCCCATGTATTACTACACTGACAGTCACCGCCATTGCACACTGTAGGTGGTGGGCGTCCGTCTCACCATCACTTTATTCTTTATTCTTTTAGTGACAGTTTGAATAAAGGAAGGTCCGATAACACATTGTGACTGTTGAAGTTCCCATTTCTCGTCTCTCTCTTTCTTGCTCTTGCTCTCCCACCATAAATCTTGCGTGTAAGCTTCAATCCTTCTCACCTTTCAACTGGTATCAAAGCTCGGCTTCCCGACTCTTGAGCTTGGTTCATGGCATTCTCAGCTTCCCATCGACTCCCTACTCACATTGGGTCTCCTTCCCGATAGCCATATTCGACTCCTTCGAGCTCCCGTCACTCCCCAGCTTCCTGAGCACCTTCCCGGCCCCTTTGGGCACCCTCAAGGCATTCACACAGAGGTATTGCTTCACTCTTTGCAGGGTTTACCTTAGTTTTCAGCCCTCTTGAAACAGGGCAACCATTACACTCCCAACTCTCATTTCATATGTGGGCTACTCTCCCCTTGCTGGAGCTTGTTTGAGGCCTTCCTTGGCTTTAAACGAACCCCTCTGAAGCTTGGCCACCATTTTTTGCAGCCCCAAGATCAGCATTTATAGTTGGTGGAATCACGCAGCCTTCCCATATGTGTCTTCAGCATTGACAGTTACAACAACAGCTCTCCCCCTCCATTGGCACTTGAAAAGGCTTCATTTCGGGCATATGAACATGCTTTGATGCTTGGTTTTGATGGTTGATGTGTTGGCATAGCATTTGGACTAATTTAACACTATTTTGGGACTATCATAATAGTCCACAGGTAGTTTATGACAGTGTTACATTGACCTTTGATGCTACAGCTTGTTTGGCATTGTCATTTGATGCCCGGTTGGTCCCGTTTGATGCCCGGATGTTAGGGGAATGTGTACCTATTGTTTGCCAACCATTTGGAGCTGATTTTAGTGCTGAAATTCTCAGTTTTGAATAGTAAATCACTGCTGTACATAGTTGGGCTGAAGTCATTTTACTCATGTATGCTTATGCCTATGCTTTTCGGGCTATGTTTCAGGTACATATGGTGATGTATTGACACTTGGGGCTCGACATAGAGCTTGGTTTTGATTCGGGATCATTGGTTGAGCTTGAGCTTGCTTTGCAAAGCATTTGGATGCTCCGTCTTGGATGTACTTATGGTATGTATGTTGCTTATGTCTAACCGGTCTTGACATGCTTAGCCTATGCCATTACTACATGCTAATTACATAGTTTGGAGCCTATTACTATTGGAGCAACCTTGGATTCTTGGAGCTTACTTGAGCTATTTATTGGCTTGTCAGAGTTGTATCTTGGAATGTACTTGATGTCTTACATGCTTATGGATGCTACATACGGATGATCTACCGCCTACATGTCCGGGATGTACCATTGATACTTGATCTTGGACACTTGTCACTGGTGCTTGCACATGCTTTGTTTGAGCTTTGTTGCTTGATATTTACGGCTTCTGTGCTAGTGGGAGCGTCTTTGGATGCTTAACAGCCATTGAGCAGGCAGTCTATGCTCTTTGAGCTTTTGAGACTATTTGGGATCTTTTACCCTTCAGGATAATGCATGGTTCATATGTCTTGGTTCCTCTGATGCTTATGAGCTAACTCTTTGCTTTGGGTCTCTCTCTTTGCGAGCTGACACCTACTTGTGTTAAGTCTTGGTAGTGGCAAGAACACTTTGCCCCATTGACTGGGGGGTGTGCCTACTCACTCAGATGTTTGTATGACATGTTTGGGTGTTGGATTCATGCTTATCGACTGTCATATGCCTATGTTATGCTTGCATGATGCCGGCTTTGGTCTTGGCAGTATCTGATTGACCTGGGATCCGATTTTGGCACTGTTAGCTCCCATTTACTGAAATCTATAATTTATTACAGCAAGCATATATGTATGGACTGACATGGATTTTTCATGTTGAAATATTCTGAAATGATGTACTTTCACTAGTACTTGGTGGGCAGCAGCTTTGGTTACACTTTTCTCGCCATTTTCTCTCGATTTTGGTGATTTTTTTGTCATTTTCTGCAGTAAACAACAAGTAGTTTTGAACTGTCTACAGTCTTCCAGCCTGCATTATGGTGAGTTCGTCCACTGAACATGCTATTTTCAACATCACTAAGCTTGATGGTACGAATTACTCTTATTGGAAGAGCTAGATTTGACAGGTGTTGGTGCAGAAATCGCAAATCAAACCTTTGAGGTTGAGCGGGCATCCGCTTGCAACTATGCCAGATGAGGAATGGCTTGAACTTGATGAGTTATGCAAGTCCACTATTGTATTATCTCTCACAGAACAGGTTCATTACAATGTCTTTGAGGAAAAACAGAGTGCATGGTAGTTGTGGGATAAAATCAAGAATCTCTATGACAAGAAAAGTCCAGCGAGTCAGATGTATTGACTGAAGCAACTTATGGATCTGCGCATGAAGGAGAATGTGACTATGCCTGCTCACTTGAGCCAGTTCCATGCTATACTCAAGAACTTGACTTCGTAGGACATCACTTTTGCAGATGATGTCACTCCTCTTTTCTTGCTTGGTACTCTTAATGAGTCATGGGATGTATTCTGCACTGCATTATGTGCCTCTAATGCTACCTTGAAATTATCTGATGTTGAGAGTGCTCTTCTAAAGGAAAAGGTTAACCGTATGAATTTGGATGCCTCTCGTATGTCGCATGCTATGACAATTAGAGGTAGGAATGATGGATATGGAAAGCATGGCAGTGGCAGTGGCCGTGGACGGGATTCTCAGAAATCTCGATCCAAGTCTTGTGGGAAGTCACGTAGCGAATCCCGTGGTAGGAATGCATATGTTACTTATCATCATTGTGGGAAAAAGGGCCATATTAGGCCACAATGCCATGAACTGCGCAATGAAAGGCGCAAAGATAAGGAAAAAGACAAAGTGCAGGATAATTCTTCTGATCGCAGCATAGTGTCTGCAAAGTCCAGTGTTAAAATTGAAGAGATTAATGTTATGCAGCCTGAGGATGTTGATGATGATGATTATATCCTTGCAGCTTCTTCTAGTGCTTCGCAGATGACAGAGATACACTCTATGTATGCATAGTGTTGGCTCTTAGACTCAGGTGCATCCTTTCATGTGACACCTTTTCGAGAATGGTTTCATTCATACTGTTTCGGGTTCTATGCGCTTGGGTGATGACAGCTCTCTTGATATTGTGGGCATTGGTGATGTTAGGTTGTAGTTTCCTTCTGGCAGTAGTTTTATTATGCAAGATGTACATCATGTACCTACTTTGACACGTAGTCTCATGTCAACTGGACAGCTTGATGATGCAGGTTATCATGTATCTTTTGGAGACTCTACATGGAAGATCACTCGTGGTAGACTTGTGATTGTGAGAGGTGCAAAGGCTGGCAGCCTCTATCCCTTGATTGTATTAGCTTCTTTCCTTGATCATGTTTTGTTTGTGGGTTCTATCCCACATGTATCTCTTTGGCATGCCCGTTTGGGCCATATGTCTTTGAAGGGAATGAAAATGCTTTCTGGTTTACAATACTTACCACCCCTTGATTATGCATGTTTTGATTCATGTGAGCATTGTCTTTATGGCAAGCAGACTAGGCTACACATAAGAAGTCTGATAGGCCACCCATGAGTGAGCCCTTGGCATTGGTACATTTGGATGTCTGTGGGTCCATGCCTTGTCAGTCTATGGGTGGTGCCAAGTATTTTGTTACTTTCATAGATGATTTTTCACGAAAAGTTTGGGCTTATCCCATTAAGCTAAAATCCAATGTCTTGGCTGTGTTTCAGAGATGGCTTGCATTGGTTGAGAACCAGTCTAGGTATAGGCTAAAATGCCTAAGGACATATAATGGGGGTGAGTATGTCTCACGTGCTTTTGAGCAGTTATGTGATGAGAGGGGTATTAAGCGTCAGTTGACCGCCCCCTACACCCCCCTAGAATGGTTTGGCTAAGCAGATGAATAGAACCATCTAGAAGCGTGTACATAGTATGCTTAGCCACGCATGCCTACCATAGAGATTTTGGGCTAAGGCAGTTAGTACAGCTGTGCATATCATAAACAGATCACCTTCTAGTGGTTTGGATTTCCAGGTTTCCAAGGAGGTATGACCTGGAAAACCTCCCTCTTATGCGCATCTCCATGTCTTTGGATGTGAGACATTTTGCTATGTGCCCAGGGACAAGAGAAGTAAGCTGAATCCTAAGAGTGTCAAATGCATTTTCCTTGGTTATGGGGATGCAGGCAAGATGGGTTACCGTCTCTGGGATCCGCATGCGTGAAAAGTCATCCGCAATCATTATGTAGTTTTCCATGAAGAAGATGCGTCGGCAGCTTGAGAGAGTTGTTGAGATCCGTAGGGTCATATTTCAGGAGGAGCCGAGAGCTCCCACACAGCCAGTTGGACAGCCTATAGTTGCAGTAGATGCTTATGGTCAGGGTGTTGGATAGGTAGTTGGGCAGACAACAGAGCCTCCCGTGAGACGGTCTACTAGAGACAGACGTCCACCTGATAGATTTCAGCCCTCGATGCATTATGTCTTGGTTACAGATGCAAGAGAGCCTTTCACTTATGATGAGGCTAAGCGAGGGGTGATAGTCACTCCTGGGAGAGGGTTATGTAGTCTGAGATAGACTCCTTGCATAAGAATGACACTTGGGATTTGGTTTCCTTGCCTACGGGCAAGAAGGCTTTGCCATGCAAGTGGGTGTACAAGCTGAAAAGTACCCCTGGACACCCCAAGTCGGCATACAAGGCTAGATTGGTAGCAAAGGGTTTTAAGTAGGAGCATGGTGTGGACTTTGATGAGGTCTTTTCTCCTATGGTTAAGATGACCACCCTGCACTTAGTCTTGGCTTTGGTTGCTCAGCTTGACTTGGATTTATACCAGATGGATGTTAATATGGCTTTCCTACATGGGGACTTGCATGATGAGATTTATATGGAGCAGCCTAAGGGCTTTGCAGAACCTGGTAGGGAGCACCTAGTGTGCAAATTGAAGAAAAGTCTTTATGGCTTGAAATAGGCACCTAGGGAGTGGTATCATAAGTTTGATGCCTTTATGCAGTCACAGGGCTACAGCATGAGTGTTATGGATCCGTGTCTTTACACAAAGAAAGCCCGTGATGGTTCTTTATTGATTTTGGTCCTCTATGTGGATGATATACTGATAGCAGGGAAAGCTCATGATGAGCTAGATGCTCTTAAGGCTCAGCTCAAGAAGAGCTTTGAGATGAAAGATGTGGGATAGGCCGCTCACATACTTGGTATAAGCATTAGACGTGATGGGCATCAAGAACTCCTCTACTTGTCACAGAGGGAGTACATTCATAAAGTCCTTGAGCGCTTCCGCATGCAAGACGTAAAGCCTATTGGCTGTCCATTGCCTTCTTATGTGAAGGTATCACAGGCTGATTATCCGCAGACAGATGAGTAGAGGGCCGAGATGGCCAAGATTCTCTATGCATTTGCAGTGGGCAGTCTTATGTATGCCATGATAGCCACTCGTCGAGATATTGCTTTTGCAGTTGGTATTGTGGCATGTTATATGGCTACACCTGGCAAGAAGCATTGGGATGTTGTGAAGGGTATCATGAGGTACCTGAAGGGCACTGCAGATATGTGCATATGCTATGGCAG
Organism: Lygodium microphyllum; assembly: GCF_053477565.2. NCBI lineage: Eukaryota > Viridiplantae > Streptophyta > Polypodiopsida > Schizaeales > Lygodiaceae > Lygodium > Lygodium microphyllum. Next base: position 74,989,975 of record NC_141142.1, on the reverse strand, counting down.
CCAGGATACAAGAGTCGTGGGGTACATTGACTCTAATTATGTAGGACATGCAGATAGTAGGAAGTCCACTTCCGGCTATGTATTCACGTACGATGGAGGTGTTGTTTCTTGGATGTCCAAGGTGCAAAAATGCACGGCCCTTTCTACTATAGAGGCCGAGTATGTTGCAGCCACTGAGGCTTGCAAGGAGGCCATTTGGTTGGGTCGTTTGGTTGCTGACCTTGATATTGATGCTATCGCTACACTGCATTGGGATCCTATGAGTGCTATTCAATTAGCCAAGAATCCAGTCTTCCATGCAAAGACGAAACACATTGAGGTGAGGTATCACTTCATACGTGGGGTTGTTGTTTGAGGACAAGTATGTTGATCTTGTCAAGATCTCGACTGACCAGAATCCTACAGATCTGCTCACGAAAAGCCTCTCTACAGAGCGCTTTGCCTTCCTCAGGAGGTTGATGGACGTGGGATGAGATGACGTCTTTCCTCATCCTATTGTACATGTGTACATGTTGTACTGTCTTTTTCTTTTTCTTTTCACTCCTCACTAGGGCAAATTCGCCTTTAAGTGGGAGGTTGTTGGGGGTAAAGGCACCTCTACCTAGCCGCCTATGTATTACTACACTGACAGTCACCGCCACTGCACACTGCAGGTGGCGGGTGCCCGTCACCGTCACCTTATTCTTTATTCTTTTAGTGACAGTTTGAATAAAGGAAGGCCCGTCACACATTGTGACTATTGGAGTTCCCATTTCTTGTTTCTCTCGTTCTTGCTCTTGCTCTCTCGCCATAGCTCTTCTGTGCAAGCTTCGATCCTTCTCACCTTTCATAATGCACAGATCCACCCTAATGTTTTGAACTGATTGAAACTTGTAGAAAATAAGAGTATTCATTTATGCATTAACTACAAATTTCCACTACAAACTTTCATGAAGCATGTTGTTGAAGCTCTCGCCTCTTAGATCCCACCATTCGAGAGATGTGAAGGATTTTCTCACCAGTGATTAGCCTAGCTTTGGTGTGACGATCATCAGCCTTGTAAAGTTCATAAGCTTTGATAGCTACCTTCTTAATTACTTTGAGTTTTCTTGCTAATAGTTGAAGCACATCACCATATGTAGCCTCTCGCCAATACCGCACATCATTGATGTGTAACTCCCCCTCCAAAAACTTGTCTTGAATTTGAAAGCATCTTCACCACTTGAAGACAAGGCTCCTTAGGGAGTGTATTTACATTAGACACCAAGCACTCAACACAATGTCTTGACCTAAAGACTTGATGAGAGTAAGATTTCTCTTGAAGCAAAGAAGGGTGTGTGTAATTAACCTGCTTTACCTGCATACATTAAATAGGGTTTGATAAATATTCCTCCTTAGTGATTCCTTGACAAACACCCGTTGGAGAATATGAAAACTCCTTAGATATTTCTTTCTTCATAGAAATTGTAGAGTGTAGCTTGAGAAGTCCTTAGTGGGGTGAGGGCACAAAAAATAAGAGCTGAAAATATGAATGGGTTGCCTCTCACCCACCCAATCTCCAATCCTCACTAAGAGAGCTAAAGAAGGGCACCGCCTAGCCAAAGGGAGGATGGAAGGCATCCCTTTTCTCAAAGAGAATGGAAAGAATCAAAGCACAACTTCACGAGAGAGAATTCGTAGCCCATCTTAATGGAAATGAAGGTGATGGAAGGTTAAGAGAGGTGATGGTTCCTAAATTCTCCCATGAACATATATATAACATGAGGAAATAAAGATTCCCCACCAAAATAGCATATGGCAAGTCTTACTTAATAAGGTTATGAATGTAGAGAGAGAATTAGAAGAGAGTACATATGATCTAGACACCATATTAGAATATGAGAGAGAGAGAGAGAGAGAGAGAGAGAGAGAGAGATGAGAAAAGAGGGAGACAAGAGGAGAAGAGGTAGAGAAAGCTTACCATTATGTATTCATGGAATGCTACATAATAAAATAGACGCACTCATAGCTCACCTCAAAGAGATGGACTAGCATGAGGGTGTTCTACAGTGCTCTCATGTGCTTGTTATTATCATTCTTTACATCTCAATGGGCACCTTATATAGCCTCCATAAGGGATTAGATTAAGCTAATCTTCTTGATTAACATAATCCTAGATTATATATGGAATCTTTCAAAATATGGAGAATAGTGGATGGGACAAGTCCCCACCTTGGTCATCATGCAAGAAGCTAAGGGTGATGGTAGACAAGCTAGAGAAAGGGAGCTAGATTACAAGAGGTGGTTGTCCAAAGCACATTATTATAATATGTTTAAAAGAAGGATAAAATGGGAAGTTGATGTGATAAGGGTGAAAGAGAGAAGAAAATTGCGTGCAGCCAGTAGTCTGCGCCTTCGTAACTTCAAATCGGTGAAGAATCTGAAAAAAGTTTCTTCTACAACTTTCTAGACCAAGTCGAAGCCGGTCGGGCATTGCAGGAATTTTCTTGAAATTAACTTTTTTCTAAGATTTATTAAAATTATAAAAAATAACTTCCAAAAGTTGCTTTGACTTTAGTTCCTTATATATATATAAATACATATAAGCATGTGACAGAGGGGGTCCATGCTTGTAAGCTTTTGTGTAAGATCCAAATGACACCATGATGTGGACATTGACTTGTGTACAAGGGTGAGGTGTCCTCTAATGATGGTGATAGATCTCAAATCTTGGTGATGCAGGTGGAATCCACGTGTAGTTGGAGGCTAGTCCTTTGAAAAAGTCTATGTATTCACTCAACCCCTAAGTGTAATCCATTTCCACCTTCACTAAGATGACCCATCCATTTTACCCTTTACATTGATATCCCTCCTAAGAACTTATTTTCCCATTTGCTAGAGTTATCATAACCGAGAAGCAATGTAGCATACCTAGTGCTTGAAGACTAGACCCAAAGTGATAAGATGTAGGGTTTAAGCTATAGGTAAGGCTCTTGATAGGGGTTTTTACCAAATTTTGTGGAAGAAATCCGGTTTGTAAAAAAACCTGGATCACTATGAGTGAGTCTCTTTTATTACATAGCATTCCATGAATACATAATGACAAGCTTCCTCTACCTCTTCTCCTCTTGTCTCTCTCTCTTCTCATCTCTCTCTCTCTTGCTCATATTCTAATATGGTGTCTAGATCATATGTACTCTCTTCTAATTCTCCCTTTACATTCATACTTAAACTTATTAAGTAAGACTTGCCATATGCTCTATTGGTGGAGAATCTTTATTTCTTCATGTTATATATATGTTCATGGGAAAAATTAGGACCCATCACCTCTCTTAACCTTCCATCATCTTCATTTTCATTAAGATGGGCTACAAATTCTCTCTCATGAAGTTATGTTTTAGTTCTTTCCATTTTCTTTGAGGAAAAGGATGTCCTAGCCCATCCTCCCTTTGGCTAGGTGGTGCCCTTCTTTAGCTCTCTTAGTGAGGATTGGAGGTTGGGTGGGTAAGAGGCAACCCACTCATCTTTTCAGCTCTCAATAAGTGATCTTGCAGTGGTATTGACTTCTAGATTGTAAGGAGGCATGGACAGGAAAGCCTCCCTCATATGCTCATTTGTGTGTCTTTGGATGTGAGGTCTTTTGCCATGTGCCCAAGGAGAAATGCAATAAGATGGATCCTAAAAGTGTGAAATGCATTTTCCTTGGCTATGGAGATGTAGGTGAGATGGGATATTGTCTTGGGGATTTGCAGGCATGAAAAGTGATCCACAACCATGATGTTGTGTTCCATGAGGACAAACTGCATATACAATATGAGAAAGTTATTGAGATACACAAGGTTATCTTTCAAGAGGAGCCTCCTTCTCCCACACAGCTAGCTAGATAGCCTACACCAGTTGTTCCCCATGGCCAGGATGTTAGAAAGGATGTTACACAAGATATTAGATAGGATATTAGACAGGCAACATAGCCTGCATTGAGGTGTTCTACTAGAGATAGATGACCTCTTGTGACAACTACGATCCCTCCATAAATTATGTCATGGTTATAGATGCAGGAGAGCCTCTCACCTATGATGAGGCTATACGTAGGGGTGATAGTCACTCCTGGGAGAGGGATATACAGTCTAAGATTAACTCGTTGCATAAAAATCATACATGGGATTTGATTTCCTTGCCTAGTGGCAAGAGGGCTTTGCCTTGCAAGTGGGTATACAAGTTGAAAAGTACAAGAGGATTTTAAGTAAGAGCATGGTGTTGACTTTAATGAGGTCTTATCTCCTATGGTTAAGTTGACCATCCTATGCTTAGTCTTGGCTTTGGTTGCACAACTTGACTTGGAAGTGCATCAATTGGATGTCAAGACAGCTTTCTTACAAGGGGACTTGCATGATGAGATTTACATGGAGCAACCTAAGGGCTTTGTAGAGCCTGGCATGAAACACCTAGTGTGTAGATTGAGGAAAAGTCTTTATGGCTTGAAGTAGGCACCTAGGGAATGGTATCACAAGTTTGATGCATTTATGCAACCACAAGGCTACATCCGTAGTGCTATGGATCCATGCTGGTACATAAAGAAAGCCCGTGATGGATCTTTATTGATTTTTGTACTCTATGTGGATGACGTGCTTTTGGCAGGGAAAGCTCATGATGAGCTAGATGCTCTTAAGGCTCAACTCAAGAAGAGCTTTGAGATTAAAGATTTGGGGACATGTCTCTCATATTCTTGATATGCGTATTACACAGAGAGAGTACATTCATAAAGTCCTTGAGCGCTTCCGTATACAAGATGTAAAGCCTATTTGCTATCCATTGCCTTCTCATGTGAAGGTATCACAAGCTGATTGTCTGCAGATAGATGAGCAAAGGGCTGAGATGGCCAAGATTCCCTATGCATCTATACTGGGTAGTCTTATGTATACCATGGTAGCCACCCGTCCAGATATTGCTTTTGCAGTTGGGTGTTGTCGCACATTATATGGCTACACTTGGTAAGAGACATTAGGATGTCGTGAAGGTTATCATGAGCTACTTGCAAGGCACTACTGATATGTGCATATGTTATGGCAGCCAGGATACAGGAGTCATGGGATACACTGACTATGACTATGCAAGACATGCAGATACCAAGAAGTCCATCTCTGGCTATGTATTCACTTTTGTTGGAGGTGTTGTTTCATGGATCTCTAAGGTGCATAAATGCACTGCCCTTTCTACAATAGAGGTTGAGTATATTGCAGTCCTACTAAGGCTTGCAAGGAGGCCATTTTCTTGGGTCGTTTGGTTACTAACCTTGGTACTGCAGATGCTATCCTTACACTGCATTCGGATTCTATGAGTGCGATCCAATTAGCCAAGAATCTGGTCTTCCATGCAAAGACAAAACACATTGAAGTGAGGTATCAGTTCATTCGTGGGGTCATTGAGAACAAGCCTGTTGACCTTATCAAGATCTCAACTGACCAGAATCCTGTTGTAGACTTGCTCACAAAAAGCCTCTCTACAAAGCACTTTTTCTTTCTTAGGAGATTGATGGACGTTGGATGAGATGACGTATTTTCTCATCCTCTTGTATCTATGTACATGTTGTACTGTCTTTTTTCTTTTTTCTTCTCGCTCCTCACTAAGGCAGATTTGCCTTTAAGTGGGAGGTTGTTGGGGGTAAAGGCGCCTCCACCTAGTTGCCCATGTATTACTACATTAGTACCTGCACCTACACACTGCAGGAGGTGAGCACCCATCACTGTCACTTCATTCTTTATTCTTTCAGTGACATTTGAATAAAGGGAAGACCAGTCACACATTATGACTATTGGAGTTCCCACATTTGGATTCTCTCTCTTTCTTGCTCTTACTCCATCCGCCATAGCTCTCACCGTCATGCTCTCTTGCTTGATCCTTCTCACATTTCATCTCCTCTCTAATCTTGTTTGAGTTTTGACTAGCAAAACTATGGCCTTTCCAACATTTGATAGGAATCTATAGAGCGCTTTGCCTTCCTTAGGAGGTTAATGGGCATTGGATGAGATGACATCTTTTCTCATCCTCTTGTATCTATGTACATGTTGTACTATCTTTTTTCTTTTTTGTTCTCACTTCTCACTGAGGTAGATTCGCCTTTAAGTGGGAGGTTGTTGGGAGTAAAGGCACCTCCACCTAGCTGCTCGTATATTACTATATTGATGACAGTACCTGCATCTACACACTGCAAGCAGTGGGCGCCCATCACTATCACTTCATTCTTTATTCTTTCAGTGACATTTGAATAAAGGGAAGGCTAGTCACATATTGTGACTGTTGGAGTTCCCACATTTGGAGTCTCTCTCTTTCTTGCTCTTGCTCCATCTGCCATAGCTCTCACCTTTGTGCTCTCTTGCTCAATCCTTCTCACCTTTCATCTCCTTGCTAATCTTGTTTGAGTTTTGACTAGCAAAACCATGGTCTTTCCAATATCTGATAGGAATCTCCTAATCCCTCCATCTGAAGTACTACAAAACTAACTTTGAACTTTAGACTACTACTCTAATCAACCGGTTCCTTAAATTAGTAGGAGGTTGAAGTCTTGTTTGGTATGCCATTTTAACTTGAAGCAATGTAGGTACTAAACCATGTAGATTATGAGTCAAAATACAACTATTCATGGATAATATTGACCCCTAACCCTCCATCAAGCAGCACGTCAACATTAGACACACCTCTTGGGAGGGGTATTCATAACCAAATAAGGGTTAGTGTGAGTGACTATTGAGTATTGTAGTGAGGATATGATGGACTATTGAGAGAGAGAGAGAGAGAGAGAGAGAGAGAGTGTGTGTGTGTGTGTGTGTGTGTGATAGCCAATTATATGAGAATGTATCCATGAGTGAGAGATTGTAAGAGAGAAAGCTATGAAATCTATGAAGATGAATAATATGTTATATATATTTCCTTTCAAAGTGGTGCATTCTCTTGTGTTTCTGTGGTCTATCAAAGAATTCTATGAAGAATATGAAGACCATGATGGATTTTGTTTAAGTTAAAGCCGTGGGAGAATTGTTTCTATGAAGTTGTGTGAAGTTCCTAAATACTCCAAGTGAATAGTTGAAACTTTGTAATCCAATACCTCACAGGTTGACATTTTGATGTCTTTTGCTTTCTCCACAAGCTCTTCCTTGACTTAACATAATTATTGACAGAAATTTGTCTTTGAAGCTTGGAATCAAATCAAGGATTTCCTCTAAAGTATGTTCCAAAGAAGATCTAGCTAAAGCTATAAACAATTCATGAGAACCTTCTTACTACTCATAGAGATTTGATCTTTCATCATGAATACTTTGCTATTGCAAAATTTCTTACAATCCTTGATGTTCTTTGTCAAATTCTTGATTTTTCCACATTTCCTATAGTAGGTCTATGAGATTGACTTGACTTGATTTACTCCTCCTCCATTTGCTATCTTTGCAACTTTTTTGCATTCCCTTCTCTGGTCTTCTCCTATACATCCCAATCTATTCTCTTTTGAACTTTAGTCCTTGTAATAGCCAAAACTTTAGTGTCCTCTAGACAATATCCCACAATGATGCAATTTGAGCAATCACACCCCACATGCTGATCCAATAGCTACTATCTTGCAACCTTCTCTTCACATGACACCTCTATTATCATGACTCAATTCTTTGCTTCACAGCTGTGCTATTGTATGGAATGTCTCTCTCTATGATTTCCATGAGGATTTCGACTAAGACCACCTATTATTGATGTCAATGGTTGTTGTCCTTGCGGTGCTCCTACCAGTCACATTTCTTTCTTATTCATATTTTGTGTTCCTCTTTCAATTATATGGCACACCTATAATTCATAGTTTGGTCCTAACATGTCTCCCTACTATCCATACTAGTAGCACAATCCTCTTGGACTTTGTTGTACATTATTCCATGGTTTGGGTTGGTCATTGCCCCACTATTTTTGTGGCTAACCATTTCTACCAAGCCATCTAGGTCCCCTTTGTGGTGCCATCTCAAGAATTATTTGATTTACAGGTGTTGTTGCTAGTGCTAGTTGCATCCTTGTATTCCTCATAATTAGATTACACCTACATTCTTTGGCCTCATGCCCAAGTTTCTAACAAATGGTGCAATACTTCAAATTCCTTTGGGTATTTACTACTCTCACCATCAATTGCTTTTTGATTTTCTCCTCTAATCACTTTTTCAAGGCTTTCTTCCCATCTTTTTCCTTACTTTTTCTCTTATTCCTATAGGATTCACAGTCTTTCTTTGATATCTCTTTATTTCTTCTATGCCTTCTTTTCCCTCTTTCATCATTTGACTTACTAGACTCACTATTAGAGTCTAATTCAAAGGAAGAATCCTCATATCACTCTTTTCATCCATATTAGAATCATTAGAGTCGGATTCAAAAGAGTCCTTGATGGCCTTCTTTTTGGACTTGCTCTTTTCAAGTCTCTTCTCTACTCTCTAGGTAGCATCAATTAGAAGATCTATAGTAGCATTTGCCTACAATTCAATATTAGCAATTGCACTTACAATAGTCTTATCCAAACCCTTTACAAAATCTAAACTCTACAAATCCAAAGATGGTCTATCTACATCATCCAATCTATTCAACAAGTTCTTGAGCTTTTATGTATAGCCTTGCATGAGAATAGACTTTTGTTTGATATGTTAAACTCCTTTAACATAGGTGTCTGTGTTATCTTTTCTAAATCTACTTTAAAATGCACTTTTGAGTGCATCATATGTAGCAAAATGACCAATATCATATGTCTTGTACCAATCTAGAGTCTTGTCCTTAAAGGTTGCAGCAAATTGTTGAAATTTAACTTGATCCCGATACATGTTATTGAAGCCACTTATAAGCCATCTTGTCTTGAATTGGGCCGCATGGCAACTCGAATCTTTCCTCTTCTTCGTGGATGATTTGGAAGCCCTAACCTTAGGGCTAACTGGTGGATTTGGATTCATTATGCACTATCTTTTTGGCCTTCTCATTAGAAGTAAGGGATTCAAAGTTAGAGATCTCTTGATTGGGTACCACTACAGAAGTTCGCAACAACAATACCACTCTCCAACACTAAATGCTACAATCTCTCACCCACTTGATGAGGAGGACTAATATAAGTTTGGGTAAGAGAAACTCGTTCCTCTTCTTCTATAAAATTAGAGGAGAGTGATATATTGTAGAGGTACTTGCAGAGGTACCCACATCCTGGTCATCCTCTATATTGTAGAGTGATATATTGTAGAGGTACTTGCAGATGTATCCACATCCTCGTCATCCTCTATATAGGTTATATCTTCTTCCTCATCCAGGGTTAGGGATTCTCTTGCTTCTCCTCTTTCATCTTGTAATGGCTCCCACTCTTGGTTCCTTGCAAACAACTCTTGCAATTCTCTAGATTTGCTCCTTATCAAGATGACATTTGATGCATAGGGGTAATTCTCTAATATACAAATAGGAATGCAAAATTTAACATTTCAACTACATCTTGCTTCAGGGATTTGCAAGAAAATCAAATTTTTGCCATGAAAAAAAGTCTTTTCAATTCATTTTCAAACCAATGGTTCAAGGTAGCAAGGCAAGATCGCCAAAGTGTTACAACCCTAAGTTTATGTAGAATGCATAACATGACTACATTTTTGTATGAGAAAATATAGCATATTTCTATAGGCATTCCAGAAAGTGATCCTTCCTGATTCAAGAAACAAGCACAAAACTCAAAGATAACACCATAGAACCATGAGAGAATACCACATAGCATTTATGACAACAAAGAACAAAGAACATTGATGTAATAGAGCACAAAGATGAGACAAGAATATGGTGAAAATGGTCAATGCATATTTGTAGCATAGTCCATCACTATCAAGTTGAGAGATGCATTGCCTTTGACTCTTTAACATAGGTACAGAATCCTATGCCTCTAATCGTTGTTTAAGGTGGGGAGCATCCTCAATTTGCTATGTAAAGAGTATACATCAGTGCGACCTAATTAACATGAATCAATGACTACCTTCTCTTCCATTTACTTTTTCTCATGCTCCTATTCATGGCTTTGTGCTATAGTTCCTCTTGCTTTTTCCTATGGCTACTTGCTCTTTGTGGCATGATTCCTGTCACTCTACATAAATCCATGCCAAGAGAATTATGTTGAGTTCACAAGGCTAAAGTGAGACCACAAAGGTCACTTGAGGGAGTTTGAAACTAAACAAGTTTTTTCACATTTCAATTTCAAGGCTTGTTGAGGGTTTTCAAGTACTTGTCATCTTGGATTTTAGGGTTGTTGGGAGCTTGCAAGTGCTCGATTACAAGACTAATGTTGCAAAAAGGATAGGTGGCCTTAGAGGAGGTCACTGAAGTATTTGATGAGGTATTCAAAGCATAAGAGGAATCCAAATAATTTGTCCCATGGAAATTGTGCTAGCATGGCCTTCTTGGCCCAATTTTGACATATCCTTAGAGTTATTTGTGTAGAAGGTTACTTGATCATATGATCACTATTGGCAATAGATGAGGTAAGGCAACAACTATAAGATCTCGTCAAACAAATGTGTAGCTATCATATGATTGTTGAGCCCATCCTCAAGGGTCAAATTTTCCTAATCAAAAGCTATATCAGAAGAGCTATAACTTGATGCAATAATAATATAATATGTACTACTTAAGCTAACACAATGTTTAATCTGCAAGGGTAACTATAACAACTCTATGTGTGCTAGTATTTACATCATATGTATCATATTGGACCACACCAACCTCATCAAGAGAGCACACTTATCATATAATGATATTGGTCTATTGAGGGGCCATGATAATGGTGGGACCCACTCATGTGTCCCATCACATCTCTCTTCTTCTTCATTGTTCATTCATCGTGCTTCAAAACACAAGATAGGAAACTTGCCTAGGGACATTGCATCAGTGCAGCCTAGTTCGTGGGTGTGTTGTTTGTTGGCTTCAACAATCTATAGGATCCTCTAGGCTAGCATTGCACTGTTTGACCCCTCACAAAGTGATTGGTGACTCCCTAACCTTGGGATAGCATGTTGACATGGATGCCTATAATTGGATGCAACAATGATCAATGACTTGGTGGAGCTAACTTAGAATTATGGCAAGTAATTGCAATGATCATGTAGCATGAAATTCAAATGCATGGTTCACAATTCACCTTCACTCATGGGAAAAGTGCACGAAGTTGTGTAGACTAGTCACCATTGGTCACATTATGTACTGCATGATTAGTGGTATTATAGAGTAGTCACATTAGTTAGTCTATCACACACATCACATGCATCTATATATGACCTAGATCATGTATTAGATGCATGGGCTAATATGCACAATACTCGATTCATTAGTCACAACACACATAATTAGTCAATTCACATACACACATATTGCACACTCCCTGGCCGTCTACACTAGGAGTATAATTGGAGATCTACAGGCCCATGATGAGGTTGATAAGGGGTCCCCATCAATGATCCATGAAGTATCATTGACATCAATACCTTGAGCTCAGTGTTTTTTGGCTTTAAGACTCTAGGACCTTACAACCAACTCACACCTTAGTGCATGCAACCATAGTCTCTTCATGTATTATTGCACATTAGTAACCATGAAGTGCATTAGGTGACTACACCATCCACATAGCAAATATTGAACCACACATGTGCAATTAGGCTTTCACCACTCCTTGCGTATCCAAAAGCTACCAATCTAGCAATGATTGCAAGCCGTATTCTAATCAAAGAACCACCTTGCAATTACAAACCTAATACAGGACTTGCGCACCCATTTAAGAGCACTAGTAGATAAGATGAATATACTCTTTTTCTCACAAACCTAGAGGCTTGCATAGGACATGCACAAGGAAATAATAACACACACACAAGAGGAGCTTAGATAGCAGGATTCACTAACCAACACCATGTGGCTATAGCCAAGAGTTTGTAGAGCTAAGGTGAGGGTAAGAATCAAAGCCAAAAGCCCATAAGAAGAATGTAAAAGGTCAATTAGAAGCTTTAGGGAATATGGCCACAAGAAGAAGTGAGAACTAACAAGGAAGGAAAGAGCTACATCTAGCTACAAGTATGAAATATTGTTGCTTGATCTATTTGAGCTAGGGAAGACAACAAATACATTCAATGGAAATAGCTAGAGTATGGAAGAAATTACCTAAACTATCACAAAGGTGGGATCTATGTCTCATGCCTCTTATGGAAACAAATGTGCCTAGAAGATGAGACATCCCATATGATAGAGGATAAGATAAGGAATTAAAAACCAACAAACCACCACAAAAGCCTAGTCCACACTTATATCGATAACATTACACTTAATCACGTTAGTACTGGTGGTCTATGCTCAATCATTGCTAGATGCATTTTTTGTATCGCCGTTGCTAACCAAATATCCTTAGTAGTTGAAGCTTGCTACTATTGTCTTTATTTTAGTGTTGTTGTAATTGTAGTTTTGAGCTTTCTTTTAGAAATCTAGCACTTTGCTTTGGCATTCTATTGATTGCAATTTGTGGACAACTATATGCTATTTTGTTCTTACCCTTTTGCTATTTTGCTAAATTTATAACAACCCCTACTCTTGTTGTTTGCATACATTTGCAATCATTATAGGAGGCTTACCAGCCAATATTGCTATCTTCAATGTTGAAAAGCTTGATGGCAATAACTTCCAATGCTGGAAGATGCATATATGGCTTAGTATAAAAGAGAAGGTTACATCATTGAAGTTAGAGGGCCTAAAGTGTGAGCTTTATGATGCAAAGGATTGGGCAGAACTTGATGAGCTATGCAGGTCCACTATTATTTTATCATTACCAAAGAAAGTATATTTTAATATCATTGACACTGAGGTGGTGCTTATGCATTATGGAAAAATATTTGTGATATTTATGACAAGCAATGTCTTACATTTCAGTTGTACTAGTTGAAGAAACTTGTGAGACTTTGCATGAAGGAGGGTACGGCTATGTCTACTCATTTGAATGAGTTTCATTCCATTTTTAGCCATCTTGTATCGTAGGGCATTCAAATTGAAGATAATATCAAGTCTTTGTTCTTGCTTATTACACGGCTTGAGTCATGGGACACCTTTCATACTACTATGAGTGCTCATCCCCTTAAAGGTGGTTTTAAATGTAATAATATAGAGAGTTCTCTATTGATAGAAGAACTAAATAGTAAAAATTTTGATATAGCTTACACTTCTCACGCATTGATTGTTAGATGCAAAAATTGTGGTAATGGCATAATAATCATGGTAGATACTCGCAACCCAATAGGGGCAAGTCTCAATCTTGTGTGGGCAATCTCGCAGTAAGTCTTGTGGACATAAGTCCTCTTTGGCATATCATTATTGTGGGAAACAATGTCGTATTAGGCCACAATGCCATAAAATGTGCAATGATAAGCACCAAAGGCAAGGGAAAAGCATAGAATAATGCAAATTCTAATGATGGTAGCATTGTCCCTAATAAGTTCAGCGTGAAGATTGAAGAGATTAATTTAGTGTAGTCTCAGTCTAATGATGACTATGTCTTGATGCTACTCAATTGATTGATCCTTCATCTACTTACTCTCAATGTTGGGTACTTGATTCAAGGGCTTCTTTCCATGTTACTCCACATTGGGATTACTTTCATACCTATCACAACATTACAGATTTTTTAAGACTAGGAAATGATACTGCATAGGATATCATTGGCATTGGGGATGTTGTACTGTAGTTTACTTCAAACAACTCTTTTGTTTTGCATAATGTATGTCATGTATTGGCTTTTACCATAAGCCTACTCTCTGTTGGGGAGTTGGATGATGTAGGATATCATGTTTCTTTTTGTGATTCTATATGGAAGATTACGTGTGGTAGCCTTGTTTTTGCTCGAGGTGTCAAGGCTCGCAACATCTATCCTTTGTTTGTATTTGGGTCTATCGATAATGCATTGGCTATGACTGATTTACCATATGTATATTTAATGGCACCATCACCTTGGGTACATGTGTCTAAAAGGAATAAAAGTACTTACTTGTTTGCAATATCTTTCACCTCTTGATTGCTCACATTTTGATTCGTTTGATCATCATATTTATGATAGATAGACATGTAACAATAAAAATTATGGCTCTATATGCATGGGTGAGTCTCTTGCTCTTGTGCATTTTAATATATGTGGTCCCATCCAATACCAATCATTGGTTAGCATGACGTACTTTGTGCTATTTATTGATTACTATTTGTTTAAGGTCTAAGCTTATCCTATTAAGTGAAAATTGGAGGTTCTAACTAGATTTTAGTGCTTTGTTGCTCTTATTGAAGGAACCAATTTGGGTATACGCTGAAATACCCAAGGTGTGACAATAGGGTTGAATATGTGTATAAGGTATTTGATCAATTTTACGATGAATGAGATATTAAATGTCAGTTGACCACCCCATACACCACCTTAGAATGGTATTGTAGAGTGCATAAACATGACTATTCATCATGTAGGCTTACCATAGTACTTTTGAGTTGAGGTAATTACTATTGTCATGCATCTCAATAATTTGATCCCCATGCACTACTCTTGGTTGTCATGTTGCAAAGGAGGTATGGTCTAGAAAACCTCTATTATATGCTCTATTAAGGGTCTTTGGATGTGAGACTTTTTGTCATCTTCCTAAGGATATGTACAACAAGCTAGATTTAAAGTTTCTAAAATGCATCTTTCTTGGATGTGGTGATGTATGTGAATTGGGCTATCACCTTTGGGATCCATAGGCTTGGAAGGTTATCCACAACATGGTATTGTGTTTTATGAAGACGGGATGCATAAGCAGCCTAAGTAGGTAGTTGAGGTACACAAGGTGATCTTTCAGGAGAAACCTCATGTTACCATATAGCCAGCCCAGTGAGATAGCCTACAGCAATTGTTGATGATATAGTGGCCCACAATCTGCCTATTGTGCAGAAACATGTCGTTAGACAGAGAGGATATAACGTATAAGCCACATAGCCAACTTTGAGGTGCTCTACTAGAGATTCATATCCTCTTGATTGCTATGAGCCCTCTATGGATTATGTCATGGTGACGGACATTGCTGAGCCACCTATCTATGAGCCTAGGCTATACATAGAGATGATTTTTATTCTTGGGAGAGGACTATATAGTGTAATTTTAATTCTCTACAAAAAAATCATACATGGGACTTAGTTTCCTTGCCTAAACGGAAATATGCATTGTCATGCAAGTGGATGTACAAGTTGAAGAGTACTTCTGGTCACCCAAAGCCAACATAAAGGCTAGATTTGTTGCTAAGGGTTTTAAGCAAGAGCATGGTGTTGAGTTCAATGAAGTCTTTTCTTTTGTAATCAAGATGACTATCCTATGCTTGGTCTTGGTCTTAGTTGCTAACTTGGGTTTTGAGCTTTATTAGATGGATGTTAAGATGGCTTTCTTACATGGGGACCTACATGATGAGATTTGTATGCAAGATCCTAAGGACTTTGCAAAGAAAGGTAGGGAGCACCTAGTGTGTAAATTGAAGAAGAGTCTTTGTGGGTTTAAGCAAGCACCTAGGGAGCAGTATCATAAGTTTGATGATTTTATATATTCACAAGGATATTCATGCTATAGTGATATGGATCTATGAATATAATGTACACAAAGTATAGATAAGATATAACATAAAGGAAAATGGCCTATTAGGTCAAACAATGCATAATTGATTATACTAATCGACTCCTCTAGCACTACAAATATGCCAGTTATAGGTAGGTATAATAAACTAAATATAATAAGTGATAAGTCAATGCCAATGTAAGGATCATAATGACCACTAACATGCTAAGTGTAGATGTGCGAATCCATCTAGCCAAACGGTCCATCATCAATGTCCGCATGTATTGAGCTTGCCATCTCAACACTCCCCCTCAAGCTCAATTGTATTTTTGCAACTCTAAGTAAGCTTTGAAAATTTTGAAGCTTTTCTATATCCAATGCCTTTGTGAAAATGTCAGCTATCTGATACTATGTACTGACATATACTAAGTCAATCTCTCCTACAAGTACCTTCTCTCTCACAAAGTGGTAGTGCACCTCAATGTGTTTTATCCTAGCATGGAATACTAGGTTCCTAGCTAGCTATATGCTGCTCATGTTGTCACAGTGAATGACAACTGGACCATCTCCATGTACCTCCAAATCACCTAATAACTTTTGCAACCATACCACCTCACATGCTACCATAGCAGCACCTCTATACTTAGCCTCTATACTCGATAAAGTAACTGCAGGTTTCTTTTTGTTGATCCATGTAACTATTACACTATCAAGGGAAAACATGAATCCACTGGTAGATCTTCTGTCTGACATGCTACTAGCCCAATTTGCATTTGTGTATCCAAAAACTTGTATATTCTTACCTACCTCATAAAAAAGTCCATAATGTAAAGTGGACTTCGCATACCTCAATATGTGTCTAAATCAAACTCCCTACTATCCTCCTGAACATAGTAGGGTCTTCTATCTCATCCCTAACATCAGAACTCAACTTCATATTTTGCTCCAATGGTATTGAAAGAGGCTTACATTCTATCATACCATACTTGGATAACATATCCAAGCCATATTGCCTCTAGGATAGCCATATACCATCATCACATTTGATCATCTCAATACCAAAAAAGTATCTCAACTCACCCAAATCCTTTATCTCAAACTTTTTTCTTCAAAAAGTCCTTAACTTCAGCAATCCCATTGTCACTATCACCTATAGTAATCAAATCATCCACATAGATGACTATAATGACCAAACCTACATCTTTCTTTCTCACATAAAGTGAGTGATTAGCATCAGAAATATAAAAGCCAATATTGACAAGATACTCTCTGATCTTATCAAACCATACTCAGGTGCTTGCTTTAGCCTATATAGTGCCTTTTTTAACCTACACACATATGTGGAATGCTTTAAATCCTCATAACCTACTAGCTACTCCATATACACCTCTTCTTATAATTTACCATGCAAGAAGGCACTCTTGACATCCATCTACTGTAAACTCCAAGCTTTGGCTACTGCCAAAGCAATCACGCATCTAACAATTGACTTCCTAACAACTGGATTGAATGTCCCTTCATAATCTATACCATATGTTTGAACATAGCCTTTTGCAACCAACCTAGCCTTATACCTGCTAATCAAACCATCTACATTATGCTTGATTTTGTAAGCCCACTTATAATCAATATCTTTCTTGCCCTTAGGCAAGGATTCTAAATCCCAAGTCTTATTGGCTTCTAATGCAATCATCTCCTCATCCATTGTTGCATCCCAATGAGCATGACCAACAATATCTTCAAAACAAGTGGGCTCTACATCCTCAACTATCTTTACCATATAAGCATAATGATGAGCTGCATAACCTTAAAAACCAAATATTTAAAAAAGATATGTAACTCTGCTAGAGCTACATGCCACTCGATCACTCAATGGAGCATTTACATTACTATATGCTCTTTATACACCTAGTGTCCTGTGACTGAAGGAATACCAAGCTCATCATCCAAACTCTCTAAACCACTAGAATCTCCATCGAATCCCAAATGACTAGCAGATGCATTATTACCATCCAACACTTTCTTCTTTCCTTTGTCTTTACCTACAACACTTGTAGATCCACCTAAAAATATGGGGCTACTCCTTAGTCTCCCAAACCAAAGGCTAATTGTAGGTGTAGTACCAAATGATGTTTCTAGTCCACTAAGGCTCCATGGTTCTTGCTTTTCTTTCTACACATGTCTATCATGATCGTTATTATCATCTAATACATCATCAATAGTAGATGCATGCCAACAACTGCTCATCTCATCAAAAATAATATATATGCTCACTCTAAACTCACCTGTAATAAGGTTATAACAACGATACCCTTTCTTCTCTAAAGAGTTTGATATACATTTTTTAGCCTTGGAATCAAGCTTCTTTCATAGCTCATCTTGCATATGAACATATGCAATATAATCAAACACTTTCAAATGTGACACATCGGGCTTCTTGTCTGTAAAGCATTATTCAGGGGTCATCCCATGAATTGCAATTGTGGGAGTTCTATTC
Organism: Lygodium microphyllum; assembly: GCF_053477565.2. Classification (NCBI taxonomy): domain Eukaryota; kingdom Viridiplantae; phylum Streptophyta; class Polypodiopsida; order Schizaeales; family Lygodiaceae; genus Lygodium; species Lygodium microphyllum. The sequence goes on along the minus strand of NC_141142.1, from coordinate 74,971,898 downwards.
ATCATATAGACAACTGTATAAGCAGTTTCATACAAAAAATATTTTGGCATATTCTTTTCAAACACCAATGCCTATGCAACTTCTACAATATGCCTACTTTTTCTTTCTGCAATCCCATTTTGCTATAGGGTATACTTGCAAGTAAACTATCTCTTTACTTCATAAGACCTCAAGAAGCCAGTAAACTCATTAAAGAGATATTCCCCCCTGCATTTGATCTTAAGCACTTAACTTTCAAGGCCGTTTCTATTTCAACAACTTCCTTGAAAGATTTGAACTGCTCAAATACATCACTCTTTTCCTTCATAAAGTATACCCATACATTCCTTGAACAATCATTGTGACAAAGTATTTGCAGCCACCAAGAGATACATTTTGTGTAGGCCTCCAAACATCTGTATGCATAACATCAAGTATATTTTTGCTCACATCTTTGTCATGCAAAAAGGGTTGTCTTGCCTACTTACCAAACTCGCATGTTTCATACACTTCATGAAATTTTATAACTCTAAAAGTAGGCAATCCTATAACCAATCCTTTAGACTATATTAATTTCAACCTTTGCACATTTGCATGTCCAATACGTTTATGCCATATTTCAATGTTTGCAACAATCACTCCTTTTTCTTTACCACACATAGCAACATTCATTGTAGGAATTCTAGTATCAAAAGTGAACATGCAGCCAACTCTACTTTTATGACCAACTTGCACTTATCATTAAAGTCTTTTACAAAATAACCTTTTGCATTAAATTGAACCTGCAACCCTTGCTCTACCATTTGGCCAATAGACACTAAATTCTTTGTGATTGATGGCACATGTAATATATCTATCATAATCTTTGTTTGGCCATCATGTAAGGACAAGGGAACCTTTCCAATTTGTGAAATAGGGTGGTATGAATCATCACATGTCTACACATAACTTGGATTTATAAATCCTACATCTCTCCAAACCATTCAGCATGATTGATTATATGATTAGATACACCTGAATCAACATACCATACATCATCGTGTGTCCCCTTTCTTGTAACAACATTCATCATATGCTGCATAACAAACAAACACTCGTTTTTGTCTTCATTCTGTTATAAAGACGATGCATAGTTTTCTTTATGTGATGTGCTACTGCAAATATCATCCTTCTTAGCATAACAATGGGTTGCAATATGACCTATTTGCCACAATAATGACAAAAAATAGTAGAATTTCCAAAACCTTTATTCTACTATCTACCTCTTCCTCTAAAGGTCCCCCTGCCTCTAAAGTTTCCATGGCCTCCTGAAACTTGCATTTTACCAAATTGTTAATTCAACCTATTTTGCTAGTTATCACCACCAGCACGTCCCATAGCATAGTCTCTTAAAGAGGATTTGCCACGTCCCCTTCCTGAACTTGAGTAGAATGCTTGTACTTGTTCACCATTTCTCAAAGTGGATCTGCTACGTCCCATACCACAATCTCTCAAGAGGATCTACCATGTCTCCTTCCTGAACTTGAGTAGAATACTTAAAATTATTCACCATTTCTTTCATATCACCCTGCATATTAATCTCTTTGGTAATCACATGAGAGAGACCAACTCATCAAAATCTGGAAATGGCTTCCGAACATATACAAAATTAACAAATGATTTTCAAGCCTCCTCATTATTAAGACCACCCAAAGTAGATTAAACCAGATCATCATCATCAACATTGCATTAATCACTACTAAAGCATCTTCAATGCTCTTCACCTTCAAAACATACTCATTGACACACATTTTACCATTTTTTTCAAGCTATTCAACTCTTGCTTGAGTTGAATCTTTTGTGCCTTTGTATTTACTAAAAACATATTTTCAAAAATTGTCCAAGTTGCATGTGAAGTTTCTCCATTCCTGATATGTCCCAACATTATTGTCAATGACTGCAAATCGCCAATACATCACTTTTTTATCTTTTGCATTCCATTCTTTCTACACCTTTCATCTACATTCATTTCTAGGGATACTCAGCTCTAGCTCTTTTTTTTCACCTAAAAAAAACTCATAAAGGCCCTTTCCAATGAAGAAGTTATTCACACAAAACTTCCATGAAGGATAGTTGTTCTTGTCCAGCTTCTCAATTATGAAATTTCCATTGTTCTCTGCCATTATCACAAAAAAGTTACAAAACAACAAGTCTTCTGCAATCTTTCACAATAAGTGCATAAGCAATATACCAAGCAACCTTTTTCATTGATTGCTCAACAGTATATATAATCTACAACTTGTTTGTAGATAAAACTTATGTTTGCTTCCTGATAAATACCTCAAAAATTACAGATTCAAAATCTGCAACATGTGCGCTCACTTTCGGTTGACATAGCCGAGATCGCAAGATACTCTAAAACTATTGACCGCAACCTTTTACCTTTAAAACGGGGCCCAAAATGGCCTCAAATGCCCAAAAAAATAGCTGCTTGGCTCGCATACCAAATCTCACAGCAATCTGAGATTTTCACTCTACCCTTCTTTCAGTGTCTCCACAAGCACTATCCAAGAGAAAGAGTGGAAGAATGGGAGAGCTTCTTACCAGTTGCTTGCTTGCTCAAATCCTTACTTCTTCTCCTTCACTTCAACCTTCAAAATCAAGCTCTCTCAATAGTGTCATTCCGATATCTTGTCAAGAATCATGTGGTGGGGGGACTTGCTTGAGCTATTGTGCCAAACACATACTGTACACACGAGGAAGCTCACTTAAGAACACAAGAAGAGAGATGGAGGCCAAAACATCTTCTTGTTGGTTTTTTTCTTCTTCTTCCATACACAATACAATATACACAAAGTATAGATAAGATACAACTTAAAGGAAAGTGGCCTACTAAGTCAAACAGTGCATAACTGACTATATTAATCGATTGACGCTACAACTATACCAGCTATAGGTAGGTATAATAAACTAAATATAATAAGTGATAAGTCAATGGCCATGTGAGGATCATAGTGACTACCAATGTGCTAAGTATAGACTTGCAAACCCATCTAGCCAGGCGGTCCATCATCAATGTCCGCACATGTTGAGCTTGCCATCTCAACACATAGGAGGAGCAAGAGAATCTTGGCAAGCACTATGCTGAGTTTTTAGAAAAATCTTATGTGGCATATCTCAAATGAGGAAGATGAAGAGTGTCCTTAAACTAATACATTCAATGAAATACTATGCCAACTAAACCTAAGTGAAATAGAGGATTTGAAACAATAAGGTGAGGGACAAAGCCAATTCAAAAAATTTGGTTTAATGATTGAGCTTTGATGTGGCTAACTCAAATTCTATTTAATGACTATCTCAAAGGAGCAAATAGCCATATGGTGGTCTCAAACAAACCCAACATATGTAGCCTTTACCTCCCTCCACATACTTGCTACTATCCAAGGTATGTACTTAGCGGAACCCATCCTAGAATAACATTTGCTTGATTTAATTCTAACAAAAGAGGGCATGCATAATGCTAGTGGAGTAGAAAAATGAACAATACTACTCGACATCACACAATACTTATATTTTCTTTAGTAAAGTTTTGACAAATCCTCAATGCTTTCACTACACTACAATATAATCTTGAGTTCTATGATTGACTTTTATCATATGAAAGTGACATGAATCATAGACTAAAATTTGTACATAAATCAAACATGTTTTCAACAATTGTGTACAAGCCAAAGTAAATAAGAAAGAACCCTACACACCCTATAAACAATTATTTTCTAGCAAAGATAACCAAAATCAAAGTTAACACAACAACACTCAAGGAAGTGGTACTTCTTCTAACAACAAAGCCTTGTTTATGGACTTAGTAGCATGTCAACTACATGTACTCTCACATTTTTATCAAAGAATGTAAGACAACATAGGTGGTTAAGTTGGGAAATCAAATGCTCCAAGTCACCAAGGACTATCATTCCCTTGAAGAATTTCCTAAATTAACAAGTAATAAAAGACCTATGTAGAACATATTATTGGACAAGATTTTAAAGTCCACCTCTACAAAGGTTATACTCCATATACAATCGTGTCTCCATAGGCATTCTCTCAGCTATTCTCTCTCTCTAAAAACAAGGCACAATACAATAAGAAGAGAAATATCTATCAATAGTGAAAGTTTTGTCATCAACCAAGCCTCAGTCTCTAAGATACCCCACCTCAAGTCCCACAAACCACTCTATCATGACTTCTTTGACATCAACAAAGTTATCCCTACTACTGAAGAGTCTTCTCAAGCCTCTTGATTTTACCATCCCCCTCATCGAGGCTAGAAAGTCCTCTTATACTACATTGTACTTCAAAAGAAAGAAAAGTAGAAAAGAAAAAGACAAATATGTTGAGATATTTGCAATCACACCTACTTCAGTCCCTTTGTGAGGAGCAGTGAGGGCTTAGGACCAGAATCCCATATGCACAGTAGGAGAAAGTACCACCACTCAAATCCTATAAAGCATTGTACTTGCACTCTTTTTCTAATGCAATGATAGTACTCTTTTCTTTCCAGTAAAGTGTCATGTCACTGTCAATACACAAGATTGTGTTTATGAGTCCAAGTCTCAATCTTGGAACCTAATTCACTTGTGTAACAATTTGTCCTAGTCAGGGTCAATGTCTTCATGAGTTTCTTTTTCATCTTTCAACCTCCATAGCTTCCGCATCTGCCATGCTCTAGATCTCGTGTATTTCACATGGTATCAGAGCTCAGTTGAGCATGGCCCAACTCTCCTTTCACTCCTCTCAATCCTTTCCATCTCTACTCAGCTCAATTCGAGTCTGGACCCTATCTCCAACTTCATTTGCGTTCTTACCTTCAATGAAGCTTCCATGGCCAGCAACACCATGTTAGCTTCAAGCTATCATATCTCTCTCCACAGGCCAAATCTCTTTGAACTTTCTTCTAGAGAAGTGTTTCTCTATTCTAGAGCTCCTCCTTGGCACCACAATCATTGAGATTGGGCAACTATAGCTTCAGCATTACCTCTTTTCAAAGTTGCTACCATAACTGTGTCTGTGGACAGCACCTACCTACATTTGTTGGAGTAGCCATATCTCATCAATTAGAACATATCTCTTCAAGCTTTCTTCTCGATATTTGTTCTTCAGGTCAAGGCGCAACTTCTTGGGACAAAAATCAAGGAAATTAATGCACACCATGCCCGGCATTTGCATTTTTCCAAATCTAGGCGCAGTTTTGATAGCAACCACTTTGAAGGCTTAGATCTCTCAACTCGAGAAAAATGAGTACAAACCCTCTTAGGGGGAGTTAGACCCATTACTGAGGGTCCTCCATCTCAAAGGGTTTGAGCAGATTCGACTTGTGGAGCTCGTGGGAGCTCATTTACGAATCGTTGGTCCCTGTTTTGACAGGACAACCATAGCCAAAACTTCACCAAGCTTAAAAATCTCATCGTTTTCTCTCTTCTGCCACTGGAACAACCCACTTCCACTCAGACTTAAAGGTCCCAGCATCAAATCAAGAAGGGGAAGATCTAGATCTGAAAGAACTTGAAGGATTTTTGCAGGTTTGAAAGACTCAGGGAAGAAACATAGTGTTTATTGACACTCATTTTTAGTGATCTAAACACTTGTGTCTCTTGACACATCTCAACCAACTCTTCTACTACTTAAATTTGATAATTCTGAAGCTGATTTGCTGCTGGTCTCTCAAGTTGAACATGGGCAAAGATTCTCCAACTGCCCATTTCAAAGGAGTCGGGTTTCATACCTGGTAGACCCGCATCAAACTGATCCTGATGAAGAAGGGCCTCTGGGCCATTACCACTGGAAAAGAAAAGAAGCCTCGTGATGTGGATATTGCTATCACTTGGCAAAAGAACGATGATAAGGCTCATGCCATTATCAAACTAGAGCTAGACGATAGCTATATCCACCATGTGGATAACTGTGAGACTTCACAGGATACATGGAAGAGACTTGACACTCTGTTCGGTGCACAGTCTAAATCATCAAAGTATGGTCTCCTGATTGAGTTTTTCAGTCTTGAAATGAAATCCAACACATCACTTGCCACACATCTAAATTACATGGAAGGACTTCTGACCCAACTTGCAGGAATCAACATTAAAATGGAAGAAGATGTTTACATCGGTGTTCTATTTAAGAGTTTGCCTCCTGAATATAATAATGTATCAACAACTCTAATTAATATGCCAAACCCTGAACTTATTGATATCCAGGCATCACTGTTAGAGGAGGAAAAGAAGATAAAAACTAAGGAAGAACCAAGTACCTCTAGAGATGAGCATGCATTATATGTTGGCAACAGGTACAAAGGCAAGAAGGATCAGCTCTTTTGTGATTTCTGCAGAAGGACCGAACACACCAAAAAGTTTTGCCATGCCAGAAAGAGGTCCCAAAAGGCCTATCTAGTTGCAGTCAAAGAAGAAGAAGAAAAGGAAGAAAAGGAAGAAGAAGAAGAAGAAGACCAGTAGGAGAAGGACAAACCTCATCAGTCCTTCTATTCAGACATACTTTTTTAGTTGTGTATTTCCTAGCCCTAATGCCTCAGACATAAACTTGTAAACTCCTCAGTTATCCTTGTACTACAGCCACTGTACACTTTGTGAGGCCCCTGCTATAGCCTCTAGATGTCCATCATGTTTGTGGTACCCACACTTAGCCTTTTCTGCGACAGCCTCTGGTGTTTTGCCATGTTTATGGTGTGCCCACACTTTGCAGGTGTTGCTTTCACTAAAGCCTCTATATGCTTTGTACTTCTGGTTGTGATTGAGGAGGGGTGTTGAGATATTTGCGATCACACCTACTTCAGTCTCTTTGTGAGAAGTAGTGAGGGCTTAGGACCATAATCCCATATGCATAGTAGGAGAAAGTACCACCACTCAATTCCTATAAAGCATTGGACTTGCACTCTTTTTCTAATGCAATGATAGTACTCTTTTCTTTCTAGTAAAATGTCTTGTCACTTTCAATACACAAGATTGTGTATATGAGTCCAAGTCTCAATCTTGGAACCTAATTCACTTGTGTAACAATTTTTCCTTGCCAAGTTCAATGTCTTCATGAGTTCCTTTTTCCTCTTTCAACCTCCGTAGCTTACACATCTGCCATGCTCTAGATCTCGCGTATTTCACAAAATATACATATACAAATATAGTACCACACCTAGGGGTCCTCAAGTTAGGTATGCCTAGTGGCCTTGGTCAATCAACTCCATCCCAATTCTCCTAACCTACATCCTATTCCCCCATATAAACTCAGGGCACACCGAGGGCATGATACACCTAGGGAGTCTCATGTTGCCTATGGTAGACATGTCTCCCTAAGTCACTAACATAAATTCTTCCAATCCTCTCCAATCTCTCACTACCATGTAACAATACATGAAGCACAATAATGAGCAAGTCGCCTAGTAATCTTTCAATGTTGAAGTCCTACTCAACATTATAGTCTCTATTCATTAAATACAATACTTCCCATCACCTATCCATCAATTGGTGCCCTACTTTGATCATTGATAAATGAAATCCATCATGCTACCTTCTAACTATGTAATACCCTATGTTAGTAGGTATATTCACATAGTAACCATAATCTATACATGGTTTGAATTCTCAAGTGTGCATGCAAAACAAACTAGTACTCCCTTAGGGAGAGAGTATGAGAGATTTTCCCTTGCAAGTACAAGTGAATTTGGAAACTTGAAATTAATCTCATGAACCCCATCTAATTGCCACTTCCACTTGAGATTCGATGCCCACAACAACCTCCACATCTAATCAAGCTCCAATAATAGCCAATACTCTCCTCACAATGATCCCACAAGTGTCCCCAACATTCCTCATTAGGCTACTTTTGATAAAGAGTCACATAAATTGGTACTTCACTAGGTAGGAAGGTAATGCTAACTATAAAATAGAAAGTTAGTAAAATGGCATAACCAACTGCCAAAGGTGAGCAAAGGTAGCAAAAGCAAAGAGAAGAAAAAGTGTCAAGGTATGCAATAATTTTTGTAATTTTTATCAACATGTAGACTTCATTTTCATATTATTTGAAGCTGGACATAACACTCATGCAAGTTGTAACATTTTCTACCAGTAAAGGAAGACCCACAACTTGGCAAAATCTTGGCCACTACCTTTTCATTCACTTTTGTGACAAATGATATAATCTAAATATGTATACAAAAAATAATAAAAAACCAACTTAGAGCTAAATAGAAAGAATGAACACTCAACTTGAGAGGAAGCCCAAACTCAAAACCCCATGTATAAAAGCTAAATGTGAATGGATAAGATCATTCCTATGGTGTGAAAACTTGAAAGTATGCTTCCCCTTCTTACTTCTATTCCATCTACTTATGCTCCATCTTGAGAGCGAGGGAGAGTGAGAGTATGAGAGCGAGGGAGAGAGAAAGGGACTTAAGAGGTGAAGTTTCTTCCTTAGCATGCAGTTTTCTCTTCTTCCCCTTCTTGGATGATAGGAAAATTGGAGGAGAGATCATGCTGCTCTCTTTTTATTTGCATTTCCTCTCATGGATCGAGTGCTTGCAGATCCAATTGGGAGCTATGGAGTAGAGGAGGTGGATTGATTGCCTGCACATGGGTCGTGGAGATACCATCAAGCTTTCTCTTCATGGCACCAAGGAGAAGGTAATGTAATGAGTTCACTACCCTTATCAATTCATTTATTCTTATTTTCATGTTCTTTGGAAGAAGAATGGATAGATTGATGAGTGTGAGAGATGTATTGGCTATGTGAGATACCCATTGGCCAATCAAATGGACCATTTGAAGGAATAAGCTTTCCGTCAAGTGTGGTAGTTGAGCTTGCAAAAGCTCTGACAGCACCCTCTTCTTTGACGTTGCAAAGAATACTTTGAGACCCGTTATTTTTGTTGCAATAATGACTACCTCTTGAAAAATCTATTTGACATTATGCATAGCAAACCAAATCGCATGATCAAACCACAATATTGAGTTGTGTTTATAATCTACTTTATAGCTATATAAATCATAATAGCAATTAATGAATGGCCTAAGATAGTTGAACACATCATATAGAAACTTGGAATCATGTCTATCTTCATTAGGTTTGGTAGACTTGGTGCATACACATATATCATGGGGTGAATAGCATCTACTAGCTTCAAAGAGGGCCATGCTCAAGGGCCCATTCAAAATGCTCATGCAATAGCAAGTACTTGGAGGGAAGTCGAAGCTATGTAGGTTGGGTCAATTTGGGATTTCCATGTGGCTCATCTTTGCTCTAAAATGCGTGTGGTTGACTTTCAAGTTCTGTCGTTGAGGCTCTCACAGTGTATCATACTTGCTTGAATGAGTTACCATCCTCTACTTTCTCTTCTAGTGCTAATATTGTCTCGATGGTTTGGGGGCACAATGCATTTTAGAATATGGGGACCAAATTGTGTTCCTTGTCCTCCTCATCTCAAATGAGTCTTAAAAGGTCATCTAGGTGATCATTGTATTGCTCATTGAGGTGTTCCTAATCTTTCCAAGATAGTGGACATGCTAGGAATTCCTCAAATTCCTTGGGGAGGATTGCAACATTAGATTGGGCATAGATGTGAGCCAGGAATGAGATTTTCTCACTCCATTCTTTAAGGCAAGCAATCACTATTTGATCTTCATTTTGGACAATTTTTGTTGCAATGTCCTTCAATTTTCTCAATCATAAGTTAGGTTTTAACTAAGCTCGAGGCTTTGGTTAAGTTGAGCTTGACTTGAAAGCTACTAACTCACTTAAGCTCATTGTTTTTGTGTATCACTCTTTCCCAAGGCATTAGGAGTATGCTCCTTGATGGAGTTGGTGGGTTTAATCATAGCTAGGAAGTGCAACTATTGTGTTTCCATGTCTTGATCTTGTCTTGATGGGAAGTAGTATATACCGAGTCAATGGATTCGGAATTGGTAGTAGTTGATGACAACTATTGTTTTGTTAGATATGATCAATGCCCCACCCTCATTAGGTACTACCAATGATCCATGGTGCTCAAAGTTGTAAGGCCCCCATTATGAGGAGAAGCCAAGTGTGAGCCCGGACATTGGTGGAGTCCTGACTTGTATATCAGATGAGGTCTATGTGACCGGATGGCAAAAAGGTGACCATTGTGGGTCTAATCTTTGGGTTAGACAGAGTGGTTAAGCTGGTAGCAACTCGAGGCACATTTGGTAAAGGGAATATTCCCTGGAATATTCCCTGGCCGACTAGTGGAGGCTCATATGGTAGGTCGGTCAGCAGGCTGACCTAACGACCTTCGCGGGCTATAAAAGCTAAACCCCTTCGCAGCCATCTTACACTCATCTTTCACCCAGTCAGAGTTGTTGTTCCAGCTAGCCTTAAGCTCTTCACCTATCTTCTGTCTAGATCGCCATCTAAGCTTCATTTAGTGGAAGCGCACGGGTGGACAGAGCCATCTTTGTATCAGTTGTTTGGAGTTAAAGAATTTTACTGATTCTCCTCTTATCTGTTGTGTACTCTCTATCTCTTTCTCAGATTCTGTTCGCTGCGCCGTGTAATATTTTACATGGTATCAGAGCCCAGGGGGCTCTAGAGATCGGAGAGCGTGCAAGAGGCAAAGGCTTCAACAGCAAAGAGAAACGATGTCGACTCCGGGAAGCAGTTCTGGCGCATCAGGAAGCGGTGCAGGAGGTGGTGCTGCTGTACCGACTATTCAAACACTGAGGATTCGTCCACCAACCTTCAGCGAAGGCAAGTTAGATGGTACAAACTACACCTTGTGGAAGTTCAAAATTACAACTATCCTTGATTCTTATGAGCTTCTGGAGACTGTGCTGGGGACTGACGCAGAACCACAGCCTATCCCCGACCCATCAAATCCTAGTGTGATGATTCCTCCGAATGCAGATCTTCTACGAGCTTGAAAACGAAGGAATGCAGATGCATTGTGTGCCTTAGTTACAAGCTGTTCTGACAGTGTTTTGACTCTGATTCAGCATACAACCAAAGCGTCAGAGGCTTGGAATGTACTAAGGAGTCAGTATGAAACACGAAACCAAACAAGGATACAAAACTTGGAGAATCAACTAGCAGCGGAGAAGTTTGCTGAAGGAGAAACGGTTGAAGCATTCATCACTCGGATTAAGAATCTGCGCGACCAGATGGCTGGCGCTGGGATACAAAAGACTAGCAAAGAGCTAGCTCGGAGGTGTCTTCGGATTTGTCCGCAAAAGTTTGATGGACTAGTAACTGCCCTTAATACTCAGGTGAGACCTCAAGCTTTGACTTTTGAGGAGTTTTGTGCATTATTAATGGAGGAGGAGTTGAGGCTGAAAGCCCGAGAAGGAAGCAACAATGGAGATGCTGCATTCTCTGCCAATGCAAAAGGCAAAGGTGTTTCCTCCACCAAAAATGATGGTGACAAAAAGAAAAAGGGCGGCAAGAAGAAGTTTCAAGGAGAGTGCTTCTACTGTAAGAAGAAAGGACATGCGATTGCAGATTGTCGTGTCAAGAAGGCAGATGAAAAGAATGGTACCCTTAAAACTAAAGGAAAAGAGACAGCCAATACGGCTGAAGCAGAGTTGGAATTATTCATGGTGACCATTGAGGAAGTGTGCTCCTCGGCGCAAGAAGAATCTACCACTAACTCTTGGGTGTTGGATAGTGGGGCCTCCCGTCACATGACCAACAAGAAAGGTCTATACAGTTCTATGCAGCCTCTACAAGAATCCATCACTGTGACGGTTGGAAATGATGCTAAATGCCCTGCTGCGGGCACATGTACTATTTCTTTTGTTGCTGCAAATGGTGAAGTCAAAAAGCTTTCAAATGTGTTGTATGTTCCCGAAATCAGGAGAAATCTCTTATCAGTTGCTGCCATCACTGATCTTGGTCATGAAGTGAGGTTCAAGAAGACAGGTGCAGAAATTATTGATAGTGCTGGCACAATTGTTGGCAAAGGAGAAAGAAGGAACAACCTGTATGAGCTAAGTGCTCTTACAGCCACCGCTGGAGTGGGCACAAGTAAGCTTTGGCATGAAAGGTTTGGACACATCGGATTTGCAGTATTGAAGGAGATGCAAAAGCAAGGTATGGTTGCTCACCTACCTACAATAACTGAATTGAAGGAACCATGTGAAGCTTGTATGATGGGCAAGCAATAGAGAAAGGCATTTCCACAAGAAAGCAAGAATAGAGCACATGCTCCTCTAGAGTTGGTGCATGCTGACTTGTGTGGTAAGATGCCTACACAGGCCTTGGGGGGATCTTCTTATTTTATGTTGATTGTCGACGACTACAGTAGGAAGATGTGGGTGTACTTCCTTCGTGATAAGGCTCAAGCTTTTGGTAAGTTTAAAGAATGGCTAATACTTGTTGAGAATGAAACAGGGAAAAGTGTGAAGAAATTTAGAACAGATGGTGGTGGTGAGTTCAACTCAAAGGAGTTTGAAGGCTTTTGCAAGAGCAAAGGGATCAAGTGTCAATTGACGACGCCTCACACACCTCAGCAGAATGGTGTTGTGGAACGCAGGAATCGTACCATTGTGGAGATGGCAAGATGCATGCTAAAGGGCAAGGGATTGCCTAACCATTTTTGGGCTGAAGCTGTTAATACTGCAGTCTACATTCTAAATCGGAGCTACACAAAGGCTCTCAAGGGAAAAACACCTCATGAGGCTTACACTGGTAAGAAACCATCAGTTTCACATTTTAGAATTTTTGGATGTGAATGTTATGCACATGTTCCAGATGAGAAGAGAAACAAGTTACAACCAAAAAGCAGAAAATGTATATTCTTGAGTTATAGTGATGAGCAGAAGGCTTACAAGTTATATGACCAAGAGGCAAAGAAGATCATCGCGAGCCGTGATGTGGTGTTCAAGGAGGAGCCGCATACAGTGGAGGAGGAGAAGGCAAGGTCTTCCACTTTATCATCAAGCGAAGAAGTAGTCCACTATGAACCTGTCCCGAGAGCTATCCCTATCCTTAAGGAGGAGGAAGCATCATCTTCAGATGATGAGGAAAAAGTTCACCAACCTGACATCACCCCACCGGAAAAGCCATTGCCGCGCTGGGTGAAGCAGCTCTATGACCACAATAATCCTATGCCTGCATCTGTTGAGGAGAAGGCAGACGGACCAAGGAGGTCTCAGAGAATAGAGGAGCAAAGGAGGGCTTCTGCTCACATAGTCAACATGGCCTTGATGATTGAGATTATGAGAGAAGTAAAGGAGCCAACTGACTTAGAAGAAGCACTTGCAGATCCATCATGGAAGGCTGCTATGCAGGCGGAGTATGACAGCATAATGAAGAATGACACTTGGGAGCTAGTGGATCGGCCAGCAAAGCGGAAGATTATTGGCACCAAGTGGATCTGGAAGGTAAAGTACAAGGCTGATGGTACCTTAGAAAAGTACAAAGCTAGACTGGTTGCCCAAGGATTTTCACAAGTTGAAGGGTTTGATTTTCAAGAGTCATTTGCCCCAACTGCCAGAATGACCACTATTCGCACGGTACTTGCAGTGGCTGCCCACAAGAAGTGGCCAGTGTACCAAATGGATGTTAAGTCAGCGTTCTTAAATGGTGACCTCAAGGAGGAGGTGTACGTGGCTCAACCACCAGGGTTTGAGGCCCCCCATTCTGAGAACAAAGTGTGTAAACTGAAGAAGGCATTGTATGGGCTGAAACAAGCCCCCAGAGCATGGTACCAGCGGATAGATAGGTTCTTTTTAAACCTAAACTTCAAAAGATGTGCCTCAGATGCTAACTTGTATGTTTACAGGGATGGTAAAAAGTCTGTAGTGATTGTCCTATATGTGGATGACCTTCTTATTACAGGTGACTATGAAGATATGATCAACCAAACTCGAAAGGCTTTGAGTTTTGAGTTTGAAATGACAGACTTGGGCTTGCTGCACTATTGTTTGGGGATTGAAGTCTGGCAAGAGCCAGGAAAGATCTTCATCTCTCAGAAGAAGTATGCATGGGAGATCTTGAAGGCATTTGGCATGACCGAGTGCAAGGAGATAGCTACACCTATGGAGGTGAATGTAAAGTTATCCGTTGAGGATACATCAGCACTAGCAGACATTGGGAGGTATAGGAGGTTGGTCGGCAGTCTAATCTACTTACGTAACACCAGACCAGATATCGGTTTTGCTGTTGGTGTTTTGAGCAGGTTCTCAAACAAACCTCATGAGAGTCATTGGAAGGCTGGGATGCGGGTGCTCAGATACTTGAAGAAAACTCTTGACTATGGTATCACATACAGTTTCGGAACTTCTCTTGTGGGGAACTGTGACTCAGATTGGGCAGGAGACATTGATTCCAGGAAGTCAGTTTCTGGTTATTGTTTCTCTTTGGGTTCAGGAATTTTCTCTTGGATTAGTAAGAAGCAACCAACAGTGGCATTGTCTTCTACCGAAGCAGAGTACAAGGCAGCTTGTTTTGCTGCATGTGAGGCCGTATGGTTGAGAAGGATTCTATGGCATATGGGAGTGCAGGATGAAGAACCAACTGTGCTGAGATGTGACAATCAGAGTTGCATCGCCATTGCCAAAAATCCAGTGTTTCATGCACGCACCAAACATATAGAGATCCAGTATCACTATGTGCGTGATTTGATGGAGGATGGGATAGTGGAATTGGTCTACTGTCCAACAGAGGAGAATGGAGCAGATATCTTCACCAAAGCACTTACGAAGGATCTGCTTCAAGTTCATCTTCAGAGACTCGGCATTGGGCCGAGGAGATAGTTCACCTATGGGTGGACATTGAGGGGGGGTGTTAGATATGATCAATGCCCCACCCTCATTAGGTACTACCAATGATCCATGGTGCTCAAAGTTGTAAGGCCCCCATTATGAGGAGAAGCCAAGTGTGAGCCCGGACATTGGTGGAGTCCTGACTTGTATATCAGATGAGGTCTATGTGACCGGATGGCAAAAAGGTGACCATTGTGGGTCTAATCTTTGGGTTAGACAGAGTGGTTAAGCTGGTAGCAACTCGAGGCACATTGCATTGAGTTGCGTAGTAAGGGAGTTAAAAGGGGCCCCTATTGTGGGGTCCGGGGGCCGCGGAAGCGGCCCCTGGCTGGGTCCGGGGGCAGCGCCCCTGGCCCGATGGTAAAGGGAATATTCCCTGGAATATTCCCTGGCCGACTAGTGGAGGCTCATATGGTAGGTCGGTCAGCAGGCCGACCTAACGACCTTCGCGGGCTATAAAAGCTAAACCCCTTCGCAGCCATCTTACACTCATCTTTCACCCAGTCAGAGTTGTTGTTCCAGCTAGCCTTAAGCTCTTCACCTATCTTCTGTCTAGATCGCCATCTAAGCTTCATTTAGTGGAAGCGCACGGGTGGACAGAGCCATCTTTGTATCAGTTGTTTGGAGTTAAAGAATTTTACTGATTCTCCTCTTATCTGTTGTGTACTCTCTATCTCTTTCTCAGATTCTGTTCGTTGCGCCGTGTAATATTTTACATGTTTTACATCTTGGGTTTGTTCAAAAGGACTCTTGTGGTTAAGGGACTCGTGTGTGTTTCTAGGTCCTTATGGACATGTCCTTAAGGAATTATGTGTCCCCTTTAGAGCCTTTGCTAAAGGTTCCTTTAGGAGGTATGGATTCTTGACCTCCTAGATCATCAGGATTAGAGCTCTTTTCTACTCTAGTAGTGTGAGGAAAAGTCGTGGGCATGTCCCTCTACCTTAAGACCTAAGATGAAGGAGTGGATTATGCTAGGGAAAAATCATGAGATAGATTAGCTTTTGTGTCACATAGTTATGGATTAAACCACTTGAAGAAGTTAGAATAGTACTGAAGTGAAGTATAGGCATCTAGAATTACATCTCACGAAGGGCAATGCGGAAAAATAAAATTAAACACAACTCTCTAGCACTAGCTTCCGACATACCTTTCATGAGTTCTTTGGCAATGGTCATGTAGCGAGAGGAAATGTCTTGTTGGTCATCCCATGTTAATGGCTTTACTAAGAGTTGTTTGAGCTTGTTTGTCGATTTTCCAATGTCACTGTAGATATATGCTCGTGTGAGTGATATCAACTTTATATCTAGCTGGATTAAACACTTCATTGCTTGCTCATTGGTTTGCTGCACTATCTTGTCAGTCATTTCCTTAAGAGTTTTCTTCATATGCCTGTGCTCTAGCTAGTTTGCACGTTCTAGAGGTGAAGATGACATTTTTTGAAACATTACTTTGGAAAGTTGACTAACAAGGTCTTATTCCTTTGTGGATATGATATCTATCATAGCCAAAGGCTATGAGTATGAGAGTTGACTAACAAGGTCTTATTCCTTTGTGGATATGATATCTATCATAGCCAAAGGCTATGAATATTATGAGATCCCCACTTGGAAGTATAGGAGTTGAGTCAAAGGACTAGCTACTTTTGTCGCTCAAAGTTAATGGCTTAGCTATCCTAGTATGGTGCGGAAATGTCCTTTGCTATTTGTGGATTTATCTGCATAGGTTAAGCAACTACACGAGGTTGTTGCTATTGGGCTTCTTGTCTTTACTTAAGTGAAGATTTTTTAGGAGACGGTGTTACTGTGTTTCCGCAACACAAAGGAGCGGAAAATGGAAAGAAGGGAAAATAGCAAAAAAATGCGTAGGATAAAAGTAGAAAAAGATAAAAGCAGAAAAAGGCACCTTGACTGGCAACCAATCCTTGAAAAATTCAAATGTTCGGACACGACCCTCAAGAAGCTTCGGTGTCGGGCCAAGGCAACAAAAGAGGAAAAAGGCGCACCATTAAAATGCGGAAGTGCCCCCGAATCTGTGTAAAAGAGTGCCAGGCTCGCTCCTGTGCAAAGTGTATGCATTAGTTGGGAATATGATAAATTAGAATGGTGGGAAATGGGAAAAAGGGCCTAGGCTACGACCGGCCATGTAAAAGAGGGAAAAGGGGATGACCGCCCAAAAAGGATTTAGGGCTTTGGATATAAAGTTGGAAAGTGAATGAGAAGCTCATTCTTTGGTGTGTGGCAAAAAGAGTCTTCTTCTTCCTCTCTTCTTCTCTCCTTCTTGCTTGGGTGTGCTCTTGAGAGAGGGAGTGTGAGAGTGTGAGGGAGTGAGTGTGTGTGAGAGTGAGGGATCAAGAGGGTGAAGCTCTTCACCATCTCCTCTTCTCTTCTTCTCTTCTCTTGCGCGCGCGGCTATGGAGGATGGAGCTTGGAGACGGAGGAGGCTTGAGGATGCTTGAGCTAGCATCAAGAATCGTGGAGCTACCGGAGTGCAAGAGAGAGAAGGGTACTCGATCGGGCATCAAGGTAAGCTCACTATACTCGTAGGATCGACGGTGAGTCGGCTAGGTGAGAGATAGCCATTAGAGCTCGCTTGGAACGCTTGAAACAATAAGCGGTCCGTGGGTCTTGGCAGTTGAGCGAAAGCTCCCACATTTTGGTTCCGTTGCCCGGACCAACGAATTCAAGCTTGAGCACTTGCGCGCCTCACATCGAGCATCGAAGTAGGGTATTCATCCCCGAAATGGAGCTTGAGATAGGTAGGAAGTTGGATGCTTTTAATCTTCAAAACAAGTAAGTATTTTGGGATATTTTGGTTGTTTGATGATTGGAAAGCATGGAGGATCTATTTCAGTTTTTTGCCTTCGATTTTTGTTGCATTTAGCGTAGGTTAGAGTTAGGAAATTGAACTGGAAAAGGGTAGGGTTCATGTTTCAAAACAGGGCAAAACAGGGAAAAAATCGTGCAAAATGCGCAAAATGCTCGCTAATGAGGCCTAAGATCGACAAGAGAGTGATTGGGGGCATCAACTCCACAGCTGGGAAGGCATATAAGAGCCAGGAGGCCAAAAGAGAGCTCATTTGTGCCATTTCAGTGAGAGAGAGAGAGAGAGAGAGAGAGAGCTAGAAAGCCCCAGCCCATGTGATTTGATCGCATCACCGACGCACTCACCGACCCGTTCAGGTATATGAATCCCTTCCTCAATCCCCCTAGATAGGATCTAGAGGGTTGTGCTTGGTATGATTGTGTAAATCCCAAGAATCGATCGAAATCGACATCGCGCTGTCTCTGTCGTGCCGCGTTCGGCCCATCCGAGCGGTCGCTTTTGGGCCGAGTCCCAGAATCAGCCCTCGGCCCCTTACCATTCGGCCACTCGGCCCGAAACCCTAGTTGCCCTCGGACTGTCCGAGGCAACTGTCCGAGTCAACCCACTCGGCCGTCCGAGTCAAAGCTCTTTGCTACGTGGCACATTTGGCCCTCGGCCCGTCCGAGCGACCCGTCCGAGTCTCAAATTCAACCTTTGGCCACACCTGGGATTTGGCCCTCAGCCAACTGCCGTTCGGCCCGTCCGAATAAAAATTGTCCGAGTCAGATCTGGAGATTCGGCCCTTGACCCTGAGTCATTCGGCCCTTACGAGTGACCCCCTCAGACCCTGCAATTCGGACCAGTTGGTCTGAGTGCAACTTTTTGTCAAATTTATCAGAAATTCGACCCGATCCGGCAAATACGCATTAGCGCAACTTGTCGAAACCCTTCAGGCACTCAGAACTTGATTCTGGCACGTGTGATAAGGGACATTGTAGTCCACAGCCACTTAACGGTTAGCAGTAAACAGTTGAGGGACCCAAGGACTCGGATGCGAGCTGCTGAACCGTAAAACCTGATCGACTAAAAGCAAATGAGGCAGCATGCAAGGAAACCCCAAACCCTTACTAAACGGCCAGAACTGGATCTACAAGCCTATCAGGCCCAGAAGGAGTGAGAGTGAGTAGGACGCCAGGAAATTGCTTGTGGCACTCACATTGAATTTCCGAACTTGAAGTACACTTAGGAAAGCTGAAAGCTTGATTGGGCACAAGTGCACGAGGAACAACACACTCACCGAGTGACCATAAATTGAGAATTGTATTCAATAATCAAAGGAACTCACTCAGATAAATCGCTCAAGGAACCCACCAATAGGAGAAGACCCAAGACATAGACAAACACGCAAAGCGCAGGGTAGAACCAAGCAAGGAGCGCCAACGACGAGGATATGTCATGGCCATTTAACCTAATCGTCAGCACAACGGGGCGCAAGAATTCTACCATGACGGAAGAAAGCTCAGAACATTGGTCTAATGAGGAGCTCGATTTGAGTGTATTTCCAGATACTATACAGCAGATAGTGAGCAGTTACGAGGCGCACGCCCGGTATGAGCACCGTGGCAGGATAGCAGATGCAATCATTGCAAACCTAGAGGAGGAGAGAAGGCTAGCCCGCAAGGCATTGCAAGGCATAGCTGATTATAATAGGGATCAATAGGCTAGGAGCCAAAGGCAAAGCATGGAGCTGCATGAGGTGCAGCAAGTGGTGTTGAACTTGGCTCACCGGAACCGAACAGACCGTGAGAGGGGACTAGAGGGAGACCTGATGCTAAGCGAGGTCCTCATGAAATGACTGCTTGATAACACCGCAGTTGAGCAGAGTGCCACCGCACTAGCAACGTCTCTGCTTGCAGGATTAGGGGCAAACCAGGGCTCAAAGAGCCAGGCCAAAATACCAATTGTTGCCAAGCAACTCGACAAGTACTAGCCGCATGACGACCCATACAACTTTGCCGAGCAGTTTGAGCAAGTCTGCGAAGCCAACAGCCTCAACAACCAGACTCAACGTTCGCAAGCATTCGGGTTTTGCTTAGGCTAGGCTCGCTCCTGTGCAAAGTGTATGCATTAGTTGGGAATAGGATAAATTAAAATGGTGGGAAATGGGAAAAAGGGCCTAGGCTACGGCCGGCCGTGTAAAAGAGGGAAAAGGGGATGACCGCCCAAAAAGGATTTAGGGCTTTGTATATAAAGTTGGAAAGTGAATGAGAAGCTCATTCTTTGGTGTGTGGCAAAAAGAGTCTTCTTCTTCCTCTCTTCTTCTCTCCTTCTTGCTTGGGTGTGCTCTTGAGAGAGGGAGTGTGGGAGTGTGAGGGAGTGAGTGTGTGTGAGAGTGAGGGATCAAGAGGGTGAAGCTCTTCACCATCTCCTCTTCTCTTCTCTTCTCTTCTCTTCTCTTCTCTTCTCTTCTCTTCTCTTCTCTTACGTGCGCGGCTATGGAGGATGGAGCTTGGAGACGGAGGAGGCTTGAGGATGCTTGAGCTAGCATTAAGAATCGTGGAGCTACCGGAGTGCAAGAGAGAGAATGGTACTCGATCGGGCATCAAGGTAAGCTCACTACACTCATAGGATCGACGGTGCGTCGGCTAGGTGAGAGATAGCCATTAGAGCTCGCTTGGAACGCTTGAAACAATAAGCGGTCCGTGGGTCTTGGCGGTTGAGTGAAAGCTCCCACACTTGGGACTCCTAAGCAGGGTAGTTGGTGCCTCTAGTGCTACTCGTTGCTTCATGATGGTGTAACTTTTTCATAATTTGAGCATTCATGTGCAACAAGAGTAGTACCATGAGGTGGCCACTTGGGTCCCTATTTTGCAAGTATTGTGCCATGAGTTATTACCTACTTTTACTTGGATTTGATAATTGCATCAAGTAGTTGTACTTCAATCAAGTTACATTGATTTTCCTTTTTATGATAGGTGAAGTTTGACTTCTTGGTTTCTTTCTTAGCTGGCTCAATCTCCCAAGTTATTTTTATCCTAGATCATGATCCATATTTAGGTCATTTCCTTAGTTTAGGTAAATTCTAGGCTATGACTAATAGAGGTGGTGACACGAGTGGTTTGGGTAAACAAATCCATCACTTTACTACATAATACCCTTGAGCACATGCAACGCTTTGGGAACCCATTGTGGTATTGTGCTAACTCTCCATCAATGTTTATGGTAGGAACCATATGATCTTTGTCACTTTTTACCGAGGGGTCTATTTCTAGTAGCATTGAGAGTTGCTTAGGAGCTGTTAGGTATGTTGACCTTTGAACTAGGACTAGGGAAATATGTACTAATGGGAATCTACTTTTGTTCTTGTGGCTTCAAGAGTTCTCTAAGAACTTCATGACTCTCTTTGCTTGTGTTTCGTGGTAGTTTAGAGATGGGTTGCTTGCCCTCGCCTTGAGCAACAACAAGGTTGCTTTTTCTAAAGACCATGATGATCTTGACACTAAGTAGAGTCAAGTGTATTTGTTAGGCCTTGTAGTCTACATCACACTTGGTTGTGTGCTTGAAAGGTCTACCAAGAAGGATTTTCTTCCCAACATTTTCTCTATTAGGAAGCACATAAAACATAGCTGGCGAGCTTTCAATTTTCTAAGGCCATTAAGATTTTACATTTGATTAGAAGAGTCTATGGTAATCCTCTGTAAGGATTGACTACAGCATCTATAGAAACTAGTTTGAGTTGTCCTATGTAAGTCCAAGCATTATAGGTGAGGATATTGTAATCAACTCCTTCCTTAAATGAGAGTTTTAGTGATATGCTCTTTTCAAAATTAATTTGACCCTAAGGTAGCTGGAATGAGCTTATCATCTTCAAGGTCAATGGTGATAGCTTTTACCATGCGAGTAGAAATCTTAGGGCCAATAGACACAGGGAAATTTCTACTAAACACTACTTGTTCTAGACATTCTTGACATGTGGAAGTGAATCCAATGCATTGAGGGTCATTAGCATCAGTTCATTGCTTTGGGCAGTACCAAGACACATGGCCTAATTGATGGCAATTCCAACAAGCTTTAGGCTTGCAAGGCTATATGGTGGATAGTGTATGGGGTGGGTCATGAGATGGCTGCATAGCGTTTGGACTTTGTCTAATTTGGGCACATATACTTTGCATTTTACTTTGCAATTGGGTTGTCTTGTTGTGGAATTGAAGAACCAATTTGTTGTTTCTAAGCATGTGAACTCCCTTCAAGTTTCAATCATTGGTAGAATTAAAGATTGATTGTTCTAGATTGAGGATGCTACTTGATTCAACTATGGCAACTATGGGGCATTCGAATCGTATCACTTCTTGCGATGGTAGCTAACTGATTTGTACCTTGGTCATTAAACTCAATGGCTATTGGGATCATATTGAAGGGTGTTGACTCCATAGTGTGTTGGAAACAATCCATGCTCGCTATAAAGTTATCCGAGATTTCCAACATGCACTAGGATTTCTGCTTTTGATGAGGACTAGAACTTGAGAAGAAAAGAATTGAAGGTTTTAGGTCCCTTCCTAGTGGTTCAAGTATCTTAGCTCATGGATTCATTTCTTATCTCTCCACTCTAACGTGTGTTGACTATAGAAGTAAGGACTGCACCTTTTTTTAAATCTCGATTACGTACAAGTATGGAGTGTGCAAGTAGGCTTTCTTTTCTTTCCAATTACTTATGGATCTTGCAACATTTTATCAAGCTAATCATAATTCAACAATGATGATAAGATTGTGGTACCTTTTGGTGTCTAAGATATGCCTAAATGGTGATGCACTTAAGTTTGTGCCTACACTATGTATACTATTGAGGGATGTGTTTAAGCACATATGGCAAGGATATGAGATGCTTAAGCACAAGGTGTTCCTAAGCAAGTGTCTAATGCAATGATACACTAGCTATGGTTGGTACACAAGCACATTATGTGCATGTGAATGGGTTCTACGTATGAAGAGGTGAGTTAGCGTATTGAATTCACACCAATATCGTAGTGTGCATATGAGTATGCCTAAGGTGCTATGAGTGCATGTATGGTGAGATGTCATGAATGCACACATGTGGACGGATACACATGGGGGTGTGGATGCACATGAATGAACAAATGCACTATGGATGAGGTGAATGTACTACGTGCGAGAGCATGCACTATGTGCAGTTAGATGCACTATGTGTGGCTGGATGCACAAGAATGCATTTTGTCCGGTCAGATGCACATGGATGCACTATGTGTGGTTGGATGCAGATAGGGCAGTTGGACGCACATGGATGCACTATGTGTGGTTGGATGCACTTTGTGCAGTTGGGCCCACTATGGTTGCAATGTGAGTGGATGGATGCACACGGGTGTGATGCACATGTGGATACACTATATGAGACTTAATGGATGCACACAAGTACTATGGTGAAATGGATACACTATTGGATGCACAAGGGTCCTAAGTTGCACAAGGGATGTAAAAAGTGCATGCAGCTATGTGTATGTATGTCATGCAAGTGACACACTAAACCACCTTCTTTTGCTACCACTTCTCGCGATCCTCCCTAATGAGTAGGTTAGAGGTGAGTTGTGGAGAGAAAGAAGGGGTTCGAGTGATGCATGTGTCACTATGTGCAACGGTATGTGTCTACGTGTAGGTGTGCATGCATGTGTATGTCTCCTTCCTCCCTCCTCCCTCCCTTTATCCTCCCCTCTGATGTGGTGGTACTAGCATGAGTTGAGAGGAAAATGCTTGTGCCATGTGTATACGTGTGTGCGGTGATGTATGGATACATATATGTGTGTGGTATGTGTGATTAATGTGCAAAGTGGTGTGTTGCACTATGTGTAGTGCTATGTGCATGTGGTGTATTTAGTGTACATGTTATATAGGTACGTGTGTGTGTGTGTGTGTGTGTGTGTGTGTGTGTGTGTGTTTTTAATTTGTTTAATGTGTTGTGTATGGGCATGTTTAAAGTGTGATGGGAGGTGAGGTTCATGTGGGGTGTGAGTTAAGTGTATATGTGTATGCACATGAGGTGCATGTGTGGGTGCACGAGGTGCGTGTGTGAGTGGGTGTGAGGTGTGTGCCGATTTAATGTGTGTGCATGTGTTGTGAGGTGTGTGTTAATGTGAGTGGTGAGGGGGTGTGTGAGTGTTATGGTGCATGTGTATTTATGTGTAGGGGATATGTGTCCATGTTGATTGGTGCGGTGGTGGCGAGATTGACCATGGTAGCAATGCAGGAGGCGATGGGAAGGGATGAAGGTGGAGTGGGGGTACACAGATAGCAAGTCGATAGGTGGCGCTATGGTGAGACGGGGGCTATGGCGAGAGCACATAGGACAATCGACGGGCTGCCGGCTGCTGTGACATGGAGCAAGAGAAGGCAAAGGAGAAGGTGGGTGTGGTGAAGAGGATGTTGGTGGAGCGGCATGTAGTGGAGTTGGGGATGTATAATGGAGAGAGGAGTAGGGATGGAGGAGGAGGTAGAGGTGGGGAGAAGGGGGCAGCAATGCATGGAGGAAGGCAGGGACACAAGCAAGCAGGGGCAACTAGGGCTTGGATGGCTGATTGGGCAGTGTACGTAGGGCCACAGGTGGGAGGTAGCAACGAGGCTTGGTGCCCCACATGCAGTCATCCAGCTGGGGAGGTGGAGGAGCATGGAAGCTGAGATTCAGTGGCATTAGTGGAAGCAAGCCCTGTAGGTGGCGGCGAGCACCAAAGGGAGGGCTCGCCAACAATAGCATGGCGCGGGGAGGTGGTAGGCCAGAAGGCAGGCAGCACCGGGACTACGTTGGTAGTGGGGGATGATGAGGCATGGGAGCGCCGCAGGCAACCAGGGCGACATTGGAGAGGAGCAGAGGGTAGCGACAATCCCTGCAGGGGCAGGGGGGAAAGGTAAGAAACCCTTTTTTCAAGGCAAGAAATTGACAAAACCAAAGGGTTATTATTTTTCAGATAAATAAGAATGAACGAAAATAATAATATTGTCCTAACAAAAGTGGGTAAAATAATTTTTCCAATGTTATGCAAGTCAATATCCATATACAAAAAACTTCAAATCATAACTACTCATACAAGCGTTTTGAGGTTAGTAGCGAGATGCCCCTTATTCCTCATTGTGGTAATACATGAGCGATCATGTGGTCAACATGTCCTTAGTCCTTGCAATGGAACTAAAATATTGTGCTACATGAGCTCAACCTATTGGGACCATTGGGTACCCTCTTATTCTTCCAAGAGCTTCAATGCACAAGAATCAACTACCTCTCACATAGCCTCTCGCAAATGATTGCAAGTATTCATTTGTAGTGAGTGGTATGGCCTTCCTTCAGTCCCATAAAAGATGCACTTTGCACACTCCACGATCCAAGTGAATGGTCTTTCAACTCTCAACCCTTTAGGACCTCCATATGCGAAGCATGGGCATGCAAGAGAGAGTGCCTGGAGAGAAAATGAGAAGAGCTTTACCCTCTTAGTCTCTCACCCTCACCCTCACTCTCTCACTTCCTCTCAATCTCTTACTCTCACTCTCACTCACTTATCTCACAATGAAAGTAAGAAGGAAAGTGCACAAAGTTTGCACATATATGAATAGCTTGTTTTATTCATTCTCATCCTTTTTATACATTTTTTTAGAGTTAGAGTTTCCTCATCCCTCTTGGGTATGTAGTTCTCTTTTGGGCCGCAAGACTAGTCATCTCTTATTGCATGCTTTTCCTATGGTGAGAACAAACTAGAACCTTTGAGGTTTTTCTTCAGAAGCCTATGCTATCATTACAAATTGCATAAGGTCATGCATGGCTTATAAATTTACATGATAAATTAATACAATTGTTGCAACCTTTTGGCAATTCAAAGATGTAAGTGCTTCATACACATTAAGTTGTGGCTAATAATCCAAATAATAATATGAAAATTAGGCTTCTTCCTTGTGCTTGCTTGCACGTTGTATGCTATTGGGACAATACTTGCTTAATAGTCGCATGACGTGGAGTCTTAGGAAGCAAGCACAGCAAGTAGGAACCTGGTACCCATGAAAAATAAAATAGAAAGCTAGAGCAAACACTTGTGAAATCATGCCCTCTTAGATAACATAGATCTAAATTCCATTCTCATATGAGAAACATAAGAAACACACTCGTGGCTATTAGCCCTCCACTTCATCCAAGTAAATAGTGCTTAGGAGCTCACAGCTAACTCAAAACTTTTCTTAGCTCTCCACTTCATCCGAGGAAACTGTCGCTCAAGAGTGATAGTAACTAAGCCTCAAATTAACTCTAAACACAACACTTCAATAGATCATACATAGTCCCTTACATGAGATAGATCCTAATGTTTTTCACACGTTCTTTTCCTGATCATAAAGCTTTGACTTGCATAGACTAAAAATAATTCATACAACTTAAGTATGGCTTCCTTTTCTTCTTTGGTGCGATAGAGGCAACAAGAAAAGCCTCTATCTAGCATTCCAACTACGCCTTATGGCATGAAAATACTCCAAGGTAACATTAAAAGGCTTTTGGCCATCATCACCCATAACATCAAGCCTGATTGATTAGCATCCTTATGCTCACACATCAAGAAACAAAGCATGAAGGTAACATATTCCTTTTTGTCAAAATTACTTTGTTGCTACTCTTCTTCATTCTTTTCATCTACTTCTTACCCATTCTCTTCTAATTTTCTTGGTTTTCCTTGTGTGATTAATGTTCAAGAGGTCCAAAGTTTGCACTTGCTATAAAGGCAACTATTCATTTGATACATATGAAAGATAGCCACCTTTTTTGCATATGAGGAAAGGTAGGATTATAGGAGTAATACTCATGATCAAAAACCAATACAATAGATTGGGCTTAGTCTGATCCAGACATTATATTGTGACTATATATCCAAGTCAATCAGTTCTGTTTAGCTTTGTTAACCCCAAGTCAAGATGGCGAAAAAATGAAGGAAAAAGCAAAAGGAATATGGAAAAAGAGCAAAGACACGCAAGCAGCCTCTAAAGATGAATTGGGGCAAAAAGCGCAACTTTAAATGAAAAGGCACCTCAAAAAACTTGAAAAACTCTTGTAAAAGAGCACCAGGATCCCACCTGTGCCAATTGTAAAATATTGGATGGGTGTAGACTAGTGGCACAAGGCTAGAAGAGGGAAATGGAAAAAGGACCTTGCCACAATGGCCGGTCATGTAAAAAAGGGATGGGTGGCCATGGGATTTTAGGGCTTGTATATAAAGTTCAAAAAGTGAATGAAAGCTGATTCTTTTGGTGTGTGGCAACAAGAGTCTTCTTCTTCTTCTCTCCTTCTCATCTTCTTGCTTGTGTGTGCTCTTGAGAGAGGGAGTGTGAGAGTGTGAGGGAGTGAGTATGTGAGAGTGAGGGATCAAGAGGGTGAAGCTCTTCACCATCTCCTCTTTTCTTTTTCTCTTCTCTTCTCTCTTCTTGCACGCACGGCTATGGAGGATGGAGCTTGGAGGTGGAGGAGGCTTGAGGAGGCTTGAGCTTGCATCTAGGATCATGGAGCTACTGGCGTGTGTGAGAGAGGAGGCAACTCATATCGGCATCAAGGTAAGCTCACTACACTCATAGGATCGACTGCGCGTCAGCTAGGTGAGAGATAGCCATTAGAGCTCACTTAGAATGCTTGAAACAATAAGCGGTCCGTGGATCTTGGCGGTAGAGCAAAAGCTCCCACATTTTGGTTCCGTTGGCTGGGACCATCGGATTCAAGCTTGAGCACTTGCGCGCCTCATATCGAGCATCGAAGTAAAGGATTCATCCCCGAAACGGAGCTTGAGATAGGTAGGAAGTTTGGGTGTTTTTGATCTTCGAAACAAGTAAGTATTTTGGTATATTTTGTTTGTTTGATGATTGGAAAACATTGAGAAATTAGTTCAGTTCTTTGCTTTCGATTCTTTTGCATTTAGAGTAGGCTAGGATTAGGAAATCGCACCGGAGAAGGGTAGGGTTTACTGGTGCAAAGCAAAACAAAACATGGCAAAAATTGTGCAAAAAATGGCAAAAAGCTCGCTTGTGATGCCTAAGATCTGCAAGTGAGTGATTGGGGGCACCAACACCATACCCGGGAAGGGGTATAAGAGCCAAGAGGCCAAGGGAGAGCTCATTTGTGACTATTTCAGTGAGAGAGAGAGAGAGAGCCGTCCCACGGTTCGATTCAATCGCACCATCGACGAGCCTACCGCTCTATTCAGGTATATGAATCTCTTCCCCTATCCCCCTAGATAGGATCCGGAGGTTATTACTTACTATGATTGCCTAAATCGTACGAATCGACCAAAATCATCCCTTCGCTGTCGTCGCGCCACCGCACTTGACCCATCCAAGTGACCTTTTCTGGGCCAAGTCCCAGAATCGGCCCTCGGCCCCTTACCATTTGGCCCACTCGGCCTAAAACCCTAATCGACCCTCGGCCCAAGCCCTCAGCCCGTCCGAGTCCATTATTTGGCCCAAACCATTCGGCCCGTCCTAGCCTATTGATTCGGCCCGTCTGAGCCAATAATTTGGCCCTGGGCCGTCCGAGTTCAACATTCGGCCCTCGGCCACGTGTCACATTCGGCCCTCGGTCCAAGTCCGAGTAACCTCGTCCGAGTCTGCTCTATCCGAGTCACCCACTCGGCCCGTCCGAGTCTGCTCTGTCCGAGTCAAGGATTCAGCCCTCGGCCCTATGCCTTGGCCCGTTCGAGTGACCCACTCGGACCCTACAATTCGAACCAGTTGGGCCAAGTGTAGATTTTTATCAAATTTTCAGAAATTTGACCTGACCCGACTAGAACTCAGCAGCGCAAACTATCGAAAGCCCTTAGGATGCTCAGAACTTGATTCTAGCACACAGAATAGGCAAAATCGTAGGGCGCAGCCGCTTAGCGGCTAGAAGTAGGCAGTTGCGAGACCCAGAGACTTAGATGCAAACCGTTGAGTTGTAAAGCCTGATTGACAAAAAACGAACGAGGCAACATATTAGAGAAACCCTAAACCCTGCCAAGGCGGCCAGAGAATTGAGCAACAAGCCTATTAGGCCCAAAACAACACGAGAGTGCGTAAGACGCCTAGAAATTGGTTGCTGCACTCACCCTGAATTTCCGCACTTGAAATACACTTAAGGAAACTGAAAGCCTGATTGAGCACAAGTTCACAGGAAAAGACACACACATTGAGTGGCCATAAATTGAGGATTGTATTCAATAACTGAAGGAACTCACCCAGATAAACCATTCAAGGAACCCACCAGTAGGAGAGGACCCAAGACGTAGACAAACCATCAACGCGCAAAGTAGGACCAAGCAAGGGGCGCCGACGAAGTGGATTTGACAAGTCTACCGAACCTGATCGATAGCTTGGTGGAGCATGAGAACTCGTCAATGGCAGAATAAAGTTCAGACCGCAGATCGAACGAGGAATTCGACTTAGGAGTCTTTCCAGATGCTATTCAGCAGGTCAGCAGTTACGACGCTCGTGCCCGATATGAGCACCGCGACAGGACAGCAGACGCTATCATTGCAGATCTAGAAGAGGAGAGAAAGCTAGCCCGCAAAGCATTGCAAAGCATGGCTGAATACAATAGGGATTAGCAGGCTAGGAGCCAAAGGCAAAGCATGGAGTTGCGAGAGGTGCAGCAGGTGCTGAACCTGGCTGGCAGAAATCGAACGGACCATGAGAGAGCACTAGAAGGAGACTTAATGCTGAGTGAGCTTCTCATGAAGCGGGTGCTTGATAACACGACTGCAGAGCAAAGCGCCACGGCGCTAGTGACATCGCTGCTCGCGGGATTAGGAGCAAACCAGGGCTCAAAGAGCTAGTCTAAAATCCCTATTGTTGCCAAGCAACTCGATAAGTACCAACCCCATGACAATCCATACAGCTTTGTTGAGCAATTTGAGTAAGTTTACGAAGCCAATGGCCTCAACGACCTAACTCAATGCTCTCAAGCATTCGGGATTTGCTTGGGTGACAAGGGTAGGACGTGGTATACGAGCTTAGATACCGCAGAGCGAGCCAACTTCGATGGCCTCAAGGATCTCTTCATTAAGAGATTTGCCGAGCCCGGATACTTCGATAATCTACTAGTACGCTTGATGAACGTCAAGCAGAAAGAGAAGGAGGATATTTGCGATTACGTGACCCACGTGAGGAGTCTCTTCAAGAGAATCCCTACTGGAGAGCAGCCGACTGAAAGAGCAATATCAACTGTATTCATCAGTGGGATTCGGAATGAGGAGCTCGAGCTTGCAGTGGGACGCGCTAGCTAGGGTCTTTGAGGAAGCCATCCGAGTTGACAATCAGCTGAAGGAATGAAGCTCTAGGAGCTCGAACTCTGAGCAAACCAACTCGCGAAATTCAGAGAGAGCATCAGCCTCGAGTGAGCGATCAGTCCCATCATCCTAGGATAAGGAGAAAACCACCGAGACGACTTGGCTGACGTTAAGATGGAATTAACCAAGTTGCAAGACATGTTGAGATGACCAACGCGCCCACACATCCAATACATGTACTGTGGTGGAGACCACTTGCCAATCGAGTGTTAAGACCCTAGGTCAAGACATTGTGCTAACTGTGGTAGGTTCGGTCATGACGTCGCGCATTGTACATTGACAAGAAGACTTCCATACTCACAGCCATATGGCCAGCCTTACCTAGCGAATAGGCCGCAACCATTTTTCGGAAGGGGAGCCCCATTGGCCCTCCCTGCGCCTAACGACATTAAGCCGGCTGTTCCTAGGATGGAAATAAATCCTACAGGTATTCCTAGATTGCCTGGTCCTTACGTAACCCATCCACCAAGTGATGCTCCTGTCCACTGCGTGGAAGAACCAACTGAAGAAGAGACCTACGTATACCCTTACATCTCGCATGACGACGAGGGCAACACAGTCCTTATGGATTATCGACTAGTGTCGGTTATGGCGTTGGGAAGAGGGTGAGGTAGAGGCCTAGGAGGACAGATGCAGGATCCAATCATTTGTTGGACTTGTGGTCACCCAGGACATGTCTCGTCACGCTGCCCTGAAAGGGAGCAGCAAAACAGAGACAAGGCTGACCAAAGATGTGCAGAGTGTGGAATCACTCATCTCTTCATTGATTGCCCAAAGGGGAAGCCATCTTCTAGTTCAGTCAACGTGCCATCTGTCCCATTGGGGCTATTTGGTGTGTCAAGAACCTCGATGGGGAGGCCATGCCTATCCCATTGCGGGTCATGACCCGTGCCCAAACGAAGCAGGCCGGCATCTCTCTGCCAGGACCTAGCAATCTTGGTGTAGCCTCAATAGAAAAGAAGAGCCGTAGACGGAGGAGGAAGAGGTCGAAAGCTAAAATCACACTAAAAATGGAGTGCTACAACTCTGCTACTGGAAAGAAGGTCTCTGACGCAGAGGCAAAGACTTCAGCCTCTAAGACGGCCGCAAAGGGAAGTGCTAAGGTAGGGGAATACCCGCATCCGAAGTGACAATTAGAGGCCATAGAAAATGTGAAGGAATGGGTGAAGGAAGCTCAAGAGCATCTAAAAGACGCGGAGCCCATCATAGAGGACGAGATCGATGATCTCTCCAGCATGAGCACGTCGGTCTCACCTGCTCAACCAAAGTCGGGAGAAGCAACTGCACAACAAGCAGTGCTGCTAAGGCCAAGCCTTGATGCTACAGGGCCGCAGATCACTCACGGCCATTGGCTAGGACAATCCAAGTTAGGAGAGAGACGAGCACCCAACGATCTCCTGACCACGTTGGTGACCACCCTATGGCAAGATCTTAAGGCATTGGGTTGAAGGGTCACGAGAGCAAGTCATAGTAGACTCTCATGACCACGACACAGAGACGCAAACACCAAGTCTGACGCTGCACTCTATGCCTAAATCCTTACACGTCAATGCCTTCTAGGAAGGTTCCAAGATGCATGCAGTCTTGCCGGTTGTAGCCATAGGTGACACAATGAGAAAGGGAATCGTAGACACAGGAGCTGGGGTTAGTGTGCTTCAGACTTGGGGAAACCCACCTGTTGAGACTGCTAGGTTTAATGTCACACTAGCAAACGGTATGAGAGTCAAGCCATTCGGGGTGCTTAAGAATTGGCCAATGAAGATCGCAGGTATCCAGTTCTCCGTTGACTTTATAGTCATGAAGGGAGTGAACTATGACATCCTATTAGGCCGACCCTGGATGCGCAACGCTAGAGTCATCGAAGATTGGGGTAACGGCTTGATCTTCCTTGGCAATAGGATGAACGCCATGAGAGTAGA
This sequence comes from Lygodium microphyllum, assembly GCF_053477565.2. NCBI lineage: Eukaryota > Viridiplantae > Streptophyta > Polypodiopsida > Schizaeales > Lygodiaceae > Lygodium > Lygodium microphyllum. Next base: position 74,940,098 of record NC_141142.1, on the reverse strand, counting down.
GATGGACACCTAGAAGACCTCACCAGTCGACTTAGATGCCATCTCCGCTATGCTCAAGGGTAATGCTCAGGTCAAGAAGTCCTATGACCCCTTGACCAAGTATATCCCATGCCCAGAGGATGAGCGGGATTGGATGCACGTCCTCGCTACAATCGACCTACCATTCTCAGATCATGAGGTGTATGAGCAAGCCATCAAAACAATCAGCAAGGCTAATGACACACCCTTCGTACCAGTCTACATGATGGCAGGAAGCCTTTGTGGGAAATCGAAGCCCGTCAAAAGTCCCAACCAACAAAAGGGAACTCCAGGAGATACTGGAATACCTAACGGACAAGCTAGCTGGCAATTGAGCTACAAATTTCAAACCACTCTAGGATCTCTTAGATGAATCCAAGTGGCAATGGACCAGAGTGCATTACTTAAACCTCATGTATAACTGGGCCCTAGTTCCTGACCAATGACAAGAGATATACCAAGCCCTAGGAGACGATGAGTAGTCTGATGAAGAGGATTCTAACGACGAATACAAAGACTGCCAATCCTTCAGTGATGAAAGTGAGGGTGAGGTAGATACTGTGGAATACGACACTGAAGGACAAGAAATAGAGCAAATACGAGCAAACTCCAAGCCGTAGAAAAAGAGTATCTTCAGGATGGAGCGAGGAGTCATGCGCATGGAATGTGATCGCACCTGGTTGGAACACGTAGGAGCCATAGACCTTGAGCAAGCAGGCCTAGCCCAGCCAGGAACGACATCAGTACTTAGGACTGAATCACCATCTGAACTGCGCACACCAGGGGAGACCACCACTTCTAGCGAAGACGGAGGGTTTGACTCTGAATCAGAGGTTAGTTTGGATAGTGATCCAGAAATCCCTAGGCCGCCCACAACCAGACGCACCAAGGGGAACCTACCCGTCCACCTAAGGCGCAGACGATTAAGGCAGGAAAAGGCAAAACAACCCAGGGATACACGAATGGAAGAACAACGAAAACCGCAGGACCTCCCTAAACGATTTACGAAATTCAAAAAAGGGGATAGGGTAGTAGTTCTGCTAGGTGCCAAACGTCAAGGGCAGACAAGCGAACCAATCAAGGGACCAGCCAAGGTCAAGGAGGTGGACCTAGCCCAGGAAGGGGAAACCCCCCGACCAGTCTTCATTGCTGATGACTTGACTGATGAAGAAGAAACGAGTCTTGTCGCTCTATTGCGAGAGTACATAGACGTGTTCGCCTGGTCCTTAGAAGAGCTTAAGGAGGTAGATCCGAGTGTCATGACTCACAATATACCCATGACGCCAGACACAACACCGGTCAAGCAGCGACCGTATCCTATGAATCCAAAACATGCTCATGCTGTCAAAGAAGAGATTGATCAGCTAATGAGAGCGAGATTCATTTACAAAATTGAGCATACAGACTGGGTATCGCCCATAGTCATCGTGATGAAGAAGAATGGAAAAATTCGAGTGTGTGTCAATTACAAGAAGGTGAACTCTGCTACCAAGAGGGACAACTATCCGTTGACGTACACCGAGCACATGCTTGAGAGAGTGGCAGGCAAGGAAGCCTACAGTTTTCTGGACGGCTTCTCAAGGTACAACCAGGTGCAAGTGCATCCTGCGGACATGCATAAGACTGCCTTCACCACTGAGTGGGGCATCTTTGCTTACATAGTCATGCCCTTCAGGTTGACTAATGCCCCTGCTACTTTCCAATGCCTCATGTGCACCATCTTTAAGGACATGGTTCGCAAGGAGTTAGAAGTCTTTGTCGACGACCTCTGTGTCCACTCGACCTGGATCGAACACCTAGACAAACTCCGAGCAGTCTTCGAGCGGTGTTGCTTATATCATCTCTCCTTGAACCCCTTAAAGTGCTAGTTTTGGGTGAAGCATGGATGCATCCTAGGGCATGTGGTGTCGAAGAATGGCATTTCCACTGACTTCTCGAAGGTCGGGGTTATTGCTGACCTTCCACCCCCAAACAACTATAAGGGAGTTCAATGCTTCCTAGGCCATACTGATACTATTGCCGGTTTGTACTAAATTATGCATTGATCACCAGACCCTTGTACAAGCTGCTTATTATCTTCGAATGGACTGAAGCATGCCAACGGGCATATGAAGAGTTGAAGAAGGCTCTAACCACAGCACCAATCCTACGAGCCCCAAATTAGACCATTACTTTCCACGTGCATATCGATGCTTCTAAGTTTGTCGTGGGGATAGTGTTGTGCCAACCTGGCAAACACAATTTAGACTATCCAGTGAGCTTTGCTAGCAGACAACTCACTGAGACAGAAATAAACTACTCGACAATGGAAAGAGAGGGATTAGCCATGGTATTTGGTGTGAAGAAATTCCGGCATTATCTTTTGGCCACGCCCTTTACCTTCTTCGTGGACCATCAAGCCTTGCTCTATCTAGTAAACAAACCTTGCGCTACAGGATGCATAGCTCGATGGCTCCTTCTGCTTTTAGAGTTCAACTTCTCCGTGGTGGTATGGAAGGAAAAACAACATTACATGGCTAATCACATGTCACGCATTCCCAGCGGAGAAGCCGCTGGACAAGGTATTGTTGATGAATTACCCGACGCCCATCTGTTTAACCTTTCCAGCGAGAGAGATCTATTTAAGGCTGATCTAACGCCATATTGGGTAGATGACATAGTCCAAGTGCTTGAGCACGGACTGTCTGACCGACCGATAGAAAAAGTCTGACTTAGGCCATTAATCCTTAAGATCCAGCCCTATCAGCTGATTGTAGGCCAACTCTATAGGCTGGGGCAAGATGGATTGCTGCGTAGATGTGTTTGCGAGCATGAGATGCACGATGTGCTCTCAGAGGCACATAGCGGTATTGCTGGAGGGCACTTTAGCGGGGATACGACAGCACGAAAGGTGCTGCAGTCTCAACTGTGGTGGCCCATGCTTTTCCGCGACGCAGCACGATTTGTCAAGCACTGTAACGAGTACCAGCAGACGAAGGTTTCGATTCGCAAGGATCAAATGGAATTAACCCCAGTCGACAACCCTTCGAAAAATGGGGAATTGATTTCATTGGACCCATCAGTCCTGCGGCATAGTATTCGCAGGCCAAGTACATCATTGTAGCCACGGATTACCTCACAAAATTGGCAGAAGCGAGAGCAACATGAAAAAATGACGCTGGAACGACTGCTAAGTTATTATGGGAGCAAGTGATTTCACGATTCCGCTGTCCCATCGAACTGGTCAGTGACCAAGGTACGCACTTCATCAATGAAGTGATTGTGCATCTCCTGTCCACCTTCCTCATTATCCATCGCAAATCCTCACTATACTACCATCAGGCAAATGGCCAGGCCGAATCAACGAATAAGATTATTGTCAATGTCCTGACTAAGGTTGTCTCTGCTTCACGCAGCAACTGGGACAACAAGCTGATGGGTGGCAGCTTTGTGGGCTTACCGCACAGCTTATAAAATGGTTGTCGGTCAAACCCTCTTTAGGCTGACATATGGAACTGAAGCGATTCTACCATTAGAATTCTTCGTTCCTAGCCTGAGAATAGCGCTTCAAGAACGATGGGAAGGGAAGGAGGCATGGACACAATGCCTGGTTGAACTCGAACGCCTCTCGGAGACTCGTCTTCTAGCCACCCATGCGCTGATCTGTGAGAAAGCCCGACACAAGAGCTGGTTTGAACAGCACGTCAAGCAGCACAAGTTCAAACAGGGTGACTTAGTGCTCCTCTACTTAGTTAAGGGGCATAAGCAAAAAATGAAATTTAGAGGTCTTAGACCTTCAAAGTTCGTGCGATCAGTCGAACAGGCAATGTCGAACTTGAGACCCTAGACGGTGCAGGAATAGGCTTCTTCAATGGCAGTCGTGTCAAGAAGTACTACCCTCCTACGCATCCTTTGCATGAGCCACCCATGTTAGAACCACCTGTCAAAGTACGAGCAGCCACAATCACTGAAATTGACGGTGAGGATGAGGAAGCCGTAGAGCCCGCATACCTCCATATCACGGTCACTGCCAACCAAACATGCGCTTTTAATGCCCTAATCGACGAGGGAGCAGACTTCAATGTCTTAACTCACGATCATTGGGCCCAACTTGGCAAACCACGACTTCAACCCACCACTGCCAAATTAAGCCCATATGGGGCCCACTCATACGCACTTCTGGACAAGTGCAGAGCCGCCGTCTCTATCGATTCTGCGACTGTACCACTGATTTTTTACGTGTTGCCAGACACTAAAGATGCGGGCACGGAGTCGCTGCTAGGGCGAACTTTCAAAAAGCAGGCTCACTGCAATGTTGATTACGAGTCGCAACGCATCTACCTCACAATTGGCAACGTTCGCATTGTTACAGCTTTCAGCAAGGGCTACGCGACCTCATCCCGGGCCACAAAGTCACTGATAGAAACATATGTAGTCACGTCTAAGGAGGGGGATAGTGCGCGGCCGCCACTCCCCGAATTTCATAAACCGCAACCCATAGCAACCAAAGCTAAGGCCCAACAGCCTCGCCTTCAATGGATGCCTAAACAGCCGCAACAATCACCTAGGAGTCGACGCTCCTACCCTCATCAGACCAGAAACTCTAAACCTAGGAGGCCCAGATGCAGTTACAGGAATAGACGCGTAATCAGTCAAAGATGGGTCCCCAAAGCCCTCTTGCACGCACAAGGCTACTATGAGGGCAATGCTTGGATATGGATATCTAAGGCCCATATGGCCAAAGGCACCACTTGTACACCAGCCTCAAGCTTGATCATCCCAAAAACCGTAAAATCTCAAAACCACAAGCCGTAGAGCTTCCCTGACCCGCAACCATCAAGTTCATCCACGCGTGAACCTAAGAGAGTCGCCCAAGCCTATCAACCCAAGCGACAGCCACCGCCGTCACAAGAGTCATCACCTGCCAAAGTCAATCCGACTTCCCAAATCCATCCTGAAAGCAGCAGGCCATCACTCGAGGCTGCTGCTAACCCAGCCATAGTCCCAGCAACCCAATCGCAAGCTCAATAACACTCACAACCGCAACTTTTCGTTGCCAAAGGCTGAAGTCCTACCAAACCCCAACCACCCACAGGCCTTAGACCCTCTTACAAGAGGAAATCATTTTTCACACTAGCAGCTGATTTAGCTGAAGAAATAGGGGATGACGTGGTGGATTGCATTAAGCGACTGGACACCACTTTTGTGTCGCTGGCCTATTGGACGAATCCTTCGCAACCGAAGTTCAAACGATGCCTTGTTCTTGGGAAACATTTGAATTCGCATTCGCAAAAGTCGCTACCTCCGCTGCTGAATTGCTCAGCAGTGAGATCTCCAAAGAGTAAGCAATCAAACAACACATCATCACGTCGTATGATCAGTGAACCACTTCTGCCATCACCGACCAGAAGTTACAGAGATTTCAAGACTTGTTGAGACAGAATCCCAGTTCTTAAAGCATTGGTACACTCTTAGGTTGCAATGGGAAGTTGAAGGATGCCGAATAATGACCAATGCTAAGCAGTGCTGCGCTATCAAAACAACAGAGTATGACCCCACTTACATTGCGCCAACCTCATATAGAGTGTTAACCACTCTTCATGATCGACCCATGGAAGAGCACATCAAAGGACACCCTTACCTTGATCGCTTGTTGACTGAGGAAGAGTTACACATTGCTAGCCATGTCAACTCTGGTGACTTCCTAACAGATGTTCTCACATACATCACGTATGTGGGGATTCGGCCCTTTGATCTAGATCGCGAAGCTCATTTGGAATACAATCCCAATTTCTATACTTGGCTCCTTCACAAGTAACCCCTACACCTCCATGCCGAAAGCCCTTAACCTTCTGACCCTAAATCCTAGGAAGGATCCTTCTCAAGCTGGAAGGGGAGGGGGTAAGGTGAATCAAATCAGAATGAGTAAATCAAATCAAGTCAGTGAAGCACATAGACATATATTATGAAAAACAGATGGGGTAGGAAAAGGGCATGAAAATTTTGAAGTAAAGGGCAAAAAGTCAAAGTCTGAAAAGGAGAATCTACATTGGATCTTAATGAATTCATTCAAAAGCATAGAGTTTTTCTTTTTCAGAAAATTATTATGTCGCAAGCACTAATGAAAATTACAGTTTATGACAGGAACAAAAGATGTCGCAGCAAGACCGCGCCCACCGCTCCCGTTCACAGACAAGGAAAGACGTCTAGATCCAGCCTTGGTGGAGAAGGCATTGGGATTGGAGCCAAAGACAGAGAGAAAGCAGAAGAGGGATGTCTATGCTATGTTGAAAATGAAAAGGGAGGAGGTGCTCACCAATGACAACATCAGCATCCAAGACATTCCCGACACAGAAGCTAGGCTGCAAGCAAAACTAGTACATGTGCTCTTCTCCAACCAGCGCTACAACTCCCTGATGCATCGAATCAATGTGTCTGTGTTGGAGAACATAGCGGCCCACACTCTGGATGAAGTTGACTGGAACGGGTATGTACGAAAAACTATCGACCAGGCAGCTAAAGCATTGGCTTTAGGAAGTGTGCTAGCAGGTGGAGGGTCTCCCGTCTCCAAGGCTACATAAAGGAAGAAAGCTTCATCCAAGGCCTCTTACATCGGGTATGGAGGTGTCTTGACTGCGCTCATCCAAGAGGCAGTAAGAGAGACGCAGAATGCAAAGGAGGGAGAAGGAGAAATGCCTGATAGGACGCCCCCTCACCAGGACAGAGAAGAATCTACCGATAGAACTGAAACAGATGAAGAAGGGGAAGAACAGGAAAGCAAGAAGACGACCAAGAAACCCAAAAAGAAGACAACTCAAAGGAAGAAAAAGGATGACGAGGGCCGTAGGAAAGAGAAAGAGGACTTAGAGAAGGCCAAGAGAGAGTCCCTTAGGGAGGCCAAGGAGAGGGAGAAGAAGAAAAAACAGGAAGAAGAAAAGAAAAAGGAGGAATTACAGAAGGCTAAGAAGGCATCAAAACAGGAGGCAGAGGAGAGAAAAGAAAGGAAAAGGAAGAAAAAGAGAAAAAGAAGGAAGAGCAGAGAAAAGCAGAAGAGAAAAGGCGAAGAAAGGCTGATGAAGAAGAGGATGAACTAAGAAGGAAGGAGGAAGAGGACTTGGCTAAAGCTACACGCCGGTCCATCAAACAACAAAGCAGAGCAGATGAACTGGGGAGTTTGAGCCCTCATAGAGAAGAAGGGCCTAGGTCAAGCACACAGGTGCCAGATATTGTGCCGCCCGCCCGCTATCACTAAGGGCAAGGGCAAAGCCCCAATGCACCCAATTCCTACTCTATTGGTGCCTCCCACTGAGCCAACCACCATCACCCCCAGCATCCCCAAATTTTGTGGCATGGATGCAATACTTCATTAACAAGGAGATAGCCCAGGGGAAGAGCACTGAAACTACGGCTACAGGGCAAAAGCGGCCGGCCACAGATGCAGAGTCTAGGCAAGATTCTAAACGACATAAGGTGGAGGCCTCAACAACACCCATCCAAACAACAATGACGCCGCCAACTAATTACGACGAATACGTCGCCGAGCTACTCTCTCAGTTGGAGAAAGCTGAGGAACGAAAGCTAGCTGTGGCTGAGTTGGCAGCTGAGAAGGAATCAATAGCCACCTTCTAGCTTGACAAAACAAGGATGATAGCCATGCAGCAAAGGGAGATCGCGGATCTCAAGCAGGAAATAAAGGCTAAGGATGACAGGGAAGAGCACTGGAGGCAGCAGCTCGAGAATGAAACACAGGAGCTGGTGAAGATGCAAAGAGAATATAAACTCCTGATAATGCAATATCAGGAGCTCATTACAAAAACTGCTAAAGTTGAAGAGCTCATGGCTGAGCTCAACGCTAGGGATGAGAAAAGAAAGCAGGACATGGAGGAGCAGCAAGAAGAGATTGAGCGCCTAACCGATCGGTTGAACTCTGAAAAAGAAGAACAAGAGAGTTTGATCAGGGAATTGGAGGACCAAGAGCAAAGGCTCATGATACTGACCCTAAAGCAAGGGGAGAGCATGGAGGAAATGAATAAGAGAGTAGAGGAGTGGGCGGTGCATAATGAAAAGAGGGTGAAGACACTGGCACGACGCCTTGCTCTGGTAGAAAAGGAAAAGATCATTGCAGAGAGCAAGGCAGAGGCTGTCCAAGTGGCCTTTGGTGCCCAACAAAAAGCCTTCCTCGACATCATCATGGACACTATCCGCCTAGAGGAGGGAGAGTTGTTGGAGGTGGCACAAAGGAAGCTCAGCATTGCACGCAGAGCCCTACATACAAGACTGCAAATGCCACCCCAACCGGTGGAGGTTAGGCTGAGCCTGGATGAGCAACGGAAATACCTATTGTTGGCCAGTCTCACCCCCCAAGAAATAGATGCCCTAGGATTTGAAGAGGGAGCACAACAGGGAGACCGGCAGGGAGAGGGAGCAGACCTTGAGTTCGACATGGACAGATTCAGAGAAGATGTAATCCCACAACCCCCCTCGTTGCATGATCAGGAACAGCAACCACTCGACCCGCCCCTGGACAAACAAGCCATGCTCAAGGAGTGATGGAAAAAATTGGTGGAAGGAGCCAGAAGGCAGCTGCAGGCCAAGCTAGTAGTGAGGCCATCCGCATCCCTCCCACCATGCCCCGATGACCTCCCAACGCAATTCCACGTGGAGCTGGTGATCTGGGAATGGCAGGAAATCGAAAAGGACCCTTTTTCTTTCGGCTTCCTTATGCCTAACAACATGAGAAGGGTCCTACCAATCAAAGTAATGGAGGAGGTGATCGCGGCTAGCAGCCGACTGGGCCAAAAATGGCTAGATGATAGAGCAAAGACCCCCACTCTGTGGGGCACGGAGGAAGCAGAGTTTTGGCAAGACAAAGTGTTCGAGGTGCCGCACATTGTAAGGGGCTACAACTGCCAACCCCTCTGAAGAAGGCGAATATGCAATATCAACATGCTCGCCTGGATGGCATTTTGCAACACCCTACCTTACGAGAGGAATGACCCCACATTCATGGCGTATCCTCGTAGGGTAGGCGTGGATTTTGTCACCACCCTCCATGGGCAGCATGACTTCCCCATCATTTACAATTCCAATGCCACCTCCTTCGAGAATGCCCTCCTTTTTTATTTAGGAAGCCTAACCGACTCCATGACTCGCTTTCTCGCAGAATTCTCCTCCTGTCCTGATCCCGCTTTTATAACTATGTGTAATTACCTTAGGCTTCTTAAGCTATTACTCAAGCAAGATCCGGCACCACAGGAGAATGGCTTGCCCCCCCTCTTTTTTGATCCCAATGCTATTGATAGTTGTGCTATGGCACGCTTGATGATGAGAGCTAGCTTACTCCCCTCCTTTTGCCTAGCTCTCCTAGAGGACATGAGTGACAGCCAATTTACTAAGTGTAATCACCCCTTCCTCTCCACCACCTCTCTCCACATCCGCATGAACCTGAAAGGGTACATGCAAAGCCACCAATTTTTGCGCAAATCCATCTGCCCTCCTTCCCCCCTCATTCAGATGAAGAGGATTAGGCCTAGCTGTCATTCATTACACCAAAAAAAAAAAAAGAGAAGAGCGAGGTAAGGACAATGCAAAGAATAGCATGAAAAGAAAAGCACAAACGCCATTCCACACTGAATGGATGGAAAAACTCACTTGAAGAACCACTTAGCACCACTACAGCACAATCACTGCACCTAGGGGTTCTCAAGTTAGGATGCTCGATGGCTTCGGTCAACTGGCTCCGCTCCTAACCCCCTAGCTCTTTTTGCTCCCCCACTTCATGATTAGGGCCCATCAAGGGCAGGACATACCTAGGGAGGTAACACTCGCCTATGGTTAGACCTGTCACCCTAAGCTACTTGCACCGCACCTCCCTTTGCACCAATGGGGTCCTCAAGAGTGGGACATCACCAAGGCTTGCCTGCGGTTAGACCCACCTCCCCATTTCATTAGCATGAGCACACTGTACTAACACAATAAGGTAGACACTCCCCTTAGGTAGAGCACTGCATCTTCTCCTTCAAGCACCCCAAAAGCACCACACCACCAACTTTGGAGGCCCTCGTCAACCCATTACATCCAATTAGCTGCTCCGACAAACATCATTCTTAAGCTTCCACAAGCATCTGAGTTTACATGTGGCCCTCACCCTTCCACCAACCCAACACCAAAGTGCCATGGGACTGGCACCCGTCTAGGAGGGGGTAATGTTAACCCCAAGTCAAGATGGCAGAAAAATAAAGGAAAAAGCAAAAGGAAGATGGAAAAAGAGCAAAGACACGTAGGCGGCCTCTAAAGATGAACCGGGGCAAAAAGCACAACTTTAAATGAAAAGGCGCCTCAAAAAACTCGGAAAACTCTTGTAAAAGAGCGCCAGGCTCCCTCCTGTGCCAATTGTAAAATATTAGATGGGTATAGGCTAGTGGCACAAGGCTAGAAGAGGGAAATGGAAAAAGGACCTTGCCACAATGGCCAGTCATGTAAAAAAGGGATGGGTGCCCATGGGATTTTAGGGCTTGTATATAAAGTTCAAAAAGTGAATGAAAGCTGATTCTTTTGGTGTGTGGCAACAAGAGTCTTCTTCTTCTTCTCTCCTTCTCATCTTCTTGCTTGTGTGTGCTCTTGAGAGAGGGAGTGTGAGAGTGTGATGGAGTGAGTGTGTGAGAGTGAGGGATCAAGAGGGTGAAGCTCTTCACCATCTCCTCTTTTCTTCTTCTCTTCTCTTCTCTCTTCTTGCATGCGCGGCTATGGAGGATGGAGCTTGGAGGTGGAGGAGGCTTGAGGAGGCTTGAGCTTGCATCTAGGATCGTGGAGCTACCGGCATGTGTGAGAGAGGAGGCAACTCATATCGGCATCAAGGTAAGCTCACTACACTCATAGGATCGATGGCGCATCGGCTAGGTGAGAGATAGCAATTAGAGCTTGCTTAGAACGCTTGAAACAATAAGCAGTCTGTGGGTCTTGGCGGTAGAGCAAAAGCTCCCACAAGCTTCAATTATCCTTTACCAATGCCAATACAACCATCAACGTAGCTTCACATTGTCACACCTAATTGGCTCCATAGAGCATATACCTTGTGCTCACTATAGCTCTTGAACTAACAGTCACTACAATAAAGTGTGTGTCTTCAGCTATCATCAGATCAATCACCACCTTAGCCTTCTGAATCCCATGAGTCATTATAGTAGTACTCAATCTTCATGACCTCATTGATCGGTCTACCTCCATAACACATTGAGGAGTCTACGTAACTCCATAACTAGAGGCTACTAGAGACATCATCACCAAAATAAAGCTTTTATCTTCTTTATATTGTTATCCATGGTGCTTCATACTAATGATCTTCTAAGTATAGTCAGCCATGGAATCATTATTATCACCATCATATTGCACTTCTCACTGAAGTCATCTCCACTTGACATCAACCTTGAAGTGGATCATCCAATCAATAGGATCTTAGAAAATTTCACATGTAGTACATCACCTTTGACACCTACAATCACACAATGTAGCACTAGCTGACTTCACATTGCGCTAGTCTCTCTCTTCTTTTCTAGGACAATGTTGTAGCCAATTCTTGTCACTCATGCCACTTCTTGTATACATGATACAATGAGTTCTCTCCCTCAACTCCCTCCTTAGGGTGTTGATCACTACGAGGAAACCTATCGGCCTCTTAGATTTGTCAAAAGCATGTGTTTCCTTCCTCTCTAGTATACTACTGCAAAGAATTGCAAGATGTTGGTTTACAATCTTCTCCTCTTTCCCCTTCACCAAAGTTTGCAAACAATTAAGATGCCAATAATTTCATGTCCCCTAGCTTGGACTAAGAGAGCCTCTTGTAGGAAAAAGTAACTCTCCAACTTGATAGCACTATTGTATTTTGGCCATAACTTTTGATATGGTAACCAAATTTAGGTGTTCTATAGCTAGAAACAAAGAGTGCAGCAAGAGCTACAAATCTGGGCACTCATAGAGTTGATTCTATGTAGTTTTCTATTTTTTATTTCACACACAGAACAAAATTGCTCTAGTTTGGACAACAAACAGTAAATTCCATAATGCATGTTTGATGCTTCGGGGATGCTATTTTGGTACTTGAATGGTATGATTATGCTTTTGGGATTGATTTGAGCTTGAAATATCTCATATTTCATTGTCATTTTAGTGATATAATAATAGGACAACAAGTATTTTTCAATGACAAGTCTATGTCTAATGCTCATTAATGCTTTATGCAATACTCAATGGATGTACCGCTACTTTGATTGTTATGTATACCTTCCAATATGTTATGGCATGCTTTTAAGTTGAGATTTGAGCTCCATTACATTGGTATTGAATGTGGTTACATGCCTTGATTACTTTAGTGGCTTATATAGTTACAGGCTTAAAGAATCTATTGGGTTTTATGCTCCTAACTTATGCTTCACGTATCTTGGATACTTGGATGCCATTCACATGATGTTTTGAGCTCTGTTTGCTCACTTGGCATTTGACGTTTGCTTCAATGGGAGCTACTCAGGTTTATCTACTAAGCCACATTGGCACTTGGATATACTACAAAGCATTTGGTTTATGCAATTGAGCTTGAGCTTATTACAATGAGACAATGGACTCATTATGACATGCACATGCTCTCTTGATGTTTATTGGATGTAGCTACCCTATCGTGGGCTGATTTGATTGCTTGGTTTGGACCTGGTACTTATGTCTGTCAAAGTGTTGCTAGTGGTATTTATATGCTTCTAGGTTATGTATTGAGCTTTTACGTAGTGGGTTATACATCTGGTAGTTCTCTTCATTTACCCTTGAGACCTACTCTATGCATGACATATATGTCTATTGCATGTATGGTTTCTAACACACTACAATTGTGACAATCTTTAGTGCTGATTGTTCTTGGCTTTTTTTCTTCTTGTTTGCTCAATGTTCGTTGTTGGCATATTACTGTAACGTATTAAAATAACCTCTCATTTCAATTTTTTGCATTCTATTTGAGGGTAATCACCTAGACTTGATAGTCTTTTTCTTACAGGTTATGGACAACTCATTACTTTGGCAATATCTATAGTCTCTCGCTTGATTTAGCAATGGTTTTGGGGCTGATTTGTAGAGTATTACAGTAGCCGATCTTGCCCTTCTTTGTACTTGCTTGGTCTCATTATGGCTAGTGGTTCTTACAATAGTACTATCTTCAACATTGAGAAACTAGATGGGACCAATTATAGCTATTGGAAGACCCACACATGATAGGTTTTAGTGCAAAAATTTCAGGGTAGACTACTCAAAAACGGGGGTATCAAACCCGATAACATTGCGGCTGAGGATTGGGATGAGCAGGATGAGCTATGCAAGTCCATAATCTTTTATCACTCTCTAAGCAAGTTCACTACAATGTGTAGCTAGAAATCAAACTGCATATGAGCTTTGGATACAAATTAAGAATTTTTATGACAAGTAGAGCTATGCAAGTCCATAATCTTTTATCACTCTCTAAGCAAGTTCACTGCAATGTGTAACTAGAAATCAGGTTGCATATGAGCTTTGGATACAAATTAAGAAACTTTATGACAAGTAGAGTCTTGCATCTCAAATGTATTGGCTGAAACAGTTGATGAACCTTCTCATGAAGGAAGAGACTTCTATGTCTGCACACTTGAATGAGTTTCACTCCATCATCAGTCATTTAGCTTCACAGGGGATTGAGTTCAAGGATACTTTGTATCCTTTATTTCCACTTTGGTACCCTACCTGAGTCATGGGATAATTCCATAGGCTCTATGTACTAAGAATGGGATGAAATTGCATGATGTTGAGAGTGCCCTCTTAACAAACGGAGTGAATAGAAAGAATGTGGATACTTCCCGTATGTCATATGCATTGACTGTGAGAGGTTGGCAATATGAAAATGGCAATGTAACAGGTCCCAATCTAGGACATGAGGAAAATCGCGCAGTAAGTCCCATGGCCATAAGTCCAGTCTTGCTTGTCATTGTTGTGAAAAAGTAGGTCATTATCAGCCATAGTGCCACAAAATGTGCGAAGAAGAGTGCAAGAAAAAGGAAAAGGGTAAAGTGCAAGACAAGAATGATAATTGTAGTATTGTACCTAGTAAGTCCAGTGTCAAGATTGAGGAAATTAATGTAGGGTAGCCTAATATATTTGATGATCTTATCTTGGCAGCTTCTTCTTTAGATGCTTCACAGTTAACTAATGCTTTGTCAAGATATACTCAGTGTTGGTTGATAGGTTCAAGGACTTTCTTTCATGTGATCCCTCATAGAGAGTGGTTTCACTCCTATTGTAGTATTACCAGATCTATATGTTTGAGTAATGGCCTAACATTGGGGATAGTTGGTATTGGTGATGTCCAATTGCATTTTGGTTCAAGCAACATGTTCACTCTTCATGATGTACATCATGTACTGGCTCTCATGAAGAGTCTTATCTCTACTAGCATGATGGATGATGTAGGTTATGCTATCTCTTTTGATGATTCCTCATGGAAGATTACCTGTGGGAATCTTGTTATTGCATGTGGTGCTAAGTCTAGTACCCTCTATTGCTTCTTGTATCTGGGTCAATTGATCATGTTTTGGTTGTGGCTACAATTCCACATGTATCTCTTTGGCATCACCGCCTTCTTGGGCACATGTTTTTGAAAGGAATGAAAATGCTTGCCAATTTGCAGTATCTTCTGTCCCTAAACTATAAGAGTTTTGAGTCTTATGATCATTGTTTATATGGTAGGTTGACACATAGTATGCATAAGAAGTCTAGCATGAAGTGCATGGGTAAGCCTTTGTCTCTTGCTCATTTGGATGTATGTGGTTCCATGCCCTGTCAATAATTAGGTGGTATGAAGTACTTTGTCATATTCATTGATGACTACTCACATAATTGGGCTTTTCCTATCAAATAAAAAGCGGATATCTTGTCTACCTTTCAGCATTGGCTTGCTCTTGTTGAAGACTAGTTTGAAGGCTAAAATACCTAAGGCCAGATAATGGGGGTGAGTATGTCTCAAAAGCTTTTTTTGAGTAGTTTTGAGATGAGCAGGGTATTAAGCATTAGTAAACTGCCCCCTACACCGCTCCTTAGAATGGTATCACCGAATGCATGAACATGACAATTCAAGAGAGAGTTTGCACTATGCTTAGCCAGGTAGGCTTACCCCAGCACTTTTGGACTCAGACAGTTACTACTACCATACACTTAATTAACTGGTCCCCTTGCACTGCTAATGATTGCCAAGTTGCAGAGGAGGTATGGACTGGGAAACCTCTTTCCTATGCTCATTTGTGTATCTTTGATTTTTGCCATGTTCCTAAGGAAAAGAGCACTAAGCTAGATTTTTAAGTCTATGAAATGAATCTTTCTTGGTTATGGGGATGTAGGTGAGATGGACTATCGTCTATGGGATCCACATGCTTGCAAGGTTATCCACAACCATGATGTTCTTTTCCATCTTTTCCATGAGAAAAAGATGCATAAGTAACATGAGCAAGTGGTTGAGGTACGCAGGGTAATGTTTTAGGAGGAGCCTCCTACTCCTATACAGCCAGATAGATAGCTTGCAACAACAGTAGAGCTGATGCTCTAGTGGCCCAAGGCCCACCTGTTGTACCAAATTAGCCTACTCTGAGATGCTCTACTAGAGCTAGACATGAGCTTGAGTACTTTATACCCTCCATAAATTATGTTATCGTGACAAATGCAAGTGAGTCTCTCTCTTCTAATGAGACTATGCACAGAGATAATAGTCACTTACGAGACATGGCTATACAGTCGGAGTTTGACTCCTTACAGACTAACCATATGTGGGACTTGGTTCCTTTGCCTAGTGGCAAAGAAGACACTGCCATGCAAGTGGATATACAAGTTGAAAAGTATCATTGGAAGCTCCAAGCCCACTTGTAAGGCCAGATTGGCAGCTAAGGGTTTCAAGAAGGAATATAATGCTAACATCAATGAAGTCTTTTCTCCTATGATCAAAGTGACAACCCTACGCTTGGTACTAGCATCGGTTGCTCAGGTAGATCTAGACCTTTATCAGATGGATGTAAATACAACTTTCTTGCATGGGGACTTGCATGATGAGATCTATATGTAGCAGCCTAAGGGCTTTGAGGAAAAAGGTAGAGAACACCTAGTGTGCAAGTTGAGAAAGAGTCTTTATGGCCTTAAGCAGACACCTAGAGAATGGTACCACCAGTTTGATGCTTTGAGACATTCATAAGGATATAGCCATAACGCTAGGATTCGTGTTCATACACAAAGAAGGCTCATGATGTCAGCCTTATGATTTCGGTACTCTATGTGGACAATAATACTTATTACTAGGAAAGCTCATGATGAGCTAGATGCCTCAAAAGCTCAACTGAAGAAGAGCTTTGAGATAAAGGATATGGGACAGGCCTTGCATATTCTTGGGATCTGCATCACGCGCAATCGCTCTAAGGGGCTCATTTATCTATCCCATAGAAAAAGTATATCTAGAAAGTCATTGAGCGGTTTCATATGCAGAATGGTAAGCCTATTGGTTGTCCTCTACCTTCTCATGTGAAGGTTAGTCATGTCGATTGTTCGCAGTCTAATGAGCAAAAGGCCAAGTTGGCCAAGATTCCTTATGTATCTGTCATGGGCACTTTGATATATGCCATGCTACTTTAGTACACATGTGACAATTCATGGATGAGGATAATTAAATCTATGTGTTTGTCTTTGTTGTAGCAATTTATTATATTTTATTTATGTATTTTATTTGGTAATGCTCAACAACTATGCCATCTTTTCCATGACTCTCTTGGGTTGCACTATGACCCTCGTTAGTAGGTTTAGATGCAGACATATGATGAGACAATATCATGTTCACTCTTGCAGGGATGATGACATTTTTGTGCCCATGGAACAAGTAATAGAGGTCACATGTCAATGACTGCATTTGCAAATGCCTATTATAGTTTTTGCTCCATGCGTAAGAGCTAGCAAAGTAGCACGTTCTTTGGAATTCTGGCAAATTGTTATTATGGGCACCATCTAACTAAGTAGAGCATGAAGGAAGTGACCCTAGAATGGAAGCACATGAGTGGAAGCAAGAGCTATAGTGGAAGGAACGAGAGCAAGAGAAAGGGACACACACACAAGATGTGGGAATGCTAACAGTCACAATGTGCGATTGGTCTTCCCTTTATTCAAATGTCACTAAAAGAATAAAGAATGAAGTGATAGTGATGAATACCCCCCACTTGCAGTGTATAAGTATGCAAGTATTATCAGTGCAACAATACATGGGCAGCTAGACACAAGTGCCTTTACCTTTAACAACCTTCCACTTAAAGGTGAATATGCCCCTAGTGAGGAGAGAACAAGAAAAAAGTAACAAAGTATAAATGAACATAAGTATATAAGGATGAGAAAAGACGTCATCTCATTCAATGCCCATCAATTTCCTAAGGAAGGTGAAATGCTTTGTTGTGAGACTTTTCATGAGTAGATTTATAGGATTTTGGTGAGTTGAGATCTTAACAAGGTCAACAAACTTGTTCTCAATGACCTCTTTGGTGAAGCAGTAACACACCTCAATGTGTTTCATCTTCGCATGGAAGACTAAATTCTTAGCTAACTGGATAGCACTCATAGAATCCAAATGCAATCTAGGGACCATATCAGTAATACCAAGGTTTGCCACCAGTCAGCCTAACCAAGGAGCTTCCTTGCAAGCATCAGTGGGCTGCAACATACTCAACCTCGGTAGTAGTAGAGAGGGCCTTGGATTTTTGCACCCTAGCATCCAAGAAATAGTACCTCTGTTAAAGATAAAGACAAAGCTAGAGGTGGACTTCCTGCTGTTTGCGTGTCCCGCATAATCACATTCATTGTACGCTAAGACTCCTATATCCTGGCCACCATAACATATGCACATAGTTGATGTGCCCTTTAAATACCTCACGATACCCTTAACGACATCCCAATGCCATCTGTCAAGTGTAGCCATATAGTGTGCCACAACTCCCATTGCAAATGCTATGTCAGGACACACAACATTCATGTAGATGCATGTGCATATATGGTACATGCTATATTCTTGACATTTACTACTCAGTCACCCCACTACCACTTTTGCATTGATGATCTAGCTCTTAGATTTTGCAATTATAAGTCCACTTATTATTCCATGCTATATGAAGGTGGTTTTCTCTAGTCGAATCAAATGGTGTCTATCATAGCAATGAGCCAAATTTCTATAACACTTTTTCAAGGGCCAATCTACATGTTCTTTGAAGATTAGCCTATTTTCCAAGGATTTGGGCTATATTTTCTATGTTTGGGCTTTGCATCGATGATCTAGCTCTCGAATTTTGCTAATATAAGTCCACTTATTATTCCATGCTAGATGAAGGAGGTTTTCTCTAGTCCAATCAAATGGTGTCTATCATAGCAATGAGGCAAATTTCCAAATAACATGCTACTCTACAAGCTTGTTGTCTCTTGTGAGTTCCCCTTAGAGACACATGATGTCTAGCTTCTGGACATGATGCACCTCCAATCAAACTAAGCACACTTCTAAATCTTATAGAGCTTAATTGAGTTCCAAGTTAGCTAAAAAGCCACACAATCTACACACATGTAGTTGCAAGTGTACACCACTTCTTCCAAAGGCTAGATTATTTTTTGAAATATTTGTACTCACTTTTCGAAGCTAACTATTCAAAGTCATGTAACACTTTTTCAAGGGCCAATCTACTTTTTCTGTAAGACTAGCCTATTTTCCAAGGACTTAAGCTATATTTTCAATGTTTGGGCTAGTTTTTTCTTCAAACGACTATTCGTTTTTGTTAGTTAGAGTTTGTGCTCATGGTGCATACATTTCATATAGGTATGAAGAAATAGAGCTCGGTGCCAATTCACCATTGTATGAAAAATATATATTAGGTACTTGTGCCAACATAGTTAGTGAATTTAGAACCATAATTAGCTTTTGGGATTCACATACACTATCATATGTGTAATGCAAGGTTTGCACTACATTTTTAGGTAACATAATAAGCTTGAATAATATAGTGTTAAACTAAGGCTATTACTATTAACGAATGAAATAAAAAGGTTTGTGAGTAGACATAATCCATTGAACTTGACAACTTGATGAATAATTACCAAAATCTGTAAAGAGTAGACATGTACAAACCATACAACTTGGCCTTTTCAAAGTTATTTCCTATCTTTGTGTCATCCCAAATGAAGTTTTACTAGACCTAAATTACATTTTGCATCTAACTTGGTTAGGATTCTCTTTCGTTGCCATGGCATTAAAATCTTCTATGATGTTCATGTTATCTACTGAGACAAGATTATGTAAAAGAAATGGAGGGAAGTCCATAGGGAGGCTATATCCTAGTAGGAGCAAAAGCATACAGATAATCAAATGAGTAAACATCTAAACATGTTGCTTTGAAGACATAGCAAAATACGTGTGCCAATTGAGGCATGTGGTGTATGCCGTATGAAACAACAATTCAAGTAGCTTTGACAAAAATGAAGATTAGTTGAAATACATCCCTTGATGAAAATAGACATTAACTCACACACTTTATGTTCTATTTCTAAAGGTCATTCATAACCTTGTTGCATAGATGGTTAGGTTATTGGTTAGCATCAAGGTTGGTGTTTTTTGTATGCACATAAACTAGTTTTGCCATTTAAATTAACCCCTTATTTGAGGAGGATGAATGGGGTTGTTGATTGAAAATGCCACTTATTGCCTTACTCTATTGACTATTGTTTACAAATGGACTTTGGAACTTAGCTCATGAGATTGTTCATGAAAAATCATCCAATTGTATAGTAAGGAAGTCCTTGTAACAAAGAAAAATTATGTAACAAGAAAGTAAATGGAGTGCATAATGGTACCTAGATGGTGATAATTATCCTCCTACCTTGACATAAAGTTCAGCTCCTCCCCACCATAGTGGTTCACACAACTTGATAATGATTATCCTCCTACCATGGCACCAAAGTTCTCCCTCTCCTCCCATCTTGGCACAAAGTTTTCCCTCCCCTATCCTCACTTTTCATTCAACATTTACAAGCTTATTAGTTCATACATATAACACTTTTCTTTAATATATGATCCAAAAATTCTTTCTATTGGGAAGATCTAAAGCTTCTTCAAATAAAGTTGAAGACTTTGCAAACATCTCATGGTTGGAGAATTTCTTCTCACTCATCAAACAAAGAAAAATGTATAAAAGGCATACTTTCCACATGTCCCTCCCTTGATTTCACATGAGGTCATTGTCTCACTTCCTTTCTCTCATTTGATAGTACTTGTTTCAATAAACAAGCTAAAGTTGCATAGCTCACATGATTGATCAAGTGACTTTGCTGTAAACAATGTATGATGCATTAACTTGTATACACATTGTCCTTATCTCTTTTTCAAAAAATTTAATGCATTCAATAAAAACCTAAGCGATCATAGCTTGAGGTGATTGATAATGAAACCATGATAGATATGATGGTAAAAAAATTTGGATTCGATTGTCATAGGATTCGCGATAAAGTTCATTCTTTTAGACATATGGAGATATATTTACAACAATTTCCAAGGTTTAACAAGCTGTTATTATAAAGTTTCACCCTTGCACTCAAACTCTTAGAATTTAGAGTGGACTTTCTTATTATGACTAAAAAGCTCAGATTTGATAGTACTTTTAGCACTTAAGTTCATATGGCTCTTGACTCATTCAAAAGCTTGTGTTTCTTGTCCAAGTAAAGGACTTTTGAGCTACCCTAACAAGCATATAACATGACAACCAAGGCTTTTTTTCGAACCCTCCTTGAAAATTGATCACCTATTTTGCAACAAGTACAGGAACTTATTGTTGTGAGAAAGGCCTTATCACATGCTTCAACACATGACCATATGTTAGTCTATAAATAATGTGTGTACATGGCTAGAAGAATGAAAGGTTATATTTGATGTCAAAAATTAATGAACACAATTTTGAGGGCTCAAATTTTAGAAAGGACACCTAATTTTACCCTCAAAATAAAAAAAGTTGCAATTATGCACAATCATGATCATAGCATAACAACTATGCTACAAGTCTATACTATACTCATGGAAGTGATGAAAGATGACTATTGTTGGTCATCATTTTGTATTCCAATCTTTATGTGAAAGGTTCATGAAGGACCTAATGGAGTTTTGAATCAATGACCACCTTTGATGATAATATAGTGTAAACTTTTGGGTCATCTAATTGGAAGGCTCTTCAAGAGCATAGTGGTGTGAGAGGTATAGAAAAATAACAAAATTAAACTTTGCAATGTTTACACTTATACATGTTGCCTATCCTTGCATCCATGGTCTCTAACAATGTATATATCTTCTTCCAAGTATCATTCATGCAAGTTTGCAATAGGCCCATGGTAGACTTGGTTGATGATATGCGTCCCTTAATTTAATGTTGTTGCATGTACAATGTGGCATTAAAAAATGGTATAGAGACATAAACTGTACTAGCATTTTGTGTGCGTGAAGTGCGCATACGAAACACTAGGCCATGAAGCAGCAAGTGAAGTTGCCGTGTGAACTTCGCTTAACAATCCCTTTCTTTTATTTCTCTCTCCTCTTTCCCTCTCTATTTCTTAATATTTAGTTTGTTTTCTCTCACCTCCTTGTTCTCCCTCTATATCATTAAATGTAAAACTAAAAGTAATTTATAAAATTTATAATATAAAATACCAAATATATATAGATCTATTTTATACATCAAACTTATAAAATTTGATCTATACACAAAATTGGTACTAAATGGACCTCACAAAGTTTGAAGTTCAAGTCAAATCTCTCTCTCTTTCTCTCTATCTTTTATTTTTCTCTCTCTTCTCACCCCTCTTTTGCTCAAAATTTCTCACTTTTCTCTCTCTTCCTTGATTTTTTGTCTTTTCTCTCCCTTCCCATATTTTCCTCTCTCCCTCTCTCTCTCAAGTCTTTTTCTCTTGCTCTCTCTCTTCTCATCTCTCTCTTTGATTTCTCTGTCATCTTTTTTCTCCCTCTCTCTCTTCCCTCCTTTCTCTCTCCCCTCTTTTTCCTTCCTCTTTCTCATCCCCTCTTTTGTCTTTGTCTTTCTCTCCCTCCTCTTTTTTCTTTTTTCTTTTCTCTCTCCTACTTTTTCATTCTCTTTCTCTCTCTGTGTCTCCCTAATTTTTTTTCATTTTTTTCTCTTCTCATCCCCCCCTCTCTCTTTCCTCTTTCTATCAATCTTTTTTCTCCCTGTCTCTCTTCCCTTTTTTCTCTCTTCTCTTTTTTCTCTTCCCTTTTTTCTCTCTCTCTTTCCTCTTTCTCTCAATCTTTTTTTCTCCCTGTCTCTCTCTGTTTCCTCTTTCTCTCAATCTTTTTTCTCCCTGTCTCTCTTCCCTTTTTTCTCTCTTCTCTTTTTTCTCTTCCCTTTTTTCTCTCTCTCTTTCCTCTTTCTCTCAATCTTTTTTTCTCCCTGTCTCTCTCTGTTTCCTCTTTCTCTCAATCTTTTTTCTCCCTGTCTCTCTTCCCTTTTTTCTCTCTTCTCTTTTCCCTCACTCTGTCTCATCTTTTTTCTCCCTCTCTCTTCCCTCTTTTTTCTCTCTGCTCTCTGCTCTCTCCCCTCTTTTTTCTTTTCTTCTTCTTCTTCTTCTTCTCTCTCTCTCTCTCTCTCTCTCTCTCTCCCCCCTCTTTTTTCTTTTCTTTTCTTCCCCTTCTCCTCTCTCTCCCCTCTCTCCATGTTTTTTTTTAAATTTCACTCTTCTATTTTTTATTTGCCTTTCTCTCCCCTCTTTCCCCTTTCCTTCCTTGTTTTTCTTTTCTCTCTCCTACATTTTCCTTCTCTTTGATGTTTCTCTCTTTCTCTCTCTCTAAATTTTTTCATTTTTTTCTCCTCACCCCCTCTCTTTCCTCTTTCTCTCAAAATTTTTCTCCCTCACTCTCTTTCTTCTTTTTTCTCTCTCCTCTCTCCTCCCTCTTTTTTATTTTCTTCTTGTCTCTCTCTCTCCCCCTCTTTCTTCTTGTCTCTCTCTCTCTCTCCTCTTTTTCTTCTCTCATCTTTCATCATTGCTTTTCCGTCTCCTTCCTTTTCCTTCTCTCTTCCTCTCCTCTTCTCTCTCTCTCTCTCCCTCTCTCTCTCTCTCTCTCTTATTTATTCATTTTCTCTTTGCTTATCTCTCTCCTTTTTTTGTTCTCTTTCTTCTTCTCTCCCTCCTCTCTCCTTGCCTTTTATAATTCTCTCTCTGTGTGTTCATATTCTCTCTCTTCTTCTTCTTCTTCTTCTTCTTCTTCTTCTCCTCTCTCTCTCTCTCTCTCTCAAAGTATGTGAAAAACTGTCAAAATTTTTACTTTAAAAAAGGCTTTTAAAACTATTTAATTAACAATAGAAAAAAGTTAAAATTTTTAAATTAAAAAATATTTAATTAACAAGATAAAAAAGTTAATTATATTTAATTAAAAGAGAACAAAATAAAAAAGTTTAAATAAAAAAGTTTAATCTAGAGAGAGAGAGAGAGAGAGAGAGAGAGAGAGAGAGAGAGAGAGAGAGAGAGAGAGGGAGAACCTTTTGATTTAAAAAGGCGGGAAAGAGACATTTGTGAAAAGTTTGATTTAATTGAGAGAGAGAGAGAGAGAGAGAGAGAGAGAGAGAGAGAGAGAGAGAGAGAGAGAGAGAGAGAGAGAGAGAGAGAGAGAGAGAGAGAGAGAGAGAGAGAGAGAGAGAGAGAGAGAGCTTACATATGAGAGCGATGGGGGGCATTAATTAAAGAGGGGAGGGAGAAGAGAGAGTGTGAGATTACATGTGTGAGAGAGGAGGTTTTAATTAAAAAAGGAAGGATTGGGAAGAGGTTAGGTTTAGGAAGCCCTCTAGAAGTTTGGGACTTCTCAAACCTACAATGAAAATGATATAGTAGTATAGATGTTATAAGTGCCCAACCTAAGCAAGTGTTACATAAAAAGGGAAGGTTTGGGAAGAGGTTAGGTTTAGGAAGCCCTCTAGAGGTTTGGGACTTCTCAAACCTACAATGAAAATGATATAGTAGTATAGATGTTATAAGTGACCAATTTTGCATAAGCAAGTGTCACATAAATTTCTTGCAAACTCGCAAGTAGCAATTTTGTGGGAACTCCATGCTTCTCCATGACTAATTGTCTATTGAAGTTAGTGAATTTTTGGATGGACAAAAGAACCTTTGATGTAAGGTGTCTTGAGCGGCAACTTTTGGCATGAAAGTTGAGGGGGTGCGAGTGGGGGGTGGGTGCGTTTGGAGTTCTTGCCTTGAAATGAGCAAATGTGAGTAGATACACAAATTAAGACTTATAAACCCTAACTTGAGCTTTTTGAGTAATGGGGTACTACTGCCGCCAAGTCATGTAAAAGCTCCAAGGGCGGGGGTGGGGGGGGGGGGGGGGATTGATTTGGAGTTCTTGCCTTGAAATGAGCAAATGCAAGCACATGTACACATCAAGACACATATGAAGCCTAACTTGAGCTTGTTGAGTAATGGAGTACTACTTTGTCATGTCATGAACAAAGAAACAAAAGATGCTTCTTGGTTGGATATGTAGGTCTCTTTGGTGTTGGCTTAAGGAGCTTTACCCCTTCACATGCCCATAGGCTACACTTCAATTTAGTTCAATAAGAATATCACATATGCACACGTGTGCATGCACCCACATACACACACAATAGAGCTTTACCCCATTGCATGCCCATGTATGTATGTATGTATGTGCTTTCCTACAGAGAGGTTCTAACCACCCTACATGGAAGAAGAATAAATGATAGACATATATGACAAGGCTATGGCCATTATATTTTGCATGTAAAAGGTCCCTAGTCTAGATATGGTTATGGTTGTGGATTTTCACCCATTAAAGGTGCACATGCTTTGGTTGTAGGTTGGAAGAGGAGTTATGGAGTATTGAAAGGTGATGTACAAAAGGAGGATATATCGGCCCACACTAGGCAAATGTTAAGTAGATGTGACCATCAAAGGGTGGATGGAGCAAACAAATTGACTTCCTCATCATAGAAATGATTAAAGCAAGATCAAGAGTGTGGAGATGTGAATTTCTTTCTTTATGGTTTTGTGTTTTGTTTGTGCTCACCCCTCCAATGTGTGCATGTGCCTGGCTCTCTCTCTCTCTCTCTATATCTATCTATCTATCTATCTATCTATCTATTTACACACTCACCCCCTTAATAGTTTTCAAATTCTTGCACAGGTGCAAATTAGCAGTCTGGTATCGCACTTTGTGCAGCCTAGGCGCAAAGTGCCTAGTCATCCCTTGGTGATTGATAAGGGCAAAGAAAGACACATTTGGAAGTAGGAAAACGTGACTCGTGAGATGTTATATTTGAGATAACATTTACATAACCTAGAACTAGGTGCAATACATAAAAAACAAGACTTCTTTTTTGCATTCCAAAAAATAGAAAAAGTAAAGACAAAAGAGCATGGAGAGAAAAGATTCTTAAGGGGAGAAGAGGATGTAGGCTAGCGGTAACGAAAATTTTTATAGGCCGACTTCTTCTCTCATAACAAAGGTTTTGTATTTTATGAATCTTTCCTCCTCTTTGCCCATATAACACAGGCTCCAGAGAGTCCTTACTACAAAGGTTTTGCAATTTATGAATCTTTCCTCCTCTTTCCCCCTGCCCATATAACACAGGCTCCAGAAAGTCTCCTCGCATAGTCTCAGCCATAGCTGCCGCCATGGCTCTTTTCGCTGACCTCCTGGCCGCCATACCCGCCTACACAGGCCTGTCCCCGGTCTCCTTCTTCACCATCGCCGCCCTGCTCCTCGCCCTCTACTACCTCGTCTCGGGCTTTTTCGCGGCCCCCAAGCACTCCCCCTATGTGCCCAGGGAGCCCCTGCCCCCTCCTGTGCAGCTCGGCGATGTCAGCGAGGAAGAGCTCCGCGCCTACGACGGTTCCGACCCCAAGAAGCCCCTCCTCATGGCCATCAAGGGCAAGATCTATGACGTCTCTCTGTCCAGGTAAGCCTGCTCTGTTTTCAGCTTTTGTGTTTGCGTTTCATCAGTGAGAAGACGCTGTGGCAGGTCTGGGTTCCTCCGGTCATAGTGGATTACAGACGAAATGTAAGAATCCTTTCGGGATGAAACCATTATACTTTTTTGTCTGAAGATCATAATAGAAATATTGCCTGTGATCTTCGGCTGGCTCTGATCGTGCTGTAGCTTGAAGTGCGGGAGCCTGATGTTAAACTAGGGTTTTATCTGAACCGTATACATGGAACGATGGTAGGAAGTTTGGGATGAAGGCTGGTGGAGCTGTTGCTCAATGGATTGCTTTTGATCGATCAGAAACTACCTAACATTTTAGGCTCATGGCGACCCTCGTACCTTTCACTGTGCCACAAGATGGTAACCCGCTTCAAAAACCCTATACCCTGATCCAGGACCACAAATTAGATGAGTTGCACTATATCTTTTGCTGCTGGAGTAGTGTATTTGCTCTCTACGCCATGTTTCTGATTTCCTGTGCCATGTCCATCCAGGTGGCTCTCGGTTGTAATGTCCCTTCATTCTGTTCTTTTATCGGTGGTTTGTGTGTGCAGATTGCTGCTTCAGAGATATCATTTTTAATTTTACAGCCTTGCTTTTTTGTGCCATTCTTATGAATTGCCCCTCACCGTGCATTTGATGCATAGTCATTGATCTGTCGCAGGATGATTCTGGATTCTTGGCTGGTATGTATGCAACTATACACATGTAGGCACGAAATGAGCTATTTCCTGTGTAGGACAAGTAACTATATTGTGTTAGTATTTGAGAGAACAGTAATGAGTCACAGAAACTTGAAACATTGTTTGGACAGCCCAGGGAATAGAGCTTGTTAGTTGTTGCAATAAAGGAGATTATTTAGTCTGTAGTCACATTGTAGCCCTTGCTTGAATCTTCTAGGAAGAGTGTATGTGACTTTATTGAGTTGGATGATCGTTTATTTTGTTGGCATATTTTTCTGCACAAACAAGCTCTCGTCTGTGTTTGGGCAGGGTATTCTATGGCCCAGGTGGACCATATGCCCTCTTTGCTGGTAAGGATGCAAGCAGGGCCCTTGCTAAGATGTCCTTTGAAGAGCAGGATCTAACTGGAAACCTTGAGGGGCTTAGTGCATATGAAATGGATGCACTTCGGGATTGGGAATGGAAGTTTGAGAGCAAATATTTGAAGGTTGGACAGATTGTGAAGACCAAGGATGTCCCAGTGGCTGATGCATCAGAAGGTGTGGAGGCTGGTACAAGGGAAGTGCCAGTGGTAGATGCTGCAGCTAATGATGATGTTAAGGTTGTGAATGAAGAGGAGCAAAAGGTGGATGCAAATGGAGATGAGACCAAGCCCAATGAGGAAAGCACCAAGGAAGAGTAGAACTCCAGAAGGACAGATTCTTCGCTACCAATGGGAAAAAAATAGTACTTGTTCTCATACAGCATAGAACACTAGAATTTTGTAACCTCAATGTGGGAACAGTTGAGAATGTTCAGTCTCAATTTTCCACTTGAGTGTGTATCTACTGTAAGACACTCGAGACATAAAGTATCTATTAACATATTATTGCTGCACAGTCTGTGACCCTTAACTCTCCTTTGCGTTTTGCATCATTTGGAAACCAGATCAATAGTTTACTTGATGCATTTTTACCATTCTTTGCTAAGTCTAAAAGTTTCATGCAAGAAAGCATGTTTTCCGGTGAAGATTGGCATGATAAGTTTGGCTGGAAATATTCAAGCAGAAGTCTTATTACTTTATTTTTACTTGTTGGCACTTGAAATAGAAGGAACTTGCTAAGGAGTCTGGTCAAACAATGGTGTTGCTTTTGTTTTTTTTGACTGCTTCAGCTGCGGTTGCAAGAAGCATTTGCCAGCCTTAGCTGTGTTTATGGGATGCTTGATTGGCATTGTGGAAGCTTTTTATGCAGATGAGGAAACCACAAATTTGTACATTTGTGTTTGTGACAACAAAACTATGTTATTCTGTGCTTGGTTCAATCTTTCTAATGTTCCTTTTTCATGGATTCAATGAAGTGTTTGTCAGGTGGTAGCCGAGTTTCAACTTGGCTGGCTCTGATGAAAACTGTATTTCTTTAGCGTGCCTGCCTTCTATTTGCATGAATGTTTTTTTAAAAAAACTTCTCTCTCTGTGTTATGTTACTGGATTCTTCAAGTAAGCAACTGGAGGAATGAAATGCAGAGAAGGGATGATAACTTTTCAAGTTCTTGACTCTACTGAAACCAAATCTAGTTTAAAGAGGCTAACAAATATGGCACCCGCCTTGTAAATGGCATGACCTCCAAATTCATCCTTACACCTGTTTTCACTGCGTGGATTTGCTTTCATGGGAGCCACTGTAGAGTTTCAGCTTTAGCCAGAATATGCCACAGGAGTTGCCCTGAACCTGCTTTCAAAGTGTTTTCTTTGGATATTTAGACGAAATATGAAGACTTGAGCAGATCTCCCTTTCTTAGAAGTCGAGGGCAAAATTCCCTGTTTGCCATTGAATTACAAGGTAGTCTGTTTACTGTGTGGACAGTTGATTTATACATTTTTTGCAAAATACACAAGTCACTATGGATGGAAATGTTTTCATTCTTTGCATCAAAAATAAAATAAAGAAGGCAATGGAAGTAGGCAAGACTTTGTGTTGGTGCTAAAATAAATAAACTAAAATTGTGGTAAAAGTAATCTAGACTTGTTGATATTGAAGAGCAAGAGGGATGTCAACTCACAGTATGCACCTCGGAAGAGAATTCACAAGAAATGAGTTCATTCATGCATCATAGTGTCTTCAGTAGTCTGATGTAAAAGATGCATCCACAATAGTGGTAAAAGTAATCTAGACTTGTGTCAATATTGATGACCAAGAGGGATGTCACTTGACAATATGTATCTTGGAAGAGAATTTACAAGAGATGAGTTTATTCATGCATCATAGCGTCTTTCTTAGTTTGATGTAAAAGATACATCCACCATAGTGTACACATCATAGGTAAGAAGAATGCACCTATGTTAGATTGGAGTTCTTTGCAAATTAAAATGACACTTGTATGAAAGGATCATAGGTAAGATGATTGCACCTATGTTGGTTTGGAATTCTTTGCAAGTTAAGATGACACTTGTACAATATAGGTGACATTGGTTAGCTTAGAACTCTTTGCAAATTAAGGAGACACTTGTACTTTCCATAGTACAAAGGAAACTCCTCACAATCCCTCCCATGGCTATTCAAAATTATCTTGGAAATTACAAATTGAGTAGATATTCATCTCAAAATACATGGGGCAAAAGAGGCTTATAGCAAATGCCTCACACAACCCTTTTCACAAAATGGGCTTTGTACAAATGCTACGAGGCAAATAACTTTTTCCACACAAAGGTTTGGCCTCAAAATACATAACATTTCACAAAAAACAAATGACTTTTTCCACCCAAAGGTTTGACCTCAAAATACATAACTTTCCTCAAAAGCAACATCTTTGGTATAATATTCATTTCCATTTAGATGGTTGATGGGATTAAGAAGAATTACTAGATTCATTACAATGCATACATCTTCCTCTTTTTTGTACTTAGAGGTGTACATTCATTCTTCTCCTTGGTGTCATCATGTTGTGGTTTTCTTCCAAGAGAGCTGATAAAAAATTTTGAGCTTGAAAAGACGATCTTTTTCCTTGAGGAATTTGATATTGTCAAAAGTTGGAGGCATGCTTCTCAAAATGAGAGTAGACCAGTTGATTTCTTAATTATCTTGTTCATATTTGCTCGTTGAGTTTTGTTAATTAATTTATTTAATTGTCTTTTTAATGCTTCTTTGGTTTAATATTGGGGTCTTAAATTAGTTGTTAATTAGCATACTCATATAGATACATCATCAACAAAGAAACATGGAGTATTGATAACTTAGCATAGTTATACCATGGGATTAAAAGTAACCTTCATAAGCAAGAGTTGATCTAACTCTAATTCAATTCAACATTTTTAATGAGTTTATTTATTTCTTTTGAGATGTGTTTATATAGATATGATCGTGCATACTTCATGATGTTTATTTTTTCTTATTAAAAGGGAATACTATAAAACTTATTTAGTTAAAAAATTGTTGGGTGATGTCTTAGATCCCAAAGAATTTTTTCTCATGTTTGAACACATGCCCATTACGTCCAAACACATTCTTTTAAGTTATCTTTTCTTCAATAGAGTCTATTTGCTATATAGAATTGACACATAAATATATTAATATTGTGTGTAGTGCACCTTTTAGCCAAGGCATGATATGCACGTTTTGACTCATGTGGTTGGGTTCTCCTCACAAAATTTTGCTACTATGCACAATACTAAATTGAAAGCCTTCAAGTTGATATGCAACTTTTAGCCAAGCATGATATGCTTGTTTTGACATGCAAGTGGTTTGGTTGGGTCCTCCACATAAGGTATCACCCCTATGCACAATATTAAGCTGAAAGCCTTCAAGTTGATGCTATTCAAGACAAATAATACATTAAGGTATCTCAACACACGGGTAATGGTCTCCTTTCAACATATAAGTGGCATGTGCATGATGTTCACTCCCTTTGAAAGACTGGTCATTACCATTGGTCAAGGGCAAGTTAGGGATTTTTGGGTTATCTCAAATGGTTATAGACCTAGGGGTAAGACTCATATGCTCTCAATGTGTTTCATCCTCTTATAACTTTAGGGCTCTTTATGCTATGTGGTTGAAGTGATTCAAAAGCAAAGATTTACTTATTGGTCTCCACATACGGCCTCATGGCTTTGCCAAGATTAAGCTTAGAAAGGTTTTCCCCAAGGATTAGATGGGGATAGGTGTGCAACCTAGGGGTTTTGTTTGACTACTCAAGGTCCCCTCTTAAGGTTAATGAGGGGGAACCCCACAAGTCCATTGTAGAGGGACTTAAAGGAGATAGACCGACATGTGCAAGAATCAAAAGCGATAGAGATATGACAAACTTTAAATGAGAATATCCTATAATCCTTTATCCTTTACTATTACTAACAGACATTCTGGGGGAGAAGGACATGTGTCCACTCTAAGCCTCCCCTCCAAATGCACTCGTATTGGCCATGGGTCGCCCAACCACAAACCCTTTCTAGACAAGAAGAAAGGAAGAAAGTGGAAGAAGGCTCATGTAATCCCATAGGCGCAACAAGTTATCACAGTGAGGGTGGAGGGGACCTTATAAAACGAGGGATTAGGCAAAGAATATTTGTGCTTTTCTCCATCGTTTCAGGTAGGCCATAAATTTGCATATGTGCCTGAAATTTGAACGTTTAAATAGGATATATGATAAGTTTGGATATAAATTCGAGTCTGATAAAAATTTATATCATATGTATATCTAACCACATCCAAAACTCCATATCTTGGATATATGATCACATTTCTTCTCCTATCACATTTAAGCTTTTTGTTAAGAGACAAAAACTAGGATGCCTAAATTTGATATTGTATGCAAAAGTTATAGTCAAAATACGGAAGTGTTGTCAAGCTACCATAGCTATCCATGACTTTTGCAACATGCTCTATATCCACTCAAAATGGACACAATGGCTGTTACTCAACTCAATAAGCACTCAATGAGGCTTAGATAAGCCCTAGGAAGCTCCTCGATAAGCCAAGAGCAAGCTAGAACAAGCTAGGAGAAGGGAAGATTCAATGCATACCTTGGGAGGTGGAAAAAATGGTTGCCATGAAACCTCGAGGTGAAGCCCTGACTTTGGGTTGAGGAAATGAAGAGTGAGACAAGAGATATAGATCTAAGCACTCACAAAGTTGATTCTATGTAGTTTTCAGTTCTCTATTTTACCCAAAACAGAATGGTTCTAGTTTGGACAACAAACAATACATTTCACAAATGCATATTTGATGCTTCAGGGATGCTATTTTGGTGTCTAAATGGTATGATTATGCTTTGGAATGCTACTTGGATTGTTTAGAGCTTCACTAGCTTAGTTTTGCAAAGGTTTATTGTTGTCATAATAGTTTGTACAACAAGCATATAATAGTGAACTTCATGCTTTGAATGCATATTGTGTCTACATGGTATTTCGGATACACTATATATGTACAATGATGTCTACATTGATGTATAAGACTGTTAATGGTTATGAAATGCTTTGGCACTTGAATTTGAGCTACATTTGATATACTTGGGATTTGGTCAAGTGCTTTGCACGTCCATACTTACTCACTTATAAGTATTGAAGCTTCATTGGACACTTATGCTCTCAGATGCATTTGTGATGTGCTTGGGCTTCCCGAATGCTTTGATGTCTTGAGCTTTGCTTTCTCACTTTGCATTCTAGATTTGCTTCTAGTAAAAGAAATTTCTACTTACTTTTGGCAAAGCTTTGTTCTCTGAGATGGTGGGACTCTTGGTTCATATAGATGCTCTCCTGTATATTATTGGATGCAGTTACTCCTATTTGTGGGCTAATTTGATTCATTACACTTTGGACACTGGCACTTACATTGTTAGTAGTTTGTCAATGATGTATATGCTTATGGGATGTATGGTCTATTGACATTTTGAGTTCATAATAGTCTTCAATACCGATGTTCTATGCTTAGTTACTCCTACTTGCATTCTTTGTATCCTAGTTGCTACTCGAACATCACTAGCAATGAGACTTTTCTTTCTTGGCTATTTGCTCACAGTTGGATTAATATATACTACTATCTTTATTTTAATATTGTTATAATTACAATTTTCAGCATTCTTTTGGAGAGCAGACATTGTACTTTGGCAATATATTATTTACAATTGGTGGATAACTCTATACTTCGATATTCCCTCTTGTTTTGCCCTTGTTTTGGCTTTTTTTTTTGGGAGGGGAAGCAATTTGCGGTCATTTATAGCAACTCATTCTCTTGGATTTTGCATTGGTATACTGTTGTTATGATTGGTTCTTCAAATGATAGTATTATTTTCAATATTGAAAAGCTTGATGGCACTAATTTTACATATTAGAAGATGCAGATATGGCAAGTACTCGTTTAAAAGAAACAGATTTTGAAAACTAAGAGTGTAAAGCCCGAAGGCATTGATTAGGATATTTGGGATGAGTTGGATTAGCTATGTAAATCCACTCTTATATTGCCATTGTCTAAACCGGTTTATTTCAATGTTGTGACACTTGAGGATAATGCTTGGCAGTTATGGAAAAAGATATGCAATCTTTATGACAAGAAAAGTTCTCCTTCAATATACTAGTTGAAACAACTCATGAACCTTTGCATGAAGGAATGGACTAGTGTGCCTGTACATTTGAATGAATTTCATTCTATTTTCAACTTGTTGACTTTGAAAGGCATTCAGTTCAATGATAATCTTCCTCCTTGTTTTTACTTGTGACACTTTTTGAGTCATGGGACACCTTTTGTACCACCATGTGTGCTAATATACGTAGGGATGGCTTGAAACTCCAGGATGTTGAAGATGCCTTATTTACAAAGGAGATAAATAAAAAGAATGTGGATGCGACCCATATTTCTCATGCATTGCATATTAGGAGCAAACATAATAGTAGAGCACTAATAACCACTATGGTAGAGACTCACAGAGATCTCATCTCATGGCCTAAGAATGGTTTGAAACTCTAGGATGTTGAGGGTGCCTTACTCACATAGGAGATAAACAAAAAGAATGCGGATGTAGCATGTACTTCTCATGAATGACTATTAGGGGTAGACATAATGGTGAGAGCAGTAATGACTATCATGGTAGAGAATAATAGAGATCTCAATCTCACGGATAGTCTCACAATAAATTGTGTGGTTGTAAGGCCTCTATTGCATGTCATTACTGTGGGAAGCATAGTCATATTAGGCCACAGTGCCATAAGATGCACAATGCTAAGCACAAGGAGAAAGGCAAGGACAAAGTGTAGGAAAAGTCTGATAATCACAATATTGTTCTTATAGTAAGTTCAAAGTAAAAATTGAAGAAATAAATATAATCCAATCTAACTCAAATGATGATTACATCTTGGTAGCTTCTTCTCTTGATACTAGTCAATTGGCTAATTCCTTGTCTACTTTTTCTCATTGTTGGCTACTTGGTTTAAGGGCTTCTTTCCATGTTATCCTGCATAGGGATTGGTTTCATTCCTATTGTAGCATGATAGATTCTGTGAGACTAGAAAATGACTTGACATTGGATATTGTTGGCATTGGTGATGTTAGGTTGTAGTTTACTTTAGGTAGGACTTTTGTTTTGCAATGATGTATACCATGTTTCATCTTTGACTAAAAGCTTATTCTCTAATGGACAATTGGATGATGTAGGAATCATGCATCTTTTGGTGATTTTGTGATGCCAGGAGGCATATTTCACGGTGGATTCCGTGCCACGGTGGATTCCGTGAGGTTTTACGGTGGATTCCGTAAACTTTGTTGACCAGGGCTCATACACAAAGTGGATTCTTTGTGCGAGAAATTGATGGGGACACCTATCCTTTTCGGGCGTTTCATTAATTTAGTGTGTACATGGGTGATTCCATAGCGGGTGATTTCGCAAAATGCATATTAAATTAATAAACGTTTATGAGTTTAGAGTGCGCACTCGTAATAAATTAAGGTTAGGATTGATTTCTAACCAGTTGATTTATTTATGTAGTTGAAGACTGCTAGGTATTCACTTTTGTCGGTTTAATTGTATTATTTTACTAACGATTGTGAATGCTTCAGTTGATGTGTAGAGATAGCAGTAGTGGCGGAGGAAAGCATTGGAGGATAGCGAGTATTCGATTTATCATTTATATTTTGATGGGCGCATACCTTAGGCATGGCGCCTATATTTTGTCGCGCCTATTTATTGAGGCGTTGGATATTTATTTATTATTTTGTATGCGCATGGGTGCACGATTATGTTATTTGTACTTGGACATTGTATTGGGTACGCCTGACTCTTTGGGCACCGCCCATTAGCTTTATTTCTATTTTGTACTAAAGCAAACTCAAAAGCTAAAAGCTTGCTATTTTGTAATTTGGGCTATTATTTGAGCCTGAAGATGATTAATACATAAAATACATGCTTTGTGGAGCGCTCACACAAGGCATGGGGGGAGATTGCACCCAATTGGTCTCTTGTTCATGTCGTGCATGCTTTTTACCTTGAGTTTTGTGCAAAAAGTAGAGTTCTTTTGTTCTTGGGGACCTTCCGGCATTCACTACGCGAGCGTACAGCATCCGATCTGTGCATCAGTGGTATCAGAGCGAAGCTGAGATCAAGAGCTTCTAATTGCTACCCATCTTGTGCGAAGGCGGAGCTCCTGGAACAATCGAGCTCTACGGTCAATCTCGTCGCGAACGGTCGATACGGGTGGATTCCTGGCAATCAAGAACCTCTGTTTCCATCTTCAGATCGCGAAGGACCGGCTTGCAGTAGCGGAGGACCACTCCTACATCCTCTCATACAAGTCGTGGAGTTACAGAGATAAGTCTCAATTTCCATAGACTTAAAAGCTTAAAAACTAAAGCTTACAAAGCTTAAAGAAGCTTTAAGCTTCAAAAAATTTCAATTCGGCGCCTCAGAATATGTCCGCGGAATTTTGGCGGCTGAAAAAACGCCCCCCCCCCCCCCCCCCCCTAAAATTCACCGTTTTGATCAGTTAAACTACTAAGCTAAGTCTCCTAAGCTTCCAATCACACAAGTCTCATCAATTCTGCAAGTCTACAAAGTTACTTCTTCTGCAAGTCTGCTAAATCACTCAAGTTCTGCAAGTCCTGGTACTCTGCAAGTCACATAAGTCTGCAACTCTGCAAGTCAGACAAGTCACCTGAAGTCAAAACTGACTTCTGCTCAAAACTCATAGAAGGACTGTTCCTGCGCAGAAACTCCAAACTACAAAGTTGTTCATTGGAAGGTACTGTTTACATACGCAGGTTTGCTGAACCATTTTCAGCACGCGCAGAAGATTAAAACACATATTTTTCAAAGATTACAAATCCCGCAATAGTCAAAGACGAAGATTGTGAAAGCCACACACAAAAATATATAAGCCTTGTACACCCGATCTTGAGCTACGCTCATCCCGCTAATTTGATTTTGAGAGTGTTAGGTTTTTTGAAGTTTTGCAGGATGACGGAACCACATATGGATGATTTAATGGCTGAAGGCGATCTTCCTGAACCTACGATGGAGCAAAAGCTGGACTTAATTATGATGCAATTGGATGAAGAACAACGAGCTAGGCAAGCATTGCAAGTTCAATTGGCTAATTTACAAAGATCGACTACCGACAAAGAGGAACCTCAATCTGAAGACCTTATTCGACGTACCATCGACGCGACTCTCGAAGCTCAATCCATCCGTAAGGAGATAAGTAAAAGAAATTTCAAATTCCGTACTTTCAATGGCACTCGAGAGAGAAAAACTGTTCTTGCATTCATCAGTCAGTTTGATAACTACTTTCATGAGGAAACATACACAGAAAAAGATAAAATCAAGTGTGTCACTAATCATTTAGTGGATAGAGCATCTCTTTGGTGGACCGTGGTTCGTAAGAGTATAGATTGTCCCATTACCTGGGAGAATTTCAAGAAGAAGTTTATGCAGAATTTCCTTCCTCCACAATTCCATGAAAAAGCCATAAAGCAATGGGACCTTCTTCAGCAACGGGATCGTGAGCCTATTCCTTAGTACACCGAACGCTTTTGGAATGCATTACTCCAGTTATGCATGCTTGAAGACGTACCTGAAGCGACACACAAGCGCAAGTATATGTCTGGATTACTTGGGCATTACTACGCTGAAGTTAATATGTTCAAGCCTGCAACTCTTGAAGACGCAATTTCATTAGCTCATGACACTGAAGACAAGCTTCGAGGAAGAGACAAGCGTCCACAGCAATTCCAAGCCAATGGCAACTATGGATCTAAGCAATTCAATTCAAATTTTAGAAGATTTAATCAAGGTCGTTTTCCTTCATCATCTTTCCGTAAGACTTGGGCAAAACCACCTGCTTTACCATCGAATACCAATCAAAACCCCAAGCCTATTCCACAGCCATATCCTAATATTCCTAGACTTCCTGCCATTGCAAACAATGTAACCAAAGCCAAACCTATAGTGTGTTATAAATGCCACCAACCTGGACATCTAGCAGCCAATTGCCATTCGAAGAAGCCACCTGTCCATATCAACTACCTTGGAGCAATGGAAGATGACGAACATAAAGAAATGCCTGATTTCACGGAAGATGAAGACGACATTACCACTCCTTCGGATACTTTACCAGGTATGCCAACTCCACATTCTTTATTGACAATGAAATGTTTAGTGCATGGAAAGGAAAAGATTATTTTGCATGATGACGGTAGTACTCATGATTTTATTTCTGCAAAGTTAGTGAAAGAATTGAAATTACAAACTGTTCCTACGCATTATCGCATTAAAGCAGCATTCTTAGGCACTAGGTATAATGGAACACAGGAAGTGCATGATTTAGAAATTCAAATTGGTGAATACACTGAAAGAAGGAATTTTCTAGCTGTACTATTATAGTCCAGTGATATTATTTTAGGTATGCCTTGGCGTCATCAGCATAACCCTAATATAGATTATTCCACACATTCGATTAATATTCAATTTCAAGGAAAACATATTACATTGTATGGTATGCATGCATCTAATGCTTTTCCACTGCTTTCGCATACTCAAGCTAAACGTGCATTACGCAAAAGTAGTAAATCTTATCTCATTTGGGTGAATAAACTGCAAGTTAAAGAAAATCATATGCACCCTAGGCATAAAGAATTTCTTACACACTTTAAAGACTGTTTTGCAGAAGATCTACCACCTGGTTTACCTCCTTCACGTCCAAAAGACCATAAAATAGATTTGATTCCTGGTACACAACCACCTTGTAAAGCACCATATAGGCATAACCAGATAAAGCAAAAATAAATTCAAAATCAAGTTGAGGAATTACTAAATAGAGGATTGATTAGACCTAGCAGTTCTCCATTTGGTGCACCTGTTCTATTAGTAAAGAAGAAAAATAATACTTATCGTATGTGCATTGACTATCGTGCTTTAAATAAGATCACTGTAAAGAATAGGTATCCAATTCCTAGAGTCGATGACCTTATGGATAAACTGTAAGGTTCTGCCATATTTAGTAAAATAGACCTTAAATCTGCTTATCATCAAGTAAGATTAGATAAGTCTGACATATTCAAGACTACATTTAGGACACAATTTGGTCATTATGAATTTTTAGTGATGCCTTTCGGATTGACTAATGCACCTGCTACATTTAGTAGAATGACGAATCGTATATTTTTGAAATATCAGCATTGTGTTATTGTCTTCTTTGATGATATTTTGGTGTTTAGTCAAAATGAGAAAGAACATTATGAACATTTGTCCTTGGTTTTCAAGTTATTAAAAGATAATCAACTGTATGCCAATCCGGAAAAGAGTGAGTTCTTTAAAACATAAATTGAATATTTAGGTCATATCGTATCATCAGATGGTATTAAGGTTGACCCTAAGAAAATAGAAGCAATATTGAATTGGCCTATACCTAAAAATGTGCATGAGTTACGATAATTCCTAGGTCTTGCTAGTTTCTATAGGAAGTTTGTGCGTAATTTTTCATTACTTGCTTTGCCTTTGACCAAACTTTTAAAGAAAGGTATTGTTTATCATTGGTCCGATAATCAACAGAAATCCTTTGACTTATTGAAACATGCTTTAACCCATGCTCCTGTATTACAATTGCCTGATTTTAATAGACCATTCTTTTTAGTAGTGACTGATGCTAGCGGATCTGGAATATGAGCCGTACTTATGTAGGACAATCATCCAATAGCCTATTCTAGTTGTAAACTGAAACCCTCCGAACTTAAATATTCCACATACGACAAAGAATTATTAGCTGTAGTACAAGCCTTAAGACAATGGAAACACTACTTAATGGGTTCTGAATTTATGATTAAGACCGATCAACAAAGTATTAGACATTTACTTAGCCAACCTCAAATATTTGACCGACATATCAAATGGGTAGTCTTTATTCAGAGTTTTCATCTTATCATTCAATATCAACCCGGTAAAGAAAATGTAGTGGCCGATGCATTAAGTAGAAGACCTGCCATTCATAATATTTTTGTTATATCATTTGATTCTTTAACTCCTATGAAAGATACTTATCATCAGGACATTACTTTTCATGTTGATTGGAATAAATTAGTTCAAAATAACTAGATTCCTATTGATTCACTGTCTTATAATGATGGATTCATGTTTTATGAAAAGAGATTATGTGTTACAGTTCCATTCAGATCTTTTGTTTTGAATGAGATTCATTGTCCTCCATATCAAGGTTATAGAGGTATCATATCTACTTTACGTACATTAACTGAAGATTTTTATTGGCCGCATATGGACATTGATGTATCTAACTTTGTTTCTGAATGTTTGATTTGTCAAAGAGTTAAGAGACATCATGGTAAATAGTATGGATTACTTATGCCTTTATCTATTCCATCAAGACCATGGGAACAAATTTCTATGGATTTTATTACTGGTTTACCTAATACTAAAGCTAACCATGATATGATTTGGACAATAGTAGATAGGTTTAGTAAACAAGCATATTTCATTCCATGTAAGAAAACTTTAACAGCATCATAGGCAGCACAATTGTTTTTGAAAATTGTTTTCACTAACCATGGATTACCAAAAGTTATTATTTCTGATCGTGATTCTAGATTTTGTAACAACTTTTGGATTACTTTGTTTGCTAACCTAGGAACAAAAATTGATTTCTCATCTGCATTTCATCCTGAAACTAATGGACAAACAGAAGCCACTAATAGTACTATTTTAGATCTTTTACGTGCTTACACTATTTCTAAACCACAAACATGAGACACACATTTGCATTTATTACAGTTTGCATATAACAATATACCACACACATCTACAAAGAAAGCACCGTTTGAAGTGATTTATGGTTATAGATTGTCTACACCTGTTGCATCTTTATCAAATAGAATTCAGAGTGCTAATGATATTGCTAGTATGCACGCTACTATTTTTGATGAGGTTAAAGACATGATTGCCAAAGCCCAGCAATCATATACCAAACAAGCCAATAAGAAAAGACAAGCAATAAATTTCAAAGTTGATGACTATGTTTGGTTGAGAATAGAAAAACGTAGATTACAAAGTGTAGATAGACACTCAGTTGTCAAATTAGCACCTAGATTCTATGGACCATTTAAGATCATTCACAAAATTAATGACAATGCATTCAAGTTAGAATTACCACCTCACTGAAAAATTCACAACACATTTCAATTTAGTTTATTATGACCCTTTAGAGGACAATTACCTGTATACCCTGTTTATGAAAACCCACCTTTGTTAGAGGAAGAGACTGAAATACTTGAACCTGAAGCTATCATAGATACTGACTTTATGACCACCAGAACTGGCCGAAGATATTCTAGATATTTAGTCAAATTTAAAAACCATCCTGTAGAGGAAGCCCAATGGATGCACGCTAGAGACTTAAATGCTTTCTCCACTCTGCTAGCTCTACATTGAGCTAATAGCAATTGAGGTCAATTGCTATCCCACCTCGGGGGTATGATGCCAGGAGGCATATTTCATGGTGGATTCCATGCCACGGTGGATTCCGTAAACTTTGTTGATCGGGGCTCATACACAAAGTGGATTCTTTGTGCGAGAAGTTGATGGGGACGTCTATCCTTTTCGGGCGTTTCATTAATTTAGTGTGTACATGGGTGATTCCGCAAAATGCATATTAAATTAATAAACGTTTATGAGTTTAGAGTGCGCACTCATAATAAATTAAGGTTAGGATTGATTTCTAACCAGTTGATTTATTTATGTAACTGAAGACTGCTAGGTATTCACTTTTGTCGGTTTAATTGTATTATTTTACTAATGATTGTGAATGCTTCAGTTGATGTGTAGAGATAGCAGTAGTGGTGGAGGAAAGCATTGGAGGATAGCGAGTATTCGATTTATCATTTATATTTTGATGGGCGCATACCTTAGGCATGGCGCCTATATTTTGTCGCGCCTATTTATTGAGGCGTTGGATATTTATTTATTATTTTGTATGCGCATGGGTGCACGATTATGTTATTTGTACTTGGACATTGTATTGGGTACGCCTGACTCTTTGGGCACCGCCCATTAGCTTTATTTCTATTTTGTACTAAAGCAAACTCAAAAGCTAAAAGCTTGCTATTTTGTAATTTGGGCTATTATTTGAGCTTGAAGATGATTAATACATAAAATACATGCTTTGTGGAGCGCTCACACAAGGCATGGGGGAAGATTGCACCCAATTGGTCTCTTGTTCATGTCGTGCATGCTTTTTACCTTGAGTTTTGTGCAAAAAGTAGAGTTCTTTTGTTCTTGGGGACCTTCCGGCATTCATTACGCGAGCGTACAGCATCCGATCTGCGCACCATTTTGCATGGAAGATTAACTATGTGAATCTTGTCTTTGCTCAAGATGCCAAGGTTGGTAGTCTTTATTCCTTACTTGTATCCAAGTCTATTGACCATGTTTTGGCCGTGGTGGTAGTTGACATACCACATGTATCTTTATGGCATTGTTGCCTTAGACACATACCCTTAAAAGAAATGAAAATGCTTTGTCATTTGTAGTATCTTCTGTCCCTTAACTACAAATGTTTTGATTCATGTAATCATTGTCTTTATGGTAAGCATACACACAACTCTCATAAGAAGTCTGGCATTATGTGCATGGGTGAGTCTCTAGCTCTTGTTCATTCTAATGCATGTGGTTCCATGTCTTATCAATCTCACTAGGTGACATGAAGTATTTTATGACTTTCATTGATGATTATTTACATAAAGTGTGGGCATTCCCATAAAGTAAAAATTGGATATATGTTACATTTTTCAGCGTTGATTTGCTCTGGTTAAGAACCACTTTGGATAATACGAGGAATGTATCTTTGAAATTTTGAGCAATTTTGTAAAATGAGTGGGGTATTAAGCATCAGTTGACCGCCTCTTACACCCCACCCCAGAATGGTGTTGCAGAGCACATGAACAAGATGATTTAAGAGAGAGTCCATAGTATGCTTAGTCAAGTAGGCTTGTTGTAACATTTTTGGATTGAGGTAGCTACTATTGCCGTATACTTGATAAACATATCCCTGTGCATTGCTATTGGTTGTCAAGTTGTAGGGGAGGTATGGTCTGGAAAACCTCAGTTATATGCTCATTTGCGTGTCTTTGGATGCAAAGCTTTCTACCATGTTCCCAAGAACAAACACAATAAGCCAAATCCTAAATCAGTGTAATGCATCTTTCTTGGCCATGGGGATACAAGTGAGATGGGCTATCAACTATGGGATCCGCAAGCTAGAAAGATTATCTGTAGCCATGATGTTGTTTTTCATAAGAAGAAGATGCATAAGCAACTTGAGCATGTAGTTGAGGTATGTGGGATGATATTTTAGGAGGAGCCTCCTATCATTGTACAACCATGTAGATAGCCTATAGTAACTGATGTTCCAAGGGCCCATGATCATGATGTTCGACAAGATGTACATGCCCCACAACCTATTTTGAGACTGTGTTACGCGAGCAGTGATCGAGAGCAAGCCTCACTCACAACTCGATAACGAGACGTTAAGGAGTGCCGGTTAGAGTAATCCACTTTGGATGAATAACACACACAAAAAAAAATTGAAAGTTTCACAAACACCACACAAGCCATGAGAAACCCAACGACACACAATGCCTCTTGTAGCTCAAAAAATTCTAGAAAACTCTCTAGATAGAGCAATCGACAAATATTTAAACCAAATACTTATGTCCGAAACAAAAACCAAATACTTTGTACTATGGGACATTTCTCTCTCACTCTCACAAAAAAAACACCAATTTGTAATCACATGAGAAGGTTCCCCTCACTTCCTTCTCTCCTCCCTTATATAGAATTTTATTTTACACATTTTGAAAAGCCTAAGGCTTAAATCGGTAAAGAAGCTTTTAGTTGTTCCGAACTCTAAAAGCTTAATAGCTTTTCTTAAGCTTTATTGTTGTGAATGCGGAAATTCACCACCCTCCGTCATCGTTTCTGTGTGCTTTTGAGGCCGTCGAATCTCTGCATTTCATCATTTTCATCTTCATTGTTATGTTCGGTGCGGATTCGAGATCCGCCATGATGAAGATATATAGAGTGAGACAGTTGTTTCTTTACCAGGCACGAGTAAAAACTAAACGAAATCTATGATGCGATCCATGTTCCATGTTCGACAGCGAGCTCTCTTGTCGACCTTCCTTTCTTCATCTTCAGCATGATACACTCCTTAAATTATTAAGGCAAGTTGGCCA
Source organism: Lygodium microphyllum (assembly GCF_053477565.2). Taxonomy (NCBI): domain Eukaryota; kingdom Viridiplantae; phylum Streptophyta; class Polypodiopsida; order Schizaeales; family Lygodiaceae; genus Lygodium; species Lygodium microphyllum. The sequence goes on along the minus strand of NC_141142.1, from coordinate 74,896,673 downwards.
TAAAGCTTGCAAACATTCCTTGCCCGGTTGCAAGTAGTAATGTTGCACCAACTTCATGCACAACCATAACTTCTTCCCTCTCAAAAAAGATGGCCCACAATGAAAGTGAACACCAACATCACAATTTGTACACTGAGATGGATACACTTGCAACATTTGCCGCTTCTACCTCCATGACCTCTCTTCTTAGAATTGTATTTTTGAGAGACCTTAAACCAAGTTCCATCATATTTTTTATTCTTCTCAGCACAACACTCTTCAGCAAAGCCTCCAACTTCAAGAACCCATATGCCTCTTCATTAAGCAAAACAAGACCATACAAACCTGCCCATTTTTGCTTCTTCTAGGTAAGTAAGAGTATGCTTTGAAAACCATCTTTGCCCTTGAAAAATAGTAGGAACATCAAAGTTTTGCTTGTGACCTCGAATAACTACTAGTGTAGCATTAGCCACGTTGCAAAGCTCATGTCCAAGATTCAACACTAACTTTACCTTTCCATTTTCTGAACCAAACTAGAAATCTTTATCGCCCTTTTCCAAACCATTAAGAACCTCCACAAGCACACCTTCTCCACTTGCACAAACAATAATATTCAATCCATTTACAAGGTACTTGATTAAGTCTCTTATGTATTCAAACCAAACTCGAATTTCCCTCATCATTCATCCCTCGCATTCTTCATAAACTCCAATATGGTGTACACATCCTTGGAGTCTTCAAATCGGATATTCTCTTTGTATGAACTTGTTTTTCATGCAATGTGTCCTAGCAAGAATATGCTATTGAAATATAAACGCCGTGCTCAATCATTTAAGATTTGAGAAAATATGCAATGACGGATCCATGCAAATCTCACTATCGCTCAAAAAACTAATGGTCCTCAAGATGTCGACCAAATAAAAGCAACCCATCTCACAACTAGCAGCGTCCTTCACAACCCTCAAATCACCCAACCACCTTTCCCACTCAACCATAAGTTCCTAACTTGGTGATGAATATCCCAATTCTCGTGCATGCAAGAAACAATGCATGCTCATTGAAAGTGCTCTCTCAAGTGTGTGTGAAACTAAAATTTATTGCATATAGCTACAACAGGCCACCTCATCTGTGCTAGTACTCAATGATGTTGCAAATTGTGCATAAATCCAACCCATGGCATGGAAGTATTAGATAAGAATTGGAGACGACCCCCAAGTGTAGTGTATCTGACAAGTGCAACTTGAAGTGCTTGTGAATCCATAATCCCTGTGATGTGCAAGATTCTCGACAAGAAAACATACATGTTCCACAAGATTTAGCAGTCACTAGCAAAGTCTAGCTCCAACCTGTCCAAAAAAAATGCCAAACTCGACCAATGCTATCGTGTTTTCATATTTAAAAAAAACAAGCAAAATAACAAAAACAAATCCTAACCTAGATAAGCACAAAAAATTCCAACTATGAAACAACAACACAAACAATCATGCTAACAACTAAGCTAGCAAAAATCCAACCTATCTACACTTTTACTAGGGGTTTTCAATTTTCAAAAAAACACTTGATAACGGTCTACTAGAGATAGACGTCAATCTGTTCAGTTTGAGCCCTCTATGGACTATGTTATGGTGATAGATTTCGGTGAGCCCCTTACTTATGAGGAGACCATGCATAGAGATGATAGTCACTCTTGGGAGAGGGCCATGCAATTTGAGTTTGATTCACCTCACAAAGGGATTGAAGTAGGAGTGATTGCAAATATCTCAACACCCCTCCTCAATCACAACTAGAAGTACAAAGTAGAGGCTTTAGTGAAAGCAACACCTGCAAAGTGTGGGCATACCATAAACATGGCAAAACACCAGAGGCTGTCGCAGAAAAGGCTAAGTGTGGGTACCACAAACATGATGGACATCCAGAGGCTGTAGCAGGGGCCTCACAAAGTGTACAGAGGTTGTAGTACAAGGATAAATGAGGAGTTTACAAGTTTATGTTTGAGGCATTAGGGCTAGGAAATACAAAACTAAAAAAATCTATCTGAATAGAAGGACTGATGAGGTTTGTCCTTCTCCTAGTAGTCTTCTTCTTCTTATTCTTCCTTTGCTCCGCTTTCTTCTTCTTCTTTGACTGCAACTAGATAGGCCTTTTGGGACCTCTTCCTAGCATGGTAAAACTTCTCGGTGTGTTCGGTCCTTTTGTAGAAGTCACAGAAGAGCTAATCCTTCTTGCCTTTGTACCTGTTGCCAACATATAATGCATGTTCATCTCTAGAGGTGCTTGGTTCTTCCTTAGTTTCTAGCTTCTTTTCCTCCTTTGTACCTGTTGTTGCCAACATATACTGCATGTTCATCTCTAGAGGTGCTTGGTTCTTCCTTAATTTTTAGCTTCTTTTCCTCCTTTAATAGTGATTCTTGGATATCAACAAGTTCAGGATTTGGCATGTTGATTAAAGTTGTTGATACATTATTATATTCAGGAGGCAAACTCTTAAGTAGAACACTGATGCAAACATCTTCTTCCATTTTAATGTTGATTCTTGTAAGTTGGGTTAGAAGTCCTTCCATGTAATTTAGATGCGTAGAAAGTGATGTGCTGGACTTCATTTCAAGCCTGAAAAACTCTATCAGGAGACCATACTTTGATGATTTAGACTATGCACAGAACAAAGTGTCAAGTCTCTTCCATGTATCCTATGAGGTCTCACAATTATCCACATGGTGGATATAGCTGTTGTCTAGCTCCAATTTAATAATGGCCTGAGCCTTATCATTGTTCTTTTGCCAAGTGATAGTAAGATTCGCATCATGAGGCTTCTTTTCTTTTCCAGTGGTAATGACCCAGAGGCCCTTCTTCATCAGGATGAGTTTGATGCGGGTCTGCCATGTATGAAACTCGACTCCTTTGAAACGGAAAGTTGGAGAATCTTTGCCCATGTTAAACTTGCGGGAACAACAGCAAATCAGCTTTAGAGTTATCAGATTTAAGCAACAAAAGAGTTGGTTGGGATGTATCAAAAAACACAAGTGCTTAGAGCACTAAAATGAGTGTTAATAGACACTATGTTTCTTCCTTAAATCTTTCTAAATCTGCAAAATCCTTCAAGATCTTTTAGATTCGAATCTTCCCCTTCTTGATTTGATGCTGAGACCTTTCAAATCTGAGTGAGAATGGGTTGTTCTAGGTGGCAGGAGAGAAAAAGTGATGAGATTTTTGAGCTTGATGAAGTTTGGCTATGGCTTCCTAGACTAGGGTTTTGATCCAGTCCTGATTTTTTCCTGATTATGGGAGCTATACTTAATCATTAAAAAATATATATATGAGGATAAAGCTTACTTCAAGGGCTATCATTTCCCTATGATGGCGACTGACATCGCGCTGCGCATAGATGTATTAGAGCCTTCGATCAGCACATGCGCAGATTTTGATAGTGTGACGAATCTTCAGCAATGCTGAAGCATAGATGGACCAATGTCATAGCGTGATGTGCCACAGAGGAGCGCCTGATGTTGAGGAAGATTTGTCTAGAAGAGGGTTCATGAAGATATGTTCTATATTTAGAGATCCATCTCCTCCAAGGTGGGTATATCCTGCAAGCCACAGACTAAGGTTATGGCAGCAACTGACAGAAGTGGCAATGTTGAGCTCCAGGTAGGGCAATGTTAGGATCTTATGTGATATAGAGAACCATTAGTAGCGGGAGGAGCAGTGCCATGCCCGACTGAGCTCTGATACCATGTTAAAATACATGGGATCTAGAGCTTGGCAGATGCGGAAGCTATGGAGGTTGAAAGAGGAAAAAGAAACTCATGAAGACATTAAACTTGACAAGGAAAAATTGTTACACAAGTGAATTAGGTTTGAAGATTGAGACTTGGACTCATAAACACAATCTTGTGTATTGACAGTGACATGGCACTTTACTGGTAAGAAAAGAGTACTATCATTGCATTAGAAAAAGAGTACAAGTACAATGCTTTATAGGAATTGAGTGGTGGTACTTTCTTCTACTGTGCATATGGGATTTTGGTCTTGAGCCGTCACTGCTTCTCACAAAGGGACCGAAGTAGGTGTGATTGCAAATATCTCAACATTGTGGACATGGCAGATGGAGTCAGTGTACTTAGCCACACAATGCTTCTAGCTTGGGGTAACCCTCTTGTCGAGAATGCCAGGTTTAATGCCACACTGGCCAATGGGATGAAAGTTAGGCCATTCAGAGTGTTCAAGAATTGGTCGTTGAAGATCGTAGGAGACTAGTTTTTAGTGGACTTCATCATCATGAAGGGAGTAGACTACGCCATCTTGCTAGGCCGACCTTGGATGTGGAATGCACAAGTTATAGAAGACTGGGGCAGCAGTTTGATCTTCCTGAGCAATTGAATGGAAGCAATGAGAGGAGAGATGGACACCTTGAAGACAACACCTGTCAACCTGAATGCCATTTCTGCGTTATGCTGAAAGATGATTCCCAAGTTAGGAAATCTTACGGGCCGCTAACAAAATATATCCCTAGCCTTGAGGATGATGAGAATGGATGCACGTACTTGCCACCATTGATCTGCCATTGTCGGACGATGAGGATGAATACAAACAAATTGTTAAGACAGCTAGTGATCCCATGAATAAGCCCTCCATACCATTATGGATGATGGCCACAAGCTCTTGTAGCTAGCGCCCACCCCTGTTTCATTCCATGTCCTAAACAACAAGCTAGAGCTCCATGAGATCTTGGAGTACTTAGTATGACAAGCTAGTTGGCAACCCAACTGCTAATGTTAAGCCCCTCAAGGATCTCATGGATGAACCCAAGTAGAAGTAGACCAAGGTACATAATCTGAACTTGATGTAAAATTGGGCTTTAGTCATAGATGAGAAAGAAGAGGAGCATAGAAACCTAGGAGATGACAAGCAGTCATATGAGGATGATTCTGATGATGAGTACGAAGACTACTGTTCCCTTTAGTGAAGAGAGTGAAGAAGAGATTGACACAATAGAGTATGACATTAACAAACACATAATTGAGAAAATACGAGTAGATTCCAAACTGGGGAAGGGGAATACCTTTAAAATCAAGAGAGGAATCATGCGAATGGAGTGCGATTGCATGTGGTTGGAACACTTAGGGGTAATTGATCACAAACGAGTAGGGCTCACCCAACCAAGTGCTGCATTGCTATTTAGAACGGAATCGCCTTCATAGCTATGACCACAAGGAGAGACTCTTGTTTTAGTAAAGACAAAGAGTTCAATTCTGAGTCAAAAGTAAGCTCCATAGCGATCCTGAAATACCCTAAACACTTAAGACCAAACGCACCAAGGGAAACCTACAAGTCCAGCTAAGGCATCGACGATTGAGGGAGGAGAGAAAGAGACAACCTAGGGAGTTGAAAGCTGAGGAGCAAAACAAACCGCAATATCTACCAACATGATTCACGAAATTCAAGAAGGGTGATAGAGTGGCGATCTTGTTGGGTGCCAAGAGGGAAGGACAAGTGAACAAACTTGTAGAAGGGCCTGCAAAAGTCAAGGAGGTTGACCTGGCTAGAGAAGGGGAGAAGCCCTGACTTGTCTTCGTAGTTGACACCTTGACTGAGAAGGAAGAAGAAAATCTCATTGCACTCCTACAAGAGTACATAAACATATTCACTTGGTCCCTTCAACAAGCTGAAAGGGGTAGATCCGTGTGTAGTGACTCATAATATTCCCATGACACTAGATGCAATGATGGTCAAACAGTAACGACCATATTCGATGAATCCCAAGCATGCTCATGTAGTTAATAGAGAAGCTGTTAAGAGCTAGATGATTCATCTATGAAATTGAGCACATGGATAGGGTTTTGCCCATCATAATTGTCCTGAAGAAGAACAAAAAAATCAAAGTGTGCATCAATTATAAGGAAGTCAACGTTGCTACGAAGAGAGAAAATTATCCACTACTGTACATTGAGCATATGCTAGAGAGAGTGGTTGGCAAAGAAGCCTATAGTTTCCTAGATGGCTTCTTAGGTTACAATCAGGTGCAAGTCATCTTGATGACATGCATAAGACCACATTTGCTACCAGGTGGGGCATCTTTGCTTACATAGTCATGCCCTTTGGGGGTTGACAAACACACCAACCATGTTCCAATGGCTCATGTGTGCCATCTTTAAGGACATGCTTAGACGTGATCTAGAAGTGTTCATTGATGATCTGTGCATTCACTCAAGTTGGAGGGAACACCTAGACAAACTCTGCGCAATCTTTGAACGATGCAAATTGTATTGTCTCTCATTGAAACCCCTTAAGTGCTAGTTTTGGGTGAAACATGGATGCATCCTGGGGCACGTGGTGTCCAAGAATGGCACTGCCATTGACCTCTCAAAAGTCAAGGTTATTGTTGACGTTTCACCAACCAACTATAGGGGAGTTCAGTGCTTCCTAGGACATACAAGGTACTATCAGTGATTTGTGTTGAGCTAGACCACTCTACAAAGTGTTGATAGTATTCAAATGGATTGAGGAATGCCAACACACATACGAAGAGTTGAAGAAGGCTCTGACAACCATGCCAATCCTAAGAGCCCCAGACTGGACCATAACCTTCCATGTACATATTGATGCCTCGAAGTTTGTCATGGGAGTTGTTTTGTGCTAGCCTAGTGAACACAACCTAGACTATCAAGTGAGCTTTGCTAGCAGACAACTCATGGATACTAAGATAAACTATTCCACAATTGAGAGAGAAGGTCTAGTCACAGTGTTTGTTATGAAAAAATTCTGTAATTATCTTTTAGCTACGCCTTTTACTTTCTTCGTAGACCTTTAGGCTCTGTTGTATCTTGTGAACAAAACTTGCGCTGTTGGGTGCATAGCTAGGTGGCTACTACTTCTGCTAGAATTTGACTTCTCTATGGTTGTATGAAAGGGGAGGCATCACTACATGACCAATCACATGTCTCGCATACCCACAGGAGAAGCCACTAGACAGGGTATCGTAGATGACTTGCCAGCGCATCTTTTTAACCTATCTAGCAGGAAGAATTTATTTAGAGCCAACTTGATGCCATACTGGGTAGACGACATAGTCCAAGTGCTAGACTACTTGAAAGACCCATTGAGAAGGCTCGACCGGCTTAGGTGACTTGTCCTCAAGAAACAACCCTATCAGTTTTGATAGCTCGTCAGCTCTATAAATACGTGAAGAGCACTTGCCACAACACATGATGAACCACAACCCGGACAAGTAAAGGCTGCAAATAGCTTCCTGGCCACCATGAAAACTTGCAAGAAAACCCTCTTCTTCTCACCAAGAACTATGCCTCAAAACACATAAGAGTATAGAAGGCACACAAGAAATTTGTCACTAATGCCATCCTCACCCTCTTCCTCTTCCTCACTCTCCATGAGATCTTGGAAATGAGCACAAAGGAGAAAAAAACAAGAATGAGAAATAAGAGTTATGCCAAATGAGGGAGAGAGGGAAATGAACCGTAAGGTGAGAAGATAAAGGAAGAGAGAGGGTGCAACCACCTCAACCTCCCACCTCCTCAAATCCTGTGGCTGCAACCACCTTTCCTTTTTCTTGATATTAAAATTGAGTTTGCATACATAGACTAAGGTCTTAGACACCCCTCATTTTTGAAATGGGACAAAGATGTTTAACCTTTCGTTTTCCTAGCACAATGTTTTATAATGTGAGCCTTTTGAACTACACATTTTACATTGCTTCATAAATGATTTTTTACAAGAGAATACAAAGCAAAATGTCAATTTCATAAAAGATGTTCCCATGTTGAGCACATTTTGGTGCCTTTGTTTGCAAAAATTTCTTGGTTACCATTCCTCCCACACAAGTGTGAAGCATCCCCATGAACAAACTTGAAGAAGAACCTCTAACAAAAATCTTCATCTTCATCATCGGTCTTCATTTTCTTTGTTGACCTTCGAATTGCCATTGGATAAGGAGGGGAATAACACACAAGAGAGATATACACAACTAGGACATTGAGCCTAGGTTATGAACATACCAAATAAAACCTCAATCAAAACACGAAAGATAGGGCTCTTAACCAACTTGCACACAAAGATAACCTCACTCCCAAGATAGGTTGAAACACAACCACACCATGAAGCACAAAAAAAAAACCCAATGAAGATGTCACCATGAAGTATTCCCTCACAAGAGATATGGAAATGAGGTACTCCACCCAATATTTTTGAAAGGGAAAGAGAGGTAGGTTTTATTGAAAATAAAACTAAAAAGTAGGAAAGCAATCTCTTGTGTAATAAAGGTGAGCATCGAAATTCTTGATTGAAAAGAAAGGGCATAAGGAAGAGGAAAGCCACCCATTAGAACAAGGTATTATAGAGGAAATGGTTTATTTAGATTAAATGGTTTTATATTAATGTTCATTTTGAATTAAACTTTGAGGATAAGGCAATAATATGAGTCCAATGATGGTGTTTCATGGAAGATAAGGAGACACAGGCCAGCCAACCCACTAGAGTGCCCCGTGAAGGAGAAAACATGAGGATCTAGAGAGAAGAAGAAGATGAGGCATCCTACACTGTGTGGAAAATATGTGGTGTTGCAAGTGATGGAATCCGTCATGTTGCAAGGCAAAAATGGATGACTGCCACTTAGACGACTATGTTTGCTTCCAAGTAAAAAGTCATCAGGTGGTGAAGTGGGATGAGGATGAAGATGGTGTAGATGGAGGATCTGGAAGTGACATAGGGAGTGAGGGAGGACATGTTGGCTCACTCGGAAGGGCTGGTAGAGTAGGCGGAAGGGGAGAAAGAGAAGGATCAGGTGGGGGTGGACGGTGGGGCTATTAGGTGAAGATTGGGGGGTTGAATGGGGGTTTAGGAGTGGCTAGTGGAAATGGACAAGGGCAGGGAGGAGGTGAGAGTTGGAGTGGAAGGAAGATCGAGGAAAGGAGACGAAGATGGTTGATGTTTTATTAGGCCCTGTTGCTAACAAGACTAGCAACAAGCCATAGTTGTATGGTTTCCTGAGAGGGAGCATGGAGAAGGATAGCATAGAGGGCACCATGTGTGGAGAACTAGACCTTGAAATTCTTCGATAGCTTCATCAACCTTGTATTCTCCAGTAATGGATGATCAACACAACTATCTTCACACCCCACTTTGAAAATCCTTCTCTTGCAAGCTCCATGACCGCCTCTTTCTCGGCCAGTGCACCAAATGAAGAGCAACTTGCCCCCATAGCACATGATTTAACCACAACCCGACCAAGTAGAGGCTGCACATAGCTTGCTGGTGGCCATGAAAACTTGTAAGAAAACCCTCTTCTTCTCGCCAAGAACCATGCCTCAAAACACACAAGAATATAGAAGGCACATAATAAATTTGTCACTAATGCCATCCTCACCCTCTTCCTCATCCTCAATTTCCATGAGATCTTGCAAAGGAGCACAAGAGAGAAAGAAACAAGAATGAGAAATGAGAGTTATGACAAATGAGGGAGAGAGGGAAATGAACCACAAGGTGAGAAGATAAAGGAAGAGAGAGGGTGTAACCACCTCAACCCCCCACTTCTTCAAATCCTGTGGTTGCAACCACCTTTCCTTTTTCTTGATATTAAAATTGAGTTTGCATACATAGACTAAGGTCTTAGAGACCCCTCATTTTTGAAATGGGACAAGGGTGTTTGACCTTTCCTTTTCCTAGCACATTAATTTATAATGTGAGCCTTTTGAACTACACATTTTACATTGCTTCATAAATGTTTTTTTACAAGAGAGTATAAAAGCAAAATGTCAATTTCATAAAAGATGTTCCCATGTTGAGCACATTTTGGTGCCTTTGTTTCCACAAATTTCCTAGTTATCAATTAGGGAAAGATGGCTTACTATGATGACGTGCATGTGAATGTGAGATGCATGACGTACTTGCAGAGGCACATGGTGGAATCGTTGGAGGACATTTCAGCCTGAAGACATGACAGTGCACAAAGTGCTACCATCTCAACTGTGGTGGCCCACATTTTTTTGCTTTGCAATACAATTTGTGAAGCACTATGATGAGTGTCACAACAGGACCAAGGTCCTTGTTTACAAGGACCAGATGGAGCTAAACCCAATCATTGTAAGGCAACCATTTGAAAAATGTGGGATTGACTTCCTTGGGCCGATTATTCCTGCATCACAATACTCGTAGGCCAAGTATATCATAATCGCCACAAACTACCTCCTCACAAAGTGGACAGAAGCACAAGCCACTAGGAGAAATGACACTAGGACCATGGCCAAGTTCCTTTGGGAGTATGTAATCTCATGATTCGACTGCCCCATTGAACTAGTTAGTGACCAAGGCATGCACTTCATTAATGAAATGATAGCCCACCTCTTGTCTACCTTTCTGATCATCCATAGGAAGTCTTCACCCTACTACCCTCAAGCAAACGACCATGCCAAATCCACAAATAAGATCTTAGTGAAGGTCTTGGCCAACAAGGTAGCCTCTCTGCTTCTCATAGTGATTGGGACAACAAGCTGATGGCAGCCTTATGGGCCTATCCAATAGCCTACAAAATGGTTGTGGGACACAGACTCCCTTTAAGTTGACCTACGACACTAAAGCCATTCTACTCATCGATCAATGCATCGAAAGTATGCAGTTGTTAGGTGGTGACCATTATTCGTAGGTAAGTGGGTGCTATGCTTCATCATCTTTATTCTCAATCTCTGTAATTGTGGAAACTCACACGTTCATAGGGGACTCTAGCATGGGAGACTCATGTAGTGGGGATGTGTGGGAGGATAGTACTTCTTTATGTGACTACCATTGAAGAAGCCTATGCCCTCTCTCTGTTTAGGGTCTCGAGATCTACATTGTTGGTTAAGTTGATGGTGTGGACTCTGAAAGACCCTAGTCCCCTAAACTTCATCTTTTGTTTATGTCCTTTCAATGAGTATAACAATACTAGGTCACCCTCGTTGAAGTCTCATTGCTTGACATGCTTGTCAAACCAGCTCTTACATCATGCCTTTTCACAAATTAGCACATGGGTAGCTAGAAGTCGAGTCTCTAATAGGCGTTCTAGCTCAACTAGGCATTCCATCCATGCCTTCTTTCCATCCCATCTCTCTTGGATTTAGTGACGTAGGTCAACCTGCTAAGCCTCAATGCCAGCAAACCACTGAGAGTGTGACCAAGGGCAATGAACCCAAGTTCAAATGGGTGTCTAAGCACCAAGGAGGACCGCCACCTAGAAATAAGTAGACAACATGACCTCGCGCTACTAGAAACTCATACTCAAGACCTAGGGGGCAAAGAAGACATTATAGGCATAGATAAATGGTCAAGTCGTGATGGGTCCCCAAAATCCTATTGCAAGCACAAGGCTACTACGAGGGCAATACCTAGACATGGGTACCTAATTGCCAAGGGCACCACTCAAGCACCACCCTCCAACTTGTCTACACAAGACCACACAATAGTTTAGGAACTGAAACCATAGGAGACTCAAGCTATGAAGCCTATAGAGCCCAAAACTGCTAAGCTTGCAAAGCCTCAACAAGTCAATCAACAAAAACTGCAACGTGCTGCTTCCAAACCGCCTCAACCTATTGCTGTTAGTGTCCCAAGGGCATCACAAGCATCTAGCAGCACAACATCAACATCACAATCCATGCCTACCACACAAGAGGCTAAACCGCACTCTTTGAGCTATTTAGTTGAGTCAAATCCCAATCTCCTGTAGGTCTTAAACCTTCTTATGAGGGGCGATCCATCCTTACCTTGTCCTGTGACGTAGCTGAAAATATGTGGGATGACTTGCCACTTGCATTCGATGTTTAGATGCTACATTTACCATGCTTGCTAAAAGCTATGAGCGATTAGGCTTAGGTCTTTTAGAAGAGCCTTTATTAGCAACAGAAGTGCATACACTGCCTTGCATCTACCTGAGAGGAATCAAAATGCATGTTTATTAAGGCCCCTTTGGTAGGCTGAAGAATTAATTGCCAATGAAATTTCTCGCTAGAAAGCTTATGACAAGAGGACGGTCTTTGCCACAAACCGAGAAATTGAAGAGTTGAAAACCCTAGCCGACAATGATTCCTCTTTCTTGCAAAAATGGTATGCTCTCCGACTTTAATGGGAGCAAGAGGACTGCCAAATTATGACCAATGTAGAGCAAAGACACGCAATTAAAACCTCTAAAGTATGACTCAACTTATGTAGCTTTCACCTCCTATAAGTTTTGGCTATTACTCGCAACCTCGCAACAGACATCTAAAAGAGCATGTCATGACCCACCCATATTTAGATCACATCTTTACAGAGGAAGAGCTACAGATTGCTAGCAAAATTGACTCCGGTGACTTCCTAATGGATGTCCTCACCTACATTACTCAAGTAGGCATCCGACCTTTCGACATGGACCGCTATGCTAGCTTGGAGTACAACCCACACTTCTATGCTTGGTTCATGCGGTAGTAAAGCACCCTGAGTTAGCCATGTATCCTGGTGAAGAGATCTGCTTAGCCTAGATGGTGGGTAGTTCAGCTATCCTAGTGGGCTCGGTGCAATTGTATCCAAGAAATGAAGTCTAGATCTCTAGTTGTTTTCCTTGAAGATAACCGGTTATGTTGTATTGAAGCTATCGTTTTGCTCATGTTGATTGAGAAACAACTAGCAAGAACACGTGTATGGCCTTTAACCCTTCAACCTATAATTCTATGAAGGATTCATATCATTCCTAGGGGGGAGAGGATAAGGTGGAAACCAACTGGAAATCAAAACATAAAAAAAAACAAGTGTACAGAAAGGAAATGAAACAACAAGAGAACCTCAAAACTGAAACCTAAAAGTGGAAAAAAGAGAAAAGCCATTTTATGCTTAAAACAAACAAGGAGGAAATTCTTGTTTGGAATAAATGAATTCCTTGAAGTGAAAATTTCCCAGGGAGTCCACCTTATAGAACATGTAAGATACCACGTGATTTCAATAGAAAGGGTATTATATTTAGTAAAATTTACAGGATTATATTTACAAAAGGGGTTTTAAAAGTACGATTTGAAAAAAATCCATAAGTTTAGTAAAGTAAAAGGGGTCCTTTTAAGACCTTATAGCATGTAAAGAAAGGGTATTTCTTAATATCCTTCGAACGCCCATTATATAGATAATTTCTTATAGGTGGACCCCTCGGGCAAAATTGTATGGCAATCTCTTTGTCTTCTTGTGGAGAAAGTGATCTTGCAAATAAACCAATGGAAGCTTGTGTGCTACGACAAGAGCTAGAAAAAATGGCAAGACAGTAAGACCGTGCCCATCAACTTGCATTCATCGAAGAAGAGAGAAGACAATACGACATCACCCTCAAGAACCGGACCTATAATCAGGTGAAGTTCAAGGCCATCCATAAAGTAGATAAGGTGGTGGCCAAGGAGGAAGCAACCAGAAAACTCATAAAACAGTGCAACCTAGCAAAGTAAATTGAGAAGATTGGGTAGGAGGCTGACTACAATATTAGTGCGTAGAGTTCTTGAGAACCTATGAATCTAATAGAGCATGTGGCATCGTGACTGTAGGCAGAGGCAAAGAGGCCAAAGAGGTGCAAGTAGAGCTGATCAAGCCTTGGTGGAGAAGGCACTAGGTTTAGCACACAAGGTGGAGAGGAGACCAAAAAGAGATGTCTATGCCATGCTCAACATGAACAAGGACTAGGTCCTAACAAATGACGGCATCAACATCTAGGATATCCTTGACCTTGAAGTGAGACTCCAGATCAAGGTCAACCATATGCTGTTCTCAAGGAACCAGAGGTACAACTCCCTCATGCATGGGATTGGAGTCCCTTTGTTGGAGAGCATGGCAACCCATTCACTCGATGAGATTGACTAGAATGGCTATGTGAGAAAGACGATTGACCAATTTGCTAGAGCACTAGCCTTAGGGAGAAGACCAGCTAGCACACAGAGAATCCCTAGCATCAAAAGCTAGAATAGAAAGAAAGAAACCTACCTAAAAAGCTTCATTCATAGGGTTTAGTGGATTACGAACGGCCCTCATCCAGGAGGCAATGGGAGAGGTGGTAGGCAAAGAAGAAGTAGGAGAGACATTGCCTCAGGAGTAGGAACAATCCAATGAAAGAATAGTAAGCGAGAAGGAAGAACATGAGACACAATCCAACCAAGGAGGGCTTAAAAATTCAAAGAAGAAGACTCCTTAGAAAGCAACATCAACAAGCAAGGGAGAGAATGACAAAAGAAGAGAAGGCCAACTTGCAGAAGGCACAAAAAGAGTCAAAGAAGACTGAAGAAGAGAGACAGAGGAAAGAAGAAGCTGAATTGCAAAGGATACAAGAGGAGTCTAAGAGAGCCAAAGAGGAAAGAAAGAGGAGAGCAAAAGAAGAGGCAGATGAGCTATGAAGAAAGGAAGATTAAGACATGGCTCTAGCAATATGCATGTCAATAGACTAGCCCTCTAGGTAGGAGGAGTTGGCTGCCATGAGCGCGGAGAAGAGGGCCCAAGCACTAGTGCCCAAGTGTTAGAAACCGCAACACCACCAGCAACAATAACAGAAGGAAAGGGCAAGAGCCTGTTACATCCAATCCCAGCTATTCTCATGTCTACTATCCCAGTTGCCACATCCACTAAAGGCACCTCAACCACGATGGATGGGAGCAATCTCATGGTGCAGATGCAATTTCTCGTAAATAAGGCACAAGAAGTAATCCCAAATTCAAGTGCAGGAGCCCCAACAACTCGAATAAAGAGATTGGTAGCTGTAGATGGTGAGTCAAGACAAGAACCAATGAAGCTTAAAATAGAGGCATACAAAACATTCATTTCTACAGTAGTGCCACCATCATCCGTGGGCTATGACAAGTATGTTAAAGAGCTCCTTTCACAGCTAGAGAGGGGCAAGGAAGAAAATGAAACTACAGTGTGGCCAAGTTGGAAGCATAAAGAGAAACATTGGCATCCTTTCAACTAGAGAGGACTCGCCAAGTGGCCAAATATCAAAAAGAGAGAAGAGAGCGAAAGGTAGAGCTCAAGGGCAAAGAAGGAGACAAAGACAGGTGGAAAGCAAGGCTCGTAGAAGAAGCACAAGAGCTAATTGGCTTATAAAGGAGTGCAAGCTACACACTCTGCAACACGAGGACTTGGTAGGGTAGATGAGAAGAGTTCAAGAAGCCATGGTTAAGCTCATAGTAGGAGAAGCAGAGAAAGCTCAAGTAGGAAAATATCATCAAAGAGAAATGGAAGAGATGAGTTATAGATTGCTAATGGAGATAGAGGAGCAAGGAAGGCTGGAGAAGGAAATCGAGTACTTGGAGGAGGAGAAGAAAAAAGTGACTCAAAAGTGGAGAGACCAAGAGCCAATGATAATGGCCCTAGCCCAAAGGTAGAGTGAGAGCCTAGAGGAGATGAAATAGAGGGCTGAAGTGTGGGTGACCCAAAGTAAAGGAAGAGTAAAAGACCTAGCAAGCCGTCTAGCCCATGTAGAAGGTGATAGATTAACAAAAAGTAGGGTGGTAGAGGCTGCGAACATGAGATTAGAAACCCAACGACACGCATTCCTCAATACCGGGCCAAAGAATTCGGGAGTAGTGGAGCGTAGAAAGAGAAACACATCCAATGTTGTGGGGGACAAAGGCACATGACTACTGGGAAGACAAGGTTATGGACATGCCAAGGATTGCCAAAGGATATGAGTCACAACCGAAATGGAGGCGGATAATCTGGGATGGGAACATAGATGCATGGATGCCATTTTGCAGCACCCTACCATACAAAAGAAACAACCCAGTGTACATGCCATATCCAAGAAGGGTAGGGGTAGACTTTAACCCCACCGGCATCCATGGTCACTAGGACTTCCCTAAAATCTGCAATGTAAATGCTACTAAGCCGAAAGTGTCAAGAATTGCATGGTGGGGGACTTTGCTTGAGCTACTGCGCCAAACACACACTATATACACAAGAGGAAGCTCACTCAAGAACACAAGAAGAGAGATGGAGGCCAAAAAACGTTTTCTTGCCGGTTTCTTATTCTTCTTTAACACACTATACAATGTACACAAAGTATAGACAAGATACAACATAAAGGAAAGTGGCCTTCTAAGTCAAATAGTGTATAACCGACTACACTAATCGACTGGTGTTATATCTTTGCCAATTGTAGGTAGGTGTAACAAACTAAATATAATAAGTGATAAGTTAGTGCCCATGTGAGTATCATAATGAGCACCAATGTGCTAAGTGTAGACGTGCAGACTCATCTAGCCAGTCAGTCCATCATCAATGTCTGCACGTGTTGAGCTTGCCATCTCAACACTCCCCCTCAAGATCAATTCTATCTTTGCAACTCCAAGTAAGCTTCAAAAATTTCGAAGCTTCTCTGCACCCAATGGCTTTGTGAAAATATCAGCTATCTGATCCTGTGTGCTAGCATATACCAAGTCAATCTCTCCTGCAAGTACCTTCTCTCTCACAAAGTGGTAGTGCACCTCAATGTGTTTTGTCCTAGCATGAAACACTGGATCCCTAGCTAGCTGTATGCTGCTCATGTTGTCACAATGAATGACAACTGGACCATCTCCCTGTACATCCAAATGACCTAATAAATTTTGCAGCCATACCACCTCACATGGTGCCATAGCAGCACCTCTATACTCAAGCTTTGTACTCGATAAAGCAAATGTAGGTTGCTTTTTGCTACTCCATGTAACTACTCCACTACCAAGGGAAAACATGAATCCACTTGTAGATCTTCTGTTTGACATGCTACTAGTCCAATCTGCATCTTTGTATCCAAAGACTTGTACGTCCTTACCTGCCTCATAAAAAAGTCCATAATGTAAAGTGGACTTCACATACCTCAATATACGGCTAACTATATCCAAATGAGGCTTTCTAGGCATCTGTATAAACTGACTGATAAGGTCAATGCATAGCTCAAGTCTGGCCTTGTGATAGTCATGTAAATTAAACTCCCTACTACCCTCCTGAACATAGTAGGGTCTTCTATCTCATCCCCGATGCCAGCACTCAACTTCACATTTTGCTCCAATGGTATTGAAAGAGGCTTATATGCTATCATACCATACTTGGATAACATATCCAAGCCATATTGCCTTTGGGACATCCATATACCATCATCACATTTGATCACCTCAATACCAAGAAAGTATCTCAGCTCACCCAAATCTTTCATCTTAAACTTCTTCTTCAAGAAGTCCTTAACTTCAGCATTCCCATTGTCACTGTCACCTTTAATAATCAAGTCATCCACATAGATGACTATGATGACCAAGCCTGCATCTCCCTTTCTCACATAAAGTGAGTGATCAGCATAAAAAATACAAAATCCAATATTGACAAGATACTCTCCAATCTTGTCAGTCCATGTTGGGGGTAAAGGCGCCTGCGCCTAGCCGCCCGTGTATTACTACATTGATAGTCACTGTTAACCCTCAAACAAACGAAGGTGGAAAATTCAAAAAAGCTGAAGCAGAAGACAAGGCCAAGGCAAAAGTGAAACGGAAGACGAAGGCGCGCCAAGAAAAATCTAGAAACACAAGAAGCGCAGAAAAGTCCTAAATAAGGGAAAAAGGCACACAAGGAAAAGCGCAAGTCAATACTTTTGTAAAAGAGCGCAAGTGCATCATGATTTAATTTAAGGAGCACCGGGCTCTCACCCGTGCAATTTGTAAATGTAGATGGGCGGTGGAAAGGAAGCTAGGAAGATAGAAGGATAATGGGGAAAAGGGCCTAGGCCACGATCGGCCATGTAAAAAAGGGGATAAGGGGATGACCACCCAAAAGGGATTTAGGGTTTTGTATATAAAGTTGAAAAGTAAATGAGAAGCTCATTTTTGTGTGTGGCCAAAAGTGGCTCTCCTCTTCTTCTTCTTCTTCTTCTTCTTCTTGCTTGCTTGAGCTTGTGCTTGAGAGAGAGAGTGTGAGAGTGTGAGGGAGTGAGTGTGTGAGGGTGAGGGACCGGGGAGAAGAAGCTCTCCATCTTCTCCTCTCTTCTTCTCTTCTCTTCTCTTCTCTTGTCTTGCTTGCGGCTATGGAGCTTGGAGCGTGGAGCTTGAGGATGGAGCTTGCTTGAAGCTTGCACTTGGATCGTGGAGCTACCAGAGTGCGGGGAGAGGAGGTAACTCGATCGGCATGGAAGTAAGCTCACTACACCCATAGATATGGATGGCATGTCGGCTATGTGAGAGGTAGCCATTAGTGCTCAGCTTGGAACGCTTGAAACAATAAGCGGTCCGAGGGTCTTGGCGGTTGAGCGAAAGCTCCCACAGTCACCGCCACTGCACACTGCAGGTGGTGGGGGCCCGTCATCGTCACTTTATTCTTTATTCTTTTAGTGATAGTTTGAATAAAGAAAGGCCCGATCACACATTGTGACTATTGGAGTTCCCATTTCTTATCTCTCTCTTTCTTGCTCTTACTCTCCCACCATAGCTCTCGAGTCCAAGCTTCAATCCTTCTCTCCCTTTTAGCTGGTATCAGAGCTCGGCTTCTCGACTCTTGAGCTTGGTTTGTGGCATTCTCAGCTTCCCATTGACTCCCTACTCGCATTGGGTCTCCATCCCGATAGCCATATTCAACCTTCTCGAGCTCCCGTCACTCCCCAGCTTCCTGAGCTTCTTCCCAGCCTATTGAGGCACCCTCAGGGCATTCAAGCAAAGGTATTCGATTATTTTCTTCAGGATTTACTTCAATTCTCAGGTCTCACAAGCTATAAACAAGATTGGGACAGCCACCATTGAAGTTCCCTTGCTTCATATCTCACTTGCCTTTGAATAAGACTTGTTGGGACTCATTGTGGGCCACCATTGGCCACTTCTCTTGCCCCCCAACACCTCAAACTTCAGCCACATGAGAAGCAGGCCTCCCCTATAGATCTGGATAGTTTGTGCCATCTTCTTGTAGTTTGTGTACAACACCAAAGCAGCCCCCTACTTCCTAGTGGTCATTGGCATGATGTTTGGGCTTCATAATGCACTCTTGACATGGTCTATGGCTTGGTCTTGAAGGCTTGAGCATTGGACATTGATTTGGGGCTGATTCAAACACTGTTTGCGACTATTTATAGTAGTTCACAGTCATGTTATGCTGATGCTACCTTGACAGTAAATGCTATGCTTGTCTAGGCATACATAGTCAACCGGTTTGATGCCTATTGGATGCCGATCGACTTGGGGATGGATTGCACATGTTATGCTATCATTTTGGCACTGATTTCGGACTGAAATTTCTCAGTTTTTACAGTCATTTCATGCTGTAATAAAAGCGGGTTGAAGCTATTACACATGCCTATTGGTTCCGGCCTATGTCTTGGATATATGCCATGAAGTATTGATCTTCGGGGTACAACTTCGAGCTTGGATTTCATTCCGGATGCTTTTGGAAGAGCTTTGACATTACGCACTCATTGACGTGGTTCATGCTTGACAGTGGTATATGCCTTGGGTTTATGCATACCCGTTGCCTATGGCTTGATGCTCATGTCCCGGTTGATTACCCTATGCATACGTTGAGCTTGAGTGCTCATTGAAGCTCTACCTTGGATGCATTTTGGATTATCTAGAGTTGTCTTGGATGTTACTTGGCTTGTTAGAGTTTGGATTGGGATGTACTTGATGTCTTACATGCTTTTGGATGCTACATACGGATGCTCTACCGCCTACATGTTCGGGATGTACTATTGATGTATTTTCTTGGACTTATGTCATTGGCACTGTGTCTTGCCTTGGTTTGAGCTCTTGAACTCATACATACAACTTTTGTACCAGTAGGAGCATTCTTGAATGCTTATCAAACATTGAGCAGGCGGTGCTTTTATGCATTGAGCAGTTACATGCTATTGAGCAGTTTACAGACACTTGAGACTTTGGGATTTCTTACCCTTTGGGATGATGCATGGTTTATATGTCTTGGTTCACTGTATGCTTATAAGCTGAGTCTCAGATTTGGATCTATATCTTTGTGAGCTGACACCTAATTGTGTCAAGTTTTGATAGTGGCAGGGATACTTTGCCCCGTTGACTGGGGGGTGTGCCTACTCACACTGGCAGATGTTTGTATGACATGCTTGGGTGTTGGATTCATGCTTATCAACTGTCATATGCTTATGTTATGCCCGCATGATGCTGGCTTTGGTCTTGGCAGTATCTAATTGCCTTGGGATCCGATTTTGGTACTGTTAGCTCTCATTTACTGAAATCTATAATTTATTACAGTAAGTATATATGTATGGACTGACATGGATTTTTCATGCTGAAACATTCTGAAATGATGTACTCTCACCAATACTTGGTGGGCAGCAGCTTTGGTTACACTTTTCTCGCCATTTTCTCTCGTTTTTTGGTGATTTTTGGTCATTTTCTGTAGTAAATAGCAAGCAATTTTGAACTGTCTACAGTCAGCCAGTTTCATGCTATACTCAAGAACTTGACTTCACAGGACATCACTTTTGCAGAGGATGTCACTCCTCTTTTCTTTCTTGGTACTCTTAATGAGTCATGGGATGTATTCCACACTGCATTATGTGCCTCTACTGCTACCTTGAAATTATCTGATGTTGAGAGTGCTCTTCCGCAGGAAGAGGTTAACCGTAAGAATTTAGATGCCTCTCGTGTGTCGCATGCTATGATAGTTAGAGGCAGGAATGATGGATATGGAAAGCATGGCAGTGGCAGTGGCCGTGGATGGGATTCTCAGAAATCTTAGTCCAAGTCTCGTGGGAAGTCACGTAGCAAATCCCGTGGCAGGAATGCAGATGTTACTTGTCACCATTGTGGGAAAAAGGGCCATATTAGGCCACAATGCCATGAATTGCGCAATGAAAGGCGCAAAGATAAGGGGAAAGACAAAGTGCAGGATAAGCCTTCTGATCACAGCATAGTGCCTGCAAAGTCCAGTGTTAAAATTGAAGAGATCAATGTTATGCAGCTTGAGGATGTTGATGATGATGGTTATATCCTAGCAGCTTCTTCTAGTGCTTCATAAATGACAGAGATACACTCTATGTATGCACAGTGTTGGCTCTTGGACTCAGGTGCATCCTTTCATGTGACACCTTGCTGAGAGTGGTTTTATTCATACCATACTGTTTTGGGTTCTGTGCACTTGGGTGATGAGAACTCTCTTGATATTGTGGACATTGGTGATGTTAGGCTGTAGTTTTCTTCTGGCAGCAGTTTTGTTATGCAGGCTCTCTTGATATTGTGGGCATTGGTGATGTTAGGCTGTAGTTTTCTTCTGGCAGCAGTTTTGTTATGCAGGATGTACGTCATGTACTTGCTTTGACACGTAGTCTCCTGTCAGCTGGATAGCTTGATGACGTAGGATATCATGTATGTTTTGGAGACTCTGCATGGAAGATCACTTGTGGCAAACTTGTGATTGCGAGAGGTGCCAAGGATAGCAGCCTCTATCCCTTGATTGTATCAGCTTCTCTCCTTGATCATGTTTTGTCTGTGGGTTCTATCCCACATGTATCTCTTTGGCATGCCCGTTTGGGCCATATGTATTTGAAGGGAATGAAAATGCTTTCTGGTTTACAGTACTTACCGCCCCTTGATTATGCATGTTTTGATTCATGTGAGCATTGTCTTTATGGCAGGTAGACTAGGTCTACATATAAGAAGTCTGGTAGGCCACGCATGAGTGAGCCATTAGCGTTGGTACATTCGGATGTTTGTGGGCCCATGCCTTATCAGCCTATGGGTGTTGCAAAGTATTTTGTTACGTTTATAGATGATTTTTCACAAAAAGTTTAGGCTTATCCCATTAAGCTGAAATCCGACGTCTTGGCTGTGTTTCAGAGATGGCTTGCATTGGTTGAGAATCAGTTTGGATATAGGCTAAAACGCCTAAGGACAGATAATGGGGGTGAGTATGTATCACGTGCTTTTGAGCAGTTATGTGATGAGAGGGATATTAAGCGTCAGTTGACTGCCCCCTACACCCCCCCAAGAATGGTTTGGCTAAGCGATGAATAGAACCATCCAGGAGCGTGCACGTAGTATGCTTAGCCACGCAGGCCTACCACAGAGCTTTGGGCTGAGGCAGTTAGTACAGCTATGTATGTCATAAACAGATCACTTTCTAGTGGTTTGGATTTCCAGGTTGTAGAGGAGGTATGGACTGGAAAACCTCCCTCTCTTATGCGCATCTCTGTGTCTTTAGATGTGAGGCATTTTGCCATGTGCCTAGGGACAAGAGAAGTAAGTTGGATCCTAAGAGTGTCAAATGCATTTTCCTTGGTTATGGGGATGCAGGCGAGATGGGTTACTGTCTCTGGGATCCGCAAGCGCGAAAAGTCATCCGCAGTCATGATGCAGTCTTCCATGAAGAGAAGATGAATCGGCAGCCTGAGAGAGTTGTTGAGATTTGCAGGGTCATATTTCAGGAGGAGCCGAGAGCTCCCGCACAGCCAATTGGACAGCCTACCGCTGCAGTAGATGCTCATGGTCAAGGTGTTGGATAGGCAGCTAGGCAGGCAGCAGTGCTTGCCATGAGATGGTCTACTAGAGACAGACATCCACCTGATAGATTTCAGCCCTCAATGCATTATGTCTTGGTTACAGATGCAGTAGAGCCTTTCACTTATGATGAGGCTATGCGCAGGGGTGATAGTCACTCTTGGGAGAGGGCTATGCAGTTTGAGATAGACTCCTTGCATAAGAATGATACTTGGGATTTGGTTTCCTTGCCTACGGGCAAGAAGGCTTTGCCATGCAAGTAGGTGTACAAGTTGAAAAGTACCCCTGGACACCCCAAGCCGGCATACAAGGCTAGATTGGTAGCAAAGGGTTTTAAGCAGGAGCATGGTGTGGATTTTAATGAGGTCTTTTCTCCTATGGTTAAGATGACCACCCTGCGCTTAGTCTTGGCTTTGGTTGCTCAGCTTGACTTGGATTTATACCAGATGGATGTCAAGACAGCTTTCTTACATGGGGACTTGCATGATGAGATTTATATGGAGCAGCCTAAGGGCTTTGCAGAACCTGGCAGGGAGCACCTAGTGTGCAAATTGAAGAAAAGTTTTTATGGCTTGAAACAAGCACCTAGGGAGTGCTATCATAAGTTTGATGCCTTTATGCAATCACAGGGCTATAGCAGGAGTGCTATGGATCCATGTCTTTACCCGAAGAAAGCCCGTGATGGTTCTTTATTAATTTTGGTACTTTATGTGGATGATATGCTGATAGCAGGGAAAGCTCATGATGAGCTAGATGCTCTTAAGGCTCAGATCAAGATGAGCTTTGAGATGAAAGATCTGGGACAAGCCACTCACATACTTGGTACGCGCATTAGACACGATAGGCATGAGGGACTCCTCTACTTGTCACAGAGGGAGTACATTCATAAAGTCCTTCAGCACTTCCACATGCAGGACGTAAAGCCTGTTGGCTGTCCATTGCCTTCTTATGTGAAGGTATCATGGGCTGATTGTCCGCAGACAGATGAGCAAAGGGCCGAGACGGCCAAGATTCCCTATGCATCCGCAGTGGGCAGTCTTATGTATGCCACGATAGCCACTCATCCAGATATTGCCTTTGCAGTTGGTGTTGTGGCATGCTATATGGCTACACATGGCAAGAAGCATTGGGATATCGTGAAGGGTATCATGAGGTACTTGAAGGGCACTGCAGATATGTGCATATGCTATGGTAGCCAGGATACAGGAGTCATGGGGTACACTGACTCTGATTATGCAGGACATGCAGATAGTAGGAAGTCCACTTTCGGCTATGTATTCACCTATGCTGGAGGTGCTATTTCTTGGATGTCCAGGGTGCAGAAATGCACGACCCTTTCTACTACAAAGGCCGAGTATGTTACAGCCCACTGAGACTTGCAAGGAGGCCATTTGGTTGGGTCGTTTGGTTGCTGACCTTGGTATTGATGTTATCCCTACATTGCATTCGGATTCTATGAGTGCTATTCAGTTAGCCAAGAATCCGGTCTTCCATGCGAAGACGAAACACATTGAGGTGAGGTATCACTTCATACATGGGGTCATTGAGGACAAGTCTGTTGACCTTGTCAAGATCTTGACTGACCAGAATCCTTCAGATTTGCTCACAAAAAGCCTCTCTAGAGAGCGCTTTGCCTTCATTAGGAGGTTGATGGGTGTGGGATGAGATGACGTCTTTCCTCATCTTGTTGTACATGTGTATATGTTGTACTGTATTTTTTCTTTTTCTTTTCACTCCTCACTAGGGTAGATTCACCTTTAAGTGGGAGGTTGTTGGGGGTAAAGGCACCTCCGCCTAGCTGCCCGTGTATTACTACATTGACAGTCACCGCCACTGCACACTGCAAGTGGCGGGCGCCCATCGCCATCACTTTATTTTTTATTCTTTTAGTGACAGTTTGAATAAAGGAAGGCCCGGTCACACATTGTGATTGTTGGAGTTTCCATTTCTTGTCTCTCTCTTTCTTGCTCTTGCTCTCCCGCCATAGCTCTCGAGTCCAAGCTTCGATCCTTCTCTCCCTTTCACACCATGCTCTAGGTTCTTGCTTCAGTCCATAGAGTGCCTTCTTTGACCTGCACACATATGTGGGATGCTCTAAATTCTCATAACCTGTTGGCTGCTCCATATACACTTCTTCTTGCAATTCACCATACAAGAAGGCATTCTTAACAACCATTTGCTGCAAACTCCAATCTTTGGCTGCTGCCAAGGCAATCACACATCTAACAGTTGCCATCCTAGCAACTGGACTGAATGTCTCTTCATAATCTATGCCATATGTTTGAGCATAGCCTTTTGCAACCAGCCTAGCCTTATACTTGCTAACTGAACCCTCTACATTATGCTTGACTTTGTAAAGCCACTTACAGCCAATAGCTTTCTTACCCTTATGTAAGGGTACCAAATCCCAAGTCTTATTGGCTTCTAATGCAGCCATCTCCTCATCCATTGCTACATCCCAATGAGCATGACCAATAGCATCCTCAAAACAAGTGGGCTCAACATCCTCAACTAGTTTCACCATATAAACATAATGGGGAGTTGCATAACCTTCAAAACCAAATCTTTTAACAGGGTATCTGACCTTGCTAGGTCTGCGTACCACTGGATCACTCAATGGAGCCTTTACATTACTATGAGCTCTTTGTATACTTGGCATCCTGACTGAAGAAATGCCAAGCTCATCATCCAAACTCTTCGAACCACTAGAATCTCCATCAAATCCCAAATGATTGGTAGATGCATCATTACCATCTAGCACTTTTTTCTTTACTTTGTCCTTCCCTGCAACACTTATAGATTCACCTGAAGATGTGGGGCTACTCCTTAGTCTCCCAGACCAAGGGTTCACTGTAGGTGTAGTACCAGATGATGTTTTTGATCCACTAAGACTCCGTGATTCTTGTTTATCTTTCTGCATATAGCTGTCCTAATCATTATCATAATCCAAAACCTCACCAGCAGGTGTATACCAACTTTCCACCTCATCAAAGATAACATCCCTGCTCACTCTGAACTCACTTGTGACAAGGTTATAACAGCGATACCCAATAGCGATACCCTTTCTGCTCTAAAGAGTATCCAATAAAAACACATTTTTCTGCCTTTGGATCAAGCTTCTTCCGTAGCTCATCTGGCACATGAACGTATGCAACACAGCCAAATACCTTCAAGTGTGATACATCAGGCTTCTTGCCAGTAAAGCGTTCTTCAGGAGCCATCCCATGAACTGCAACTGTGGGAGTTCTATTCATAATGTAAACAACAGTGTGGACAACCTCAGACCAAAACTTTTTGGGCATATTCTTTTCAGCCATTAATGCTCGTGCAACTTCTGCAATATGCCTGCTTTTTCTTTTTGCAAGACCATTTTGCTGCGGGGTATACCTGCAAGTAAATTGCCTCTTTATCCCATGAGTCCTCAAGAAGCCACTGAACTCATTAGAGAGGTACTCTCCCCCTCCATCTGATCTAAAACACTTCACTTTTAAGCATGTTTCTGTTTCAATAGCTGCCTTAAAAGATTTGAAGTACTCAAACACATCACTCTTTTCCTTCATGAAGTATACCCATAGCTTCCTTGAACAGTCATCAATAAATGCGACAAAGTATTTGCTGCCACCAAGAGACACATTCTGTGTAGGCCCCCAAACATCTGTATGTACTAAATCAAGTTGGAGCCCCAAGAGGAACACCAAGGAAAAGGGGATTCTACTGCAAGAAAATCTATCTTGTAACATCAACAAGCTTTTATTTCATTCTTTTGATCATCAAAACAAAGAAAACAACAATTCTTCACGTAGCATCATAGTAGATATCTCCCATGGATTTGATAGAATCAACCATAATCTTCAACATCTTCATAGAATACTTCAATAGAACAAAGAATATAAATGAATACACCATTTTTGAATGGAAATCAATCACATAGCATTCATCTTTAATGTCTTCATAGTTTTCTCTCTCAATCTCTCATATACAGTTACACTATTTTGATAGAATTGACTATCTCTCTCTCTCTCTCTATAATACATCATCTTCTCACTACAATACTCTCTTAATGACTCCCAATAATTCTTCTCAGGTCGTGGATACACCTCCCAAGAGGTATGTCTGATGTGATGAGGCACCAGAGCCACTACAGTGTCTCTTCATAGCTCACTACTGTCACTGTCACTCCAGTTTTCTCTTCAGTCTTCAACAGTTGCTTCTTCCATTTGTTTAAGCTCCTTTGAGCTTAGATTCATCCTTTCCAAAAGTTAAAAAACTTTCCCAAAGTCACACATAATTTCTACAAAATACTTACAGAAGATCTACAGAACAATACAAAACAAGACCAAAGTAGATACAGAACAAATACAGAGCAGAGATAGAGGCTCTACAGAAGGTTTATAGAGGGTTACAGAAGGTCATCAGAGAACATTAAATCCTCATAATTCATATTAAAACCATTCCAAACTATAAAAAACTATTCAATAAAACTTCAAAATATTTCAATCTTCATCAATCATCAATCCATGCTTCAATTTCACTGTCAGAGGTGATTTCAGAAGTCAATTCAAGTTGAGGCAGGAGGTATTCTCCCATGGACAAGGACTTTGCTTCCCTTGGTAGTTGGCTTACAGTGCCCACTGTTAGAGAATGTGCCTCTGTTTTCTTGGAAAAGATCTGTTTAATAGCCTCTTCATCTCCTGATGTATCATTTGTTACCTCGTTGGAGGAGTCAGTTATGACTTCAATGGATGTGGATCAATTACCTTTTTGCGATCCATACAACTTCAACACCACTTTGTTGGGTCCTCTACCTAGGCTTAGGGTTCCTTTGAACCAGTTCGTCCTGGCTCTTGCTTCAAAAAGCCAAGGTCTTCCCAACAGCAGAGGGTATGAGGTCCCATAAGAATTTGGATTGACCACCAAATACATTAGCCAATAGTCTCTTCTTGCAAGGGTTGTTTTTACATATGGAAAGATGCCCAATGGTTTGATTCTGCTTTGGTCTGCCAATTTGATAAGCCACTATGTAGGTTGAATTCCTTGCAACCCTAAGTCCTTCATTGTCACATTGCCCAATGGTTTGATTTTCCTTTGGTCTGCCAATTTGATAAGCCACTATGTAGGTTGAATTCCTTGCAACCCTAAGTCCTTCATTGTCACATCCATCATTATGTTTATTGATGAGCCTCCATCAATCAATGCATCTGAAATAAAGCATCATCCTTCTATCCACATACTAATCTCTGGGGTTCCAGGATCTAGGAAGGCATTAGCCACATCGACTTCCTTTACAGGCTCCGGGGCCTTATTGGTCTTGGTCGCTGTTGAAGGAGAGATCCTTAATCACGTCTTCTTGTCAAGATGCTTTTGAATTTCTTTCGGCAGCTAGGAGACAACATCAGTATAATTGTCGGAAGGTTAGTTTTGGTTTAAAAGTGTCTAGGTCTTTTACCAAGTCATAATCTTTGATAGGATCCATAAGCTTCTCTAGCCTGCTCGGGAATGGGGCTACACCCATTTTTATCTTTCCTTTTTCTTCTAACAATGGAAGCATTGGCACTTCCTCTATTTCTGGAAGTGCTTCTGTATCATCTATCTCCTGGACCTCTGGTCCTATTTTTGGGACTGTCTCTGTAACTCGCTGTGGCACTACAATGCTCTGTACTACTCCATCCCTCTATTGGCAGGTTGAACTTCATAGTCTTAGCAGGAGAATTATTTTCATTCTGAACAACTGGTTCCTTCTTCTTGGCGCGCGTGACAACAACAACTTCCAACTCTACCAAATTGGAGGCAGGCTCTTGTGCATTCTGTTGGCTATCAGTAGCATTGGCCTTGACAGAGGGCTGGACTTGGACAGTCCTTTGCAGTGTGGCCTTCTCCTTTGCACCGGCTGCATAAGGGCTTGTAATCCACAGATCGTCTCGGTTTTAGACAATTCAGGGAGATATGACCCTTTTCTCCACACCTATAACATTCCACCTCTGATCTCTGACCACTACGCCAGATTGTCGTCCTCTATAACTTTGAGAGGAAAATCTCATTGGATCGAAATTAGGACCAAATTTCCTAGGCTTTGGTCCAATATCCCGTGTTGTCATTTTGGACTCTAGTAAGTTAAATCTTGCATTTTCATCTTTCTGTCTTTGTTCATGCATCTCTTTTAGAGAGCAAATATCCTCTATTCTTTTTCTTCTCTTTCATCTCCTATCTCTACTTCCTTCTATCTTTGATCCCTGGTGGATATAACCTTTTGACAAAAACCCCTCCGATATTGGTGAACCTGATATATAAGGTCATCAGAAGAAGGAAAGAAAAGATGGGAGAACCTTTGAACACAATCTCCAGTGATATTTTGCAATAGTTGGTGTTGAATATTAATATGCTTATGCAAGTACAACAACAACAATAGGTGATGCAGGCTTCTGCTCAAACATAAACTGTTGTGATGAATGCTTTGCAAACACTTGAGTGTGAGATGAAGTTGTTCAATGGTAGGAATGTATCTACATATATACATACCTATGTTCAAAAGATGGAATTCTTTGGAGTGGCTCAACGTGCATGGAGTCGATATTTTGTTCGGATCACTGTACATGAACTGAAAGCACAAATTACTGAATTATACATGCAAGATGCTGACTGGGTAGCTTTCAAGAAGACACTTAGGAAAGAATTTTACATTGAAGATATTAGTTTAATTACACTCAAGAATTTTTAGGAGTGCGTTTTATAACCCAAGGGTCTTTGTGGCTACATAGTTGTTAAGAGAATTTGAAAGTTGATTTGAGCAATGGGATCTTGCAGAAGAGCAAGCTCTTGCAAATCAGAAAATTAAATTGTTTCTACAAGCAGCAGATCTTGAGCTTCGAGAGAAGTTTGATGATTTGCTAGAGGATCAGACTATAGAGACATGTCTGAAAATAAAGTGGAGACATGTCAAGGAAGCTGTCACTGCACTTGTGAAAAAGCATAGAAGAAGAGAAAGATTGCATGTCTCTAGCTTCCCACTGTTACGGGCAAAACAATTGAAGTATCTAGTAAGCCACCCACTTCTGTGGCTAACCCTATGGCTGTACCTATTATTGTTCCCTCTCTTAGGGAAGATTTCTTAGATGAATTGGTCAAAGGCATGTGGGATCTTCAATTGAAGGTTGCAAATTTGCATGAAAAAGAATAAGAGGAAAGGGGACGGGTAGCAACCCCTAAGCTAGGAAAAACATGTATGTGGTGTGATAGTTTGCAACATGAGAGATGATTGTGCTACCTATCAGGAGGCCTTGGCACGGAAAGATGGTAAGATCCATGCACAAGAAACATGATTGCCTCTTGCTTTGAATTTTGGAAAGGGAGGTATGCAAAAGTTGTTGGAAGACTTGGCTGTTCGAAATGGTTATGTGGCGGTACATGCTTCTACTTTTGGTCTACAGTTGGATATAATGCATGGCCAAGTGATGGATCCAAAGGCTGAAATATGGAAACATGCTTTGCATGCAGCTGAAAAGAAAAAAGTTACTGATAGTAAAATGTCTCATGCAAGGCAAGACATTCGTGACATAACTGATTGGGAATCACTGGTATTTTAGTGTATGTATATTTAGCAAATGTAAAAACACGGATGTACTTGTGGAAGAGAAATAAAAACAAGATGAAGATAATGCACGGACATCTAAAAGAGTGAAAAGAAGAGGTGTGGATCAGCCTAAAGCTATAAATCAGCCACCTCCCAAGCATGCATGGAAGAGGTTAGTCAGGAGCAAAAGCGGGATAGTAAACAAGAGGGCAAAAAGAATGGCAAGTAGCCAGGATATAAGTTGCAGTCTGACATTGAGACAACCATAAATCTTAAGAAGGTTCTTGAAGAAGCGATCCTAAATAGTCGGGTGTAATTCACCTTGGGAGAGGGGCTTGGCATCGCCAAGCAAGAATTTCATGATGAGATCATTGACATAATTAAGAGGAAGTGTCAGTTTCTTGGTGATACTACTAGTGCATTGCTGCAATTTGAAGAGGAAACTGGTTTGTTGGGTATTCATGTTGAATATGAGCATGAAGTAAGTACTGGATTATCTATGTAGGATGCTACTAATCAGTGGACAACATGTGAAAAAGAGAAGAAAGTGGCTGAAAATGCATTTTCTTATAGCAATATGCATGATGGAGTAAGATAGATGCAACAATATGGGAAAGAAACTCTAGGATTTATTCCTTGAAGTCATTATACAAGAAATCATTAGGCCAGGGCTACCACTGAAATAGTAGTGAAAATAGGGGAATGTGAAACTCCTTGTGTTCTTTACTCAACCATGGGTCTGAGATAAATGTTATTGAGCATAGATTGTATGAAAATGGTGCATGCCCTATGGACATTGATCATGGTTGGCGTATGAGGGCTGCAAATAATTCTTCGGGAGAGCTTTATGTTGCATGTCCTAATGTGAAAGTGATGATTGGTGATGTATAATAAGAGCAACACTTCTTTATGCAAGATAATTCCTCATATGTAGTGATTTTGGGATAACCCTATATTACAGGAGTGTGTATGGAAACAAAGGTGCTTGATGATGGTTTTACTTATGCAAGAGTCAGAAGCAAGGATGGAAGGAAAGTAGTCCAATTTCTTACTGTTTGTGTTAATCATCCTAAAAATCATGATACACTTTGAGAGTTTCCTTTGGCTCCAAATGCAAGGGAGTTCAAAGACCTGGATTTTCATTAAGCAAGCACTGCTGTAATGTGGGGCTACAGTAGTGCTGTTTAGAGGATGTACTCGCCTCTTGATGGAATGAAGCATGTATTTACTATTGGTTATTCTCAGTTTAAAGCAAATAGTTCATGTTGGTTTAAGCCTATGGAAGCTTTGTGCAAGGCTGAACGTATATCTATGAAACGGGCTACTAAGGAACTGAGAGCATTGGGATTGTTAGCTGAACATGAAGGCATTTTAGGCATCTTTTATGGGCTAAATATTAATGACACTATGGCTGAAATTTCAGCAACTATACATGCAAAAATGAGGCTGAAAATAGAGCGTTGTCAGTACGTTCTTTGGACATGTATGATGTTATAGCATTGTTTGCTCAGCAGGAAGGATTACAATGGGTTGAAGCACTTGTGGAGATAAAGTATAAGACAATTGAAAAAAAGGTGAAACCAATTGCTTTACCACTTCCACCAGAGAGTGAGGGTTTGCATGAGAAAGTATCAAGTTAGCCAAGCTTATAGGATTCTAAAGATATAGGTCATTAGTTTACATATGAAACATTACAACAATTGAAAGTTGGTGCAGAAGGGTTACTTTTTCCAGTTGAAAGAGACTATTTAATGCAGATGTTGGCTAGGCATGGATAGGCATTTTTATTTCAACCAACCGAAATAGGTTCTGTGGATCCGAATGTTATCTCTCCTATGGTAATATTTACTATGCCACATGTACCATGGAACTTGACGCCTATTCCAGTGCCTAAATACAAATCATTGGTTTACTGTACCCAAAAAGAATGGGGCTTTAAGATTTATTCAAGACATGCAACCGGTCAATAAAGTGACCATAAGAAATGTGGGTGCACGTCTTGTGGTTGATGAATTTGCATAGGCTTTTGCAAGCAAAGTGATCTATTCTTTGGGTGATCTTTACTCGGGATATGATCAATTTCTGATTGCAATTTAAAGCATGGATATCACAACCATGAAGACTCCCTTGGGGTTAGTATGGATGTGTACTCTCTCGCAGGGTGCAACAAACTCAATGGCACACATGACAAATGCTATGAATAGGGTACTCAGGGATTTTATACGACAATTGACAATGCCTTTCTTGGATGATGTTCCAATCAAAGGGTGCATAGTGGATGAAAAGAATAAAGAGATGGATACTCATGGATGTAGACAGTTTGTTGCAGACCATATTGTGGATTGTGAGAGGATTTTGACGTGTCTAGAAGAGGTGCATTTTCTGTCTTTGGAGTTGAAGAGGTTTTGATTGTTGGGCATATGTGTGGGCCCTATGGGCAAAGACCATCACCAGCAAAAATAGATGGGATTGATAGAATGCAAGATGTATGCACGAATGTATAAGAGGTGCATAGATTCTTGGGAGCATGTATGTTCTATTTAACATGGATTCCTCACTTTGCACCTGTAGTAGCCGATGCTCTATATCACCTTCTGAGGAAAGGCCAATTGGGAAAGAAAGCTTCAGAAAGCAATGAAGAAATTGAAGTGGCTCTTAACATCTGCTCCTACATTGAGAAAGACTGACTATTCACATGGAAACCCTATCATTATTACTGCTCATACAAGCCCAATCTGGGCAATTTGGCAAGATGATGAGGAAGGGCAAAGATATGCAATATGATTTGGTGCTAAAGTATTGACTGAACGACAAAGAAGGTATCCACAGGTAAAAAGAGAATTATGGGGAATTGTGAAAGCCCTTACATGTGATAAGGAGTATTTTATGGATGCTCGTGTAGTCATTGAAACCGATTGTTTGCTGGTATTGGGTATGATTACTAGTTGTGCTACCCTAGACATTTCTATGCTCTAGTGAATTGCATACATCAAATCTTTAAACCCTGAATTTTAGCATATTGCAGGAAGAGATAACCTAGTGGCAGACATGTTATCTCGGGCATGCTATGAGAATGAAGATGGGATGATGGATGAGGAGGAAGAAAATGACTTTCTTGTGGCTAAAAATGATGTTGTAAGAGTGAATTTAGCAATGTGAGGTGTTGCTACAGCATTAACAGAAGCTTAGATAACAAAGAGAAGATACTTTAGATGTTTGGCATCTTGTTTAGAAGTGTTTCTGGAAGACAAATATGCAGGAGAGTGGCTAAGAATTGGTCAATACCTCAGTACATTAACAAAGAGAGATGAATGGTCGAATGAGAAGTTTAAGAAGATCAAGAGGAAAGTCTATGGGATTTTCTTAAAAGATGGATACTTATGAAAACATGCTAAAAATAAATAGGGTATGCCATTGCGAGTTTTGGGTGATAGAGCTTCACAAGTAAATGTAATGCAAGAATTTCATGAAAGCTTGTGGGTTGGGCTTGTGGACATAGAGGTGTTTGGGGTACTTTTACAAAGATTAAAGAAAGATATTGGTGGTAGGGTATGTATAAGGATGTTGCTCACTTTGTAGAAATATGTACGACATGCCAAATGTATTCATTTGTGAGACATCGGGATGGATTACAACCCATATATCCATTGTCTCTTCATTTTGAGTGGGTGGTGGATTTGGTCATGATGCCTATAGGTCTTTGGAAAATGAGATATCTTGTGCTTGCCCATGAAGAATTGACTAATCAAGTGGAAGGGAGAGCTATACAGTACTAAGACAACAAATGTTGTGTGAGAAGGTAAAAGAGTGGCCACAATTGCTCCCTTATGCTTTGTGGGTTGATAGAACAACTCATAGTGCTGTTACAGGATATATGCCTACACAATTGATGTATGATCAAAAACCTATCATGCCGATAGAAGAGATGAAAGTCACATGGAGCGTGCTACCTTGGGAAGAGGAGTTGAATCAAGAGGAGCTGTTGGCCTTACGCATTAGATAGTTGGAAAGAAAGTCAGAAGACATAGAGGCAATAATTGCAAAGTTAAGGGCAGCAAGGATACATAACAAGAAACAGTTTGACAAAAGACATAGCTTGAGGCCAAGAACCATAAAAGCTCTCATATAGTAGATACATTGTTTTTGATAGAATTGACTATCTCTGACTCTCTCTCTCTCTCTCTCTCTCTCTCTCTCTATCAATAGTACATCATCTTCTTACTACAATAATCAAGAATGACACTTAATAATACTTCTTAGGTCGTGGATGCACCTCCCAAGAGGTATGAGAGGTATGAAAGGGCACCAGAGCCACTACAGTGTCTCTTCATAGCTCACTATTGTCACTATCACTCTAGTCTTCTCTTCAGTCTTCAACAGCTACTTCTTCCATTTATTTTAGCTCTTTTGAACTTAGATTCATCCTTTACAAAAGTTAGAAAACTTTTCCAAAGTCACACATACATTCTACAGAACACTTATAGAAGATCTACAAAATAGAACATAACAAGAACAGAGCAGAGACCAGAGGTTCTGCAGAAGGTCTATAAAAGGTCATCAGAGAACAACATATCATCATAACTCACATTAAAACCATTCCAAACTATCAAAAACTATTCAATGAGCTTTCAAAAGACCTCAACCTTCATCAATCATCAATCCATGCTTCATACAGAAGAAAATCAAAACAAAACATAAGCTAAATAGAAGGTATTAGAACCAATCAAAAACTCAACAAAACCTACCAGAACATCACAGAGCTTCATATTTCCACTAAGAATCATCATGAGCTTCCAAAACATAATCAATATCATCCAAAATACTCTCAAATACTTCCAAAAACAACCAACAATCATTCAAAATCTATCAAAGTCTTCCATTTCACTTTTGCCTTAGCCTTGTCTTCTACTTTAGATTTTTTGAAATTTTCACTTTGTTCTCGTCTGAGGCTTAACATTACCCCCCTCCTAGATGAGTGCCACTCCCATGGCACTCACCATCGTAGGTAGCAGGCTTTGGCATGCACTGAAAGACGTGGGTGGAAGGGACTGATGTGGTTTTCCTTGGAGGAGTTTTGGTAGTGGTGCGGATGAAGGTGGTTGGTGGCACTTTGTTGACTTGATTGGTTGGTGATAGGATTGTTGAAGTTGGTGATAGGACTGGTTTTTGTTAGGAGTTGTAGTCATGGGTTGGCATAGGTGTTGATGTTCTGGGGATTCTGCAGGTGATGATTCTTCGGTGGGCTTGTAGTATGATAAATGATAAGAATTCAGAGTTGAGTGTTGATGAAGAGTTGATGATACTTTCGTTGGAGTCTTCAATACCTGCAATTGAAAAACCTCTCATATGTGGTCTCTCCATGGGGGTAGTGCTAGTCTTTTTATTATGCATAAGACATAGTCTGATTAGTTTGGGAGACAGGTCGAGAACTGTAAGGAAGCTGAGTGTATCGTACTGCACTTGAGGACCCAAACTATGTATAGATTGTGGTGTAGATATTATGTGAGTACACGCGCATACTTAGATATTATGTAGGTAGAAGTCCGCGGGCTCGTTCCTCATAGCAATGCATGGATGAAAATTGTCATCATTGAGGAGAAGTACACTTGAAGGCTTCTTGAGACATCATTTGTGATTTTGACAACATGATGTAGTATAACTGAGCTCATTGACACTGAGATTAGATTGCAGAGTCAAGATTAGATTTGATCGGGCTGTGGGGGCCTTCAATGTCGATGGTGGTTAATCACCATTGTTAAGTATACCTGAAAAATGAAAAAGGAAGTGCGCTACCTAGGGGTGCATCTTCCTCACAGTGTAGTGTTGCATGGTGTCTATGTTAGTAAAACTGGGTGTTGGGTCAAACCTTAGGAAAGCCTGTGGCGTTGTCCCACACTTGAGGACCAAGTTTGTGTACAGGGGGGTGCTATGGGTGTCACTTAGGGAGACCGATCTAACCATAGGCAAGCACAAAATCCCTAGGTGAGTCCTACCCTTGATGTGCCCTAAGTGTAAAGTGGGGGGGGGACAGGAAGGGCTAGGGGGTTAGGAACGGAGCCGGTTGACCAAGGCCACTGGTCATGCCTAGCCTAAGGACCCCTAGGTGTAGTGTTTGTGGCACTCTGATATACATGGGAAAGCTCATTGTTTCTTTCCTTTTTCTTTGTGCAAGTCTTTTATTTTGCTCTTTTTTCTTTTTTTTTCTTTCTCTTTTTTTGTTTTGTTTTGGAGATGCATTGGGAGGGGGCATGCTAGACATCATTCTGATGCTCTACAATAGTTACATTGCGAGGGGGGGCCTAAGAGATTTACCAAGGAATGCATGGCTTGGCATGGAGCCCTTTTCTCTTCTAAAAATACTTGTTGTGGCCACGGAGGGGCTTGGTTCTTGCACTTGTTTTTTCTTTCATTGATTTGATTTAGAGTCACGCCCTTCTTCGTGGGCCAACTTCGGTGGTTCTTGTTGAGGCGATTGCATTTGCTATTTTGGCTCCCCAAACTGCTAGCAAGGAGAGTTCCTTTGAGGTTCATCTAGTTGAGATTAGGGGAGCACATTGCTCCTCTATTCCTAAGCTAGTGTTAGGCTTAGGTGTCATGGTATGGAGTCCATGTTGTAGCAATGTTCCAACTCAATTAAGCATTATGTGACACTTCTATGTTCAATGAGGGCTTGCTTGGTTGCTATCTCATGCAAGGTTCTAGGAGTTTCCCTAGTCTTTAGCATAGCTAGGGGCTCAGGCCTAGATGAGCAGGACTGGTCAATGCTAGGATTGCTTATGTCCTTGGGTTTTTCATGTTTCTCTTGAGGCTTTGCTGCTATTGTGTCATGGTTCTCCCCGGATGTGACTCGTATAATTTTGTTAACCTGTTGTGATAGTGCTGTATCTACTCTTTATTGGTCAATGTAAGTTTTGTCTGTTGTCAGTGGATTGAGTGTTGCAAGAAACCATTGATAGTAATGGTTTCTTTGACTTATCAGAATACACGGATGTGTTTGAGGTTTCACCACTGTTAGGAGGGATGGAAATGGGTTCATTCGTGGGTGGACTCAATGCTTTATTCCTCAGCTCTTCAATACTCTTGGTATCAATCGTCTTGGTGTCTACAGTCACTTGCAACTACTATTGTTTTCGTTGCTTTCTCCTTTTTTTCTTAGGTAATTGAGGTGTACCCTTTAAAGATTCAGGACCTTGAACTAGGTCAGTCGTTGATGTGCTTGGTTGGGCCTCATCATTCTCTATTTTTTGTGTGCCCTCATGGGACATAGCTATGGCCTGTTGGATAGCCTTACTAGGTTAATTGGTCAGATGCACCATGTCCTTGGCCAAATCTTTGAGATATTTCTTCTCAAGATAAGGCTTTAGGTACTACGGTAGTGGTGAAGGTGTCAAGGATGTTGGTTGTGACACCTCTTTCGCATGTGAATTGCTAAGGACACATTCTGCAAGGGGTGTCGCCAAAGGCTCTGACTGTTGTGATTCGTGATTGGAAGTAGTAACGGCTAAATCAGCGGGCTAGCCACTATTGGTAGATTGTGGTGTCAAGTCCTTAAGCAAATCAGAAGTGCCCGTGTCTTTTCTTGCCCTTTGTGCATTCACTTGTGCAGATAGAAGCTAGTCACGATGGATTGCACATGCCTATCCTTAGGCGGAGAGCTAAGGGTGGTGTCATGTCCCACCTCTTGGACATTTGGAAGCTTAGATGGAGATAGAGATTGGGATTGAGCAGTTGCACTTGACGACTGTTGTTGTGCTTCTTGTGTTCGTTTAGGGGAAGAGGGTATAGGAGATTTGGGACTCCTAGGTGGACTTGGCATTGGATGGGAGATTTGCTTGTGGCTGTTAGATGATTCTACCATTTGCTTTGTTGAGCAATCAACCTTACCATGAGCAATGTTGCGCCTATGATGCTCATTATCCTATTGTGAAATCAAAGGCTCCTTGGGAACTAGTGGATTTTTTGCGCCCTCAATGATTACATCTAATATTTGCTTGTTAAGCACACTAGGCTGAGGATCTACCTTTTGAATAGTCTTGTTTGGTTTCTTGATTTCAATCGTGAGGGGTTTAGTCACTCCAACCTTGTTGAGTGAAGACTTGGATTTTCTTTTTGATTTCCTCTTGCGATTTGGTTTTGATACAATCTAGCCTTCAGCTCTGACAGAGGTGGTTTAGCCGGGGGTTTTGGCACCCAAATCCATCAGTTACCTGCATAATACCCTTGAGCACATAGCAATGCTTTGGATATCCATCGTGGCATTTGCTAGCTCTCCATCTATACCTTCGTTTATATGGTTTGGGCTTATTTTGTGGCCTTCTATGATATTTGTAAGTCCAAAGCCTATCCTTGGCATTGTTTCCTAACCTTCTGGTTTCAAGCATGGCCTTGCTCGCTGGTTCTCTCTGTTCAACATACGCTTGTATCAACTCTTTCAACAAGTCCTTGCCCTCATTACTAGGCTTGCCTGACATGTCAGAATGTACCTTGTCTTTCCCCTGAGGTTTAATGAGGTCACCCTTACTAAAGGTTGTGATTATCCTCACACTTGGTAGTGTCAAGTGTATTCTTTATGCTACATAATCAGCCTCACACTTCATCGCCCTTTTGAAGGGTCTTCCTAGGAGGCTTTCCTTTCCACAATTATCACTATTTGGAGGAGTATGGAATAGAATAGGTAAGCTTTTAATCTCAATAGTTACAAGGACTTTGCACTTTCCTATAAGTGCTTGTGGGTGTCCCCCGTAAGGATTTATAGTTGCCTCACTTGGTATGGCCTAGTAGGGTCCATGCTTCATAGGTCAAGATATTAAAATCAGCTCCTTCATCGATGAGAGTATTGACAAAATGCTCTCCTTTTGTAGTGAGTTTGACACTAAGATAAGAAGGCGGTACTATGTCTTCATCTTTCGGGTCTTAGATTATAAATTTAAGCCTTCTAATACATGCCCTTGAGTCCCCGACTGCACAACCAGATGTGGA
This sequence comes from Lygodium microphyllum, assembly GCF_053477565.2. Lineage (NCBI taxonomy): Eukaryota > Viridiplantae > Streptophyta > Polypodiopsida > Schizaeales > Lygodiaceae > Lygodium > Lygodium microphyllum. The sequence continues at coordinate 74,857,688 of NC_141142.1, read as the reverse complement.
TTCTCTACTGATATCTTGGGTCGTCCAGCGCCATTCAAGGTGCATCTATCATTAGGATTGTCAATCCTAGTCATCCTCCTAGTTGTAGCTTGACATTGTTTCGTTCCACTTTGACTAGATGCAGCTTGAATGCAACATATACATGCTTTTGTGGTGTGGCTTTTTTGCCCTTGTTGGCTAGATTGGCCCATTGAGGTTCTAGGATCTATGTTTGTCTTTGTTCGGGTATGGGCTTTTGGTTATTGTTTTACACATGAGAATCCATGCTTGTGTAGAGCCATTACTACACTAAGATTTGGAGGACCTGCCACGGCATGGGTTTTCTGTCTAGCCTACTTTGGGGAGGTGCGGAGGGTGCAGAGCCCCCTCTGTGGGAGTTTGGGGGGGCAATCCCCCCGGGCCCACAGGGCCGTTACGCTAAACACCATCCGTGATTTGAAGGACCGTTCATAGCCAAGTTTTGAACTACTTGCTCTAGATTTCAACCTAGTGATAGATCTATGATGCGATTTTGGCTCTATATGGTCTCTGGGTTAGTTTTAGGGTCTACAAGTTGAATATTTGAAAAAATCCAAATTCAGCCGAGCAAGTCCGAATTGCAGGGGCCGAATGCCAGATTTGGCCCATCCGAATGGTTGAGGGGACGAATGAGAAAGGGCTGAATGTAACTGGTATGAATGTCAAATTTGGCCAGTTCAAATGTGATTGTCTGAGGGCCAAATGATTGAACAACGAGGGCCAAGTGCAAAGTTGGTCTAAATGGTGAATTTGGCCGGCGGGCCGAATGTCAGCTTGTCTGATTGAGGTCCGAATTATTAAGTGTCCGAGTAAGATGCACCGAATGGTTGATTCGTCTTGGCCGAGTACTAAGCATCCGAATGGTCGATTCGGACGTGCCAAGTGGTGGGTGTCCTAGTGGTAGTGGGGCAAATGGCCGAATACAGGAGGACCGAGGGCTGATTCTAGGACTCGACCTAGAATCACCGTCACTTGGATAGGCTGAACACGACACGGTGTTGGTCGATGCAACAATAAATCACTTGAATCACACGATTTAGGTCACAGCCTCGAGATCAAAGCTATCAATGGAAGGAAAGGGTTTTATATACCTGGAATAGCAAATAAACTCCAAAATGCAAATTGGCAAACAAATCAAACCCTCTTGCCTTGTTATGACACCAGAAACCCCAATGCTTGTTTTTCTTTCTTTTCTTTGTTTTTTCCTACCCTAATGCATCCAAATCACAAGGCAAACACCTACACTACTCCAACCTAATTTTCCAAATTCAAAAACCTAAAAACATACTTGCTAAGGAGATCAAATACCTCTTCAAACTCCCTCACTTCCTGCCTATCTAGCTCAAGCATTGGCTCGGGGAAAACCCTACTTCAATGCTCGATTTGGAGCATGCAAGCATTCAAGGCTTGAATCCATTGGGTGTCCCGGCAATGGAACCAAAATGTAGAGGCGAGCACAAGCTCTACTACCAAGACCCATGGACCGCTTATTGTTCAAGCATTCCAAGCCAAGCACTAATGGCTACCTCTCACATAGCGGACACGCTATCCATCTCTATGAGTGTAGTGAGCTTATCTCCATGCCCGATCGAGTTTTCTCCTCTCTTGAGCACTTTGGTAGCTCCACGATCCAAGTGCAAGCTTCAAGTGAGCTCCATCCTCAAGCTCCACGCTCGAAGCTCCATTGTCGTGAGCAAGAGAAGAGAAGAGAAGAGAAGAGAAGAGAAGAGAAGAGAAGAGAAGAGAAGAGAAGAAAAGAAAAGAAAAGAAGAGAGGAAAAGATGGAGAGCTTCTCCACCATGGTCCCTCACCCTCACACACTCACTCCCTCACACTCTCACACTCCCTCTCTTCAAGCACAAGCTCAAGAAGAAGAAGAAGAAGAAGAGAGCTACTTTTGGCCACACACAAGAATGAGCTTCTCATTTACTTTTCAACTTTATATACAAAACCCTAAATCCCTTTTGGGTGATCATCCCCTTATCCCCTTTTTTATATGGCTAGCCATTGCTTAGGCTCTTTTTTCCATTGTCCTCCTATCTTCCTAGCTTCCTTCCTACTGCCCATCTACCTTTACAAATTACATGGGTGAGAACTCGAAGCTCTTAAAATAAATCACGATGCGCCTTGTGCTCTTTTACAAAAGTATCGACTTGTGCTTTTTTTGTGTGCCTTTATCCTTGATATAGGACTATTTTGCACTTCTTGTGTTTTCAGATTCTTCTTTGACGCGCCTTCGTCTTCCATTTCACTTTTTCTTTAGCCTTGTCTTTTGCTTTAGATTTTTCAGATTCTCCACTTTGTTCATTTGAGGGTTAATGGGGACAATGCCCAGGCTTGCTTGTGGTTCGCGACCCAGCTCCTAGTTCCACTAGCAGGACACAATGCACCACACGGTAATGTAGACACATCCCCTAGATAGTACACTTTTCTTTTTCTTTTTAGGTAAATGCAAATGTGACCAAACATTGGCATCAGAAGAGGCCCTCATCAACCACTCAAAGCACCCTCGGTCTCCACAACTTCAACCATTTCGACATGCTTCTCTCCCACATCCAATCCCCACAAAAGCCCCATCATCAACCCACAAGGTAACCCTTCTACCACTCGAGCCCTTACCCACAAGTGCCATGGGACTAGCACATGACTAGGAGGGGGGTAATGTTACAACCTATACAGCTTAAAAAGGAAGACAAAGGAAGCCCAAGTTGGAAATGGAAGATGGCCCTAGGCCAGAAAAGAAAAAAAGAAGGAAAGCTTAGAAAAAATATAGGAAGTGCACAACAATGAGTGTACCAAATATTCTAGCAAGGTGCACCAAATATTCTAGCAAAGTAAGTGTAGGGTGCAATGTAATTCATTTTGTGAAAGAGTGCTAGGCTCCCACCTGTGGAAATTATAAATGTAGAAGGGTACGGGCAAAAGAATCATGGAAAGAGGAAAGACACGAGGAAATAAGACCTTGGCTAAAACATCCGTTCATGTAAAAAAGGGCCCAAAGGGATGAGGGCATGTATAAAAGTCAAAAATTGAATAGAGAAGCTCATTCTTGGTGTGTGGCTAAAGTGGCTCTCTTCTTCTCTTCTCCTTGCTTGTGCTTGTGCTTGTGTTTGAGAGAGGGAGTGTGAGGGACCATGGTAGAGAAGCTCTCCATATTCTCCTCTCTTCTTATCTTATCTTCTCTTCTCTTGTCTTGCATGTGTGGCTATGGAGGATGAAGCTTGAAGGTAGAGGCTTGAGCTTGCTGGAGCTCACATCTTGGATTGTGGAGCTACTGAAGTGCTTCAGGGAGGAGGTTACTCATTTGGGCATCAAGGTAAGCTCACTACACTCGTAGGATCGAGAGTGCATGCAACTAGGTGAGAGATAGCCATTAGTTCCTTGCTTGACATGCTTGAAGCATTAAGAGGTCCATGGGTCTTTGCGATCGAGCATGAGCTCCCATAGGTTGACTCTACATCGAAGTCAGAAGAAGAAGAAATTTGGATTGATAACACCCAAAAAAACAAAAACTCTAATCTAAACCTCAATGAACAATGTGATGATGTTAAAATTGAGGATGTTGAAGAGGATGAGTAAAAGAGTAATTTAATACCCTTGAACTCTCTATTAACCCCAAATTCAATAATGATTAGATTAGTAAAGCCCCCCAAAGGAGGTTTTCCAAAGTAGAAGAAAGTGATAGCAACCCGCCAAAAGCAAAGAGGGGCTAGGAAAGAGAAAAAAACGGGACTAAATGTTAAGATCAAGTAGAATGATCTCCTTGAACTATAGTGGGTTAATTGATCCCAATAGAGCAATAACTATGAAAGGATGGATTAAAGATATAAAGGTTTCTCTAGATGTAATATGCATGCAAGAGATGAAAAATACAAGGGAAATCCTATACAATAACTTGATGTTAATAACTAGTAATTACACTTGGTTTGCCATGACACATTACCATAGAAGTGGAGGAACAACTATAGAAATAATAATAAATTGAAAGGATATATTAAAAGACCATAAAAGACTCTCATAATAGATGGATAACAGTCCATCTCTAAGGCCAATAGGAGCCTTGCCATAATCTCTATCTATGCTCCATGCAATTCCAAAAACAATGAAAGGTCTACAACATGAAACTCTCTAATTGAGATACAATGCCCTATCATAATATTTGAAAGGTGAGCAAAAGGTGAAAGTACGAGTAGAAGGAAAGAAGAGTCACAGAGCTATAGAGGTTTAAGAAAGAAGAGAGAGATCAGTGTATGGAAACTCCAACTGTCACAATTTGTAATCCGCATTCTCTTATTCTATCACTAAAAGAAAAAAGAAAAAAGAAAAAAGTGACAGTGATAGGTGCCCACCACCACGTATAGTGTATAGTTGTGCAGGTTTGTATATAAGTAAATATAGGTAGCTAAGTATAGGTGGTCTTTAACCCCTAATAACCTGCTAGTTTAAGGAAAATGTGCCTTAGGGATGAGCAAAAGGAAAAAAAAGTACAATAGGATGAGTAAACATGTCATCTCATCCTACACCAATCATCAATCTCCTAAGAAAGACATACCATTCCATTGGGATATCCATAGGGATCTTGACAAGCTCAATGGATGTGTCCTCTACCACCTCCCTAATGAAGTGATATCACATCTCAATGTGATTTGTCTTTGGATGGAAGTCCCTAGATTGTGGGTCAATAGAATGGGACTCATGAAATTTGAATGCAAGGTAGGAGTCATAGTCATAGTAAGATTTGTTAGATAGCCTAACCATAGGGTCTCCTTGCAAGACTTAGTGGTTGCAATGTACTTAGCCTCAATGTAGTAGTAGATAAGGCAATTCATTTTCTACATCTTAGACATCCAAGAGATAGCATCTCCAACATAGGTAAAGATATACCCAGAATTGGACTTTCTATTGTCTTCATGTCTTGCATAATTTGAGTTAGTATAACCCATAAATCCTAATTTCCACTCTGATATAAAGTGATAATGATGGGTGCTTGCTACTTGCAGTGGAGAAGTGTGTGGGATTGTATACAAGTAAATGTAGGTGGCCTTTAACCCCCAACAATATTAGGTTATTTCAATATGGTTAAAGATTATAATGATACATTATTGATGAAGGGTCAAGTATTAGCGTCACAAGGAAAAAGAGCATGGGATGATTGTAGAATATTTCATGAATTGGTGGACATTAGCTTCGAGATCAATTTCACTTGGTCCAATAATCAGAAGGGCCAAGAAGCCTGCAAAGCTAGGTTAGATCACTCCTATATATCTTTGGGGTTGCTCACTTCTTTTGTCAATCTTAGTTGTAAAGCATTAAAAAAAACTTATTCTACTATGATCATTATTCAATAATTACATGTCTATTAAACAATTTGAACTACATAAGAGCAGGGTGGTTTCACATAGATCGTAAGATGTTTAAGTTAGAAGACATTAGGCAAAAAGAGAAATGTAATCTTGGAGTCTCCTTTAAACAAAGAAGCAATCTTGCTCAAGCATGGACCTTAATAGTTCAAGACACCTAGGAGTCACTAAAAGCAACCAAGAGGGACAAAGTTAAAAATAAAAATAAAAATTAATAATGAAAAATATTCCATGCTTAAGGAATTAGAAAGAGAGATTTACACGGGGGGTTGTAGAGAAAAATGAAGAATTCTTAAGAGTAAGATAGGAGCTGAGAGTAATAGAAGAGGAGGAGAATGGAAAAATTAGATAGTATACAATGGAATGGTGGGTAGGAAGAGTAGATAGATCCATAGTGGAAATGCTTACTGCCATCAAAAAGAAAAGAAGAAAGGGATAATGTTCCATTGTTGAAGAAAAGGGATGGGACTAATGCTCAAAATAAGGAAAAAAATCTAGAGGTTGCTAGGCAACTCTTTGAGGAAATCCCCCCCTCCCCAGCCCCGTCGGGCCACAAAGAATAGACCTATGAACTTATCATGGCAAGAGCAAAGGCTTCTAGTATCAAGCTAAAGATGCTACCCTTGACTCTAGCCCAAATTTTAGATAGAGACCTATAGAAGTATGAAATACTAGATATTATTAAAAGCCTAGACAAAGAAAAAATTCCAAGAGACTCGATGGGCTTCCTAATGAGTTCTACCAAGGATTCCAAGAATACTTAATTAAGAAATTGAATAGCCCATTTACCATCATGACTTCTTACCCAAGTATAAGAAAATCCATTAACTAGGCCCTTTGTTTCCATCAAAATTGTAGCTATATATAGATGCCCAAGAGTCAGAGGGTATGTAGATAAATCCTATACATAGAAGTATTGCTCATATTGTACAACTCCAACAGTGATATTGACATTTGGCCATGCAACATATAAATCCACAAGTGGATTATTCATAGCACACATCCTCCATCCATTATCCATATCAACTAGCCATATCCAGTGTGATAAAGACTACTTGTCATAACAGCTGCTAATCCCTTGCTAGACTTAGAAAACCACTCGAAGAAGGCTATTTTTGTTACCTATTCAACATCCTCCATAAAATTGATTCACAAAAGGGATTGCAAAAATGATCTATCCAACTAGATGCCAATAACCCACATGTCTTTAGCAACTTACAAAATTTATGTCAAGTCACTAGCTAGAAGACTCATTCTGCACCTAGCTCATTGTTTGAGAAGAGAACAAAAAGGCTTTATCGAAGGTAAGTGCATCCTAGACTCCATAATAAGATTATGAAAAGGCTTTGAATTTGCTTAGAAAAACAAACAAGACTACGTCCTTCAAAATAGAATTTGACAAAGCCTATGATAAGCTAGATTGGTGTTTTATCCTCCAATATCTTCATAACATGGGGCTTGGGAGGAGGTTCATAAAATTTACTAGCACCTTTTTTGGTAATGGAAGTGTGGGAGTGGATATTAATGAAGAATTATCAGATTTCTTACCTCTATATAGATCCATAAGCCAAAGGTGCCCATTAGTTGCACCCTTGCTATTTTCCATAGTAGTAGATACCCTTGGTTGGTTAACAGACAAAGAAGTCTCTACCCAACGTTAGTATCCTCCATTGTAGGGAACTTTTGAATCATACTTGTTTTACAACCTCATAGTCAAAAACCCTTTGCATATAGCAATAAATCAAGAAATTCTTCAAATTTGTCCATATTATGTGTCATAGGGATAGTCCCTAACTCTATCAAATCCTTTTGGAATGATATAAAATTGTTATGCTTGGTCTTAGGCTCAATTGTTAACCTAGCCAAAATTAGTATCAAGACACTTAGGAGGTTGATTGATGAAGGGCGTAAAATCATTAAAGAAGAGCAAATTTTTAGACTCCTATAGATCCCTATAAGATTTGGGGTCACTCTAAAACAAAGGTGGGATTTTGTATGAGGCACGGTCAAGAAAAAACTTGATTATCTTAAAGGGCTACAATTAAACTTGGCAGAAATGAGATTAGTGTTAAAGCATGTACTCATCCCTTCAATGATATATTTTATTTTTTGCTGGAAACCAGGAAAAGTTAGGTTGAAATAGCTTGATAGTTTGTTAGGGAATTTCCTATGGTCGGGGGATAGTGATAAATACAAAATACTCAAAGTGGCATGATGTACACTTTCAAAAGGAGGGTTGTGTCTACCAAATCTGTAGAATTTGGCTTCGAAGAAGCTAGTAGCCAAATGGATAGTAAGATCCTTTCAACACAAGGATGAGGAGGACGAGACAACCTTGCTACATAATAGTTGCAAATATTTGCGTATAGAGGGTTTCTCCAAATGGAAAGAAATCATTGTAATTGGAGTCCCTTTTGGGAAAATAAGAATCAAAATCAAAGGTGGTTCAAACTTGGCTACGAACATTTAGGTGGCCTAGCTTCCATGGCAAAGAACTAGTAAGTATATTTCATGGTTGAATAGAAAAAGATCAACTATCTAGGGCACACAAGTTAGATGGAAAAGGAATTTAAGTCTAAAGGAACCTATGTGACAATGAAATAGGTACATGGTTATGGCCTAAACAATTAAGACTTAAAGTAGATCTATCTAGATATGACCTTCAATTAGTTTCCATCCCAATTCTTAAAAATAATAAAACACATTAGCAGCTAAACTAAATAAAAGATGGGTTAGAATAAGGAGCAATGGAATTACATGTTCCAAATGATATGGAGTAATGCAATTCAACCTAAAATGACATGCCTATTGTGGCTGATATTATACCAAGCTTTATGAACCAATAGTAGAGCACTCAAATTTGTGATTGGAGGTGGCATATGTCCTAGATGTAAAGTGAGAAGTGAAACTATACCTTATCTTTTCTTGTCTTGTAAAGAAAATGATAACATAACTTTTTGCAAGTTATTATAGCTCCCTTCCATCCATCAACAAGTGGATGGAGAGAGCTCTACTCACGGAAATATATGGGTGGAATTCCCTCAATCATCTGGAATTGATAAAGAGGATTACGCCTATGGAATATATGAAGGAGTAGAAATAAAAAAGCGTTTCGATAAGGAGAGAGTGGATCCTTTTTTAAGTTTTTACTTGGATTTTCTCTTGCATGTTTCAATGGTGAAACCAAATATCACAAAGGAACGATGCAAATGGATGAAGAAGAAAGGGAAGAAGAGAGCAGAGGAAGAAGTAGAAAGTCAAGAGCTAGGAAAATTCATAACCCATGAAGATCCAAGGCTCAAGCTACGATAACATGAAGCTTTTTGGAAGGACATCTTCTACTTAGACACAAATGGAACCATGGATGAACTCCAATAAACAATGCTTAAAATAAAGCCCATGCTCTGAATATTGATTTTAAAATGGCTCAATTTTATAATTTGAATGCAAAGGAAAGGGTTAAACTTCCCCCCAAAAAGTTAAGGTTGTATTACCTTTTATTTCTATTTTTAATACATACTAAACATCTTTTTGCAAAAAAAAAGTAAAGTGAGTAAAAATGAGTTGGAAGAGAGGTCATCTTTAGGTCACAAAGCACCATAGACATGGGGGTAGGAGAAGAGAGCATGAGGGAGCATTGAGCTAACTCAAAGTCATCAACAAATTGCATTTAGGAGGTTGTCCATGTAGACTTGGCTTTCTCTTATCTTTCTTCTTTGTCTCCCTTTTCTGCACTCTTTAGTTAACGTCACTTTCTTCCTTTTCCTTTCTTTGTCACGTCGATCTCTTTTTACAGTTTACCAACATGCAATAGAGGGATTTGTAACACATTGACTATATGAGAAACTAGCTTGAGCCTAACTCAAGGTAGACTCCATCATTGGATCAAGCTTAGGATGATTGCATGACGTATAGATACATGAGGCTCTTGAGCCTTGGCTTACAATTCAACATCCCTTGAGCACACAAGGTAGCCATTGGACCCAACACTTGACCGGTAGACTTTAGACTTGATATTATATATTTTACCTCAACCATTCAACTGGTTGGAGTACCCTCAAAGCTATAGCCACTCGAATCAAGCTCTAGGGAGTCAATAGATGGCTAGGACCATCCATGCCACTTAAAATTAAGCACCCATGAAATTAAGTTAATGTTTCCCTTAAGTCCCAACCATTTGCTTTGACTTGAATGTCCACAACTTAAGGGCCTTAGAGCTTGATATCAACTAATATATTAGTTATTCCTTTAGCATGGCTTCTAATGCTTGGATCATGACCAGTCTCTTCTTTTGGTTGGAGGATTAGGAATGTGTTCTTATCATCCCCTATGTGGATGACCTCATCTTGGGGACATATTGAGTTAGGGGTTTGAATATTTTAAGATTTATAATAAGCCTCAAATCTTAGAAAATTTGTATGGAATAGCTGTCAAGATTGTGGGAGAGAAGGAAGGAGTCTCACTTGTAGCTTTCTCACTTACACAATGGGGGAATACACACAAAGGTGGAGGCTGAAAATAGTTTTCCTCTTCTTAGTTGTGTAAGCCAAAAAGAACTCTAGTACAAAGAAATAGAAGAACCCTATATATGGGTCTCAAACCAAACTCAACTAACTAATGTGGCATACTAATTGAGCCACGAAATAGAGTAGATAAGGATAGCTGTCATCTAGCTATTATTCATGGGCGGTGTACCAACCGCATCTGCAGCTAACAAGTCAGTGACATAAATGCACAACGGTCACCCTGGCATATCACGAGTGGAGCTCGATATCTCAACACTCCCCCTCGAGCTAAATCCCAATTCCTGCACACCAAGCAGGTCTCTGAACTTGCTCAGCTTCTTTGCGCCCAATGCCTTCGTAAATATGTCAGCTACTTGATCCTCTGTGCTGACATAAACTAGATCAATAAGACCTAGTAAAACCCTCTCCCGCACATAGTGATAATGCACCTCAATGTGCTTTGTTCTAGCATGATAGACTGGGTTATTTTCCAAGTGTATACTACTCATGTTGTCACAATAAATGACAACTGGTCCATCTGTAGGCTGATGCATATCATAAAGTAGCTTATGCAACCAAGCTACCTCACATGCAGCCATTGCTGCGCCCCTGTACTCAGCCTCTGTGCTCGACAAGGCAACTGTAGGCTGTTTCTTGTTGCTCCAAGTGACTGCAGCACTCCCAAAAGAGAACACATATCCACTGGTAGATCGTCTATCATAAATACTACCAGCCCAATTAGCATCAGTGTATCCATGCAACTATATCTGAACCCCAGTCTCATAAAGTAGTCCATACTGCAATGTGGACTTCACATACCTGAGTATGCGCCTAGCCGCATCCAAATGCGGTTTCCTTGGAGCCTGCATAAACTGACTTACCAATCCAACAGCATAGCTTAAATCTGGCTTGGTAATAGTCATATAAATCAAACTTCCTACTATGCGCTCGTACATAGTAGGGTCTTCTAGAAGCTCACCTGCATCTGCGCTCAGCTTCACATTCTGTTCCAAAGGAACTGAAATAGGCTTATAGCCTGTCATCCCATATTTGGACAGCATGTCCAATCCATACTGCCTCTGCAAGAGCCGTATCCCACTTGGTGATCTAATCACCTCAATGCCCAAGAAATAACGCAGCTCTCCCAAATCCTTCATCTCAAACTTCTGCTTCAATAGCATTTTCACATGAAGGATATCTTCATCACTGTCACCTGTCATAATCAAATCATCAACATAAATGACAAGTAGCATAATACATTTCTCTGTTTTTCTCACATAAAGTGAGAAATCTGCCTTGGAAATCTGAAAGCCAATAGTGACAAGATACTGTCCTATCTTGTCAGACCATGCTCTAGGTGCTTGCTTCAAGCCATACAAGGCTTTCCTCAACCTGCAAACAAACTCAGGATGAACAACATGCACATAACCTGGTGGTTGCTCCATATAGACCTCTTTTTGCAAATCACCATGCAAGAAGGCATTCTTTACATCCATCTGATATAAAGACCATCCCTTTGATGCAGCCATAGCAATGACTGCTCTTACGGTTGCGATCCTTGCAACCGGACTGAATGTTTCTTCATAATCAATGCCATATGTTTGTGCATACCCCTTGACTACTAATCTTGCCTTGTATCTATTCACAGAACCATCTGCATTGTGTTTCACCTTATAAACCCTCTTAAAAACCATATTTCTTTTGAACAAGTAAGACTGGAAAGCAGTAGGGAGAAGACCTAGGTTGAACTAACCCTTTTTCCAACAATTCGTTTATTTGTTTTAGAATCTTCTATTGCTGACTTGCACTTACTCGATAATGCAATTGGTCAGGTGGTGAGCTACACGGGATAAGATCAATTGTGTGATCTTCCAAGTGCTTAGGAGGTAACTATCCTGGGAGTGAATCACTAAAGCAATCTTCATATTATTTAACAAAATCATGTATGGCTTGATCAATTAAAGAGAGGGGTTCTTTTAAAGTCTGAGACTTAGAAGCATTAGTTGGTATTGTGTGTTCATTAGAGGCATCAAGTGCCCTTGAATCATTAGCTTCTTTTGACTCTCTCACATAGCTTTTTTCATTTCTTTAGAAATACTAACATTAGGAAAAAAATGAACTCATAAGTGGGCCCTTAAAAATAATATAGTTTAAGATGTGGGCCTTTTGGATTATCCAATAGGAATGCTAAATGTTGACATCCATGGAGGGTGAATCTTCTCTCTCCAAAACTTGAGTTTTTTATTAAAAAAATGGATAGTGGGGGATTTAAAAAAAGAGAAAATGAATAGTACATAAAATTTGAGTTTCTCTCACCTTGTATTTTCTCCCCTTTTTTGGAGAATTTTCAATTTTGGGTTTTTTCCCTCTTACGAAATCAGTTTGACCCAAAAGTTGAGCAACATACCACTTTCCCTCTCTTCTCTATACTCGTGAATTTTTGTCTCCATTGAAGGTCCATGTTGAGAGTAATTAGGGTTTTGAGCATTTTGCTTAACTTTGCACTTTCTTCTCCATACAAGCAGCTCCAGATTTTGGGCAAAACATAAGTGTCTATCTCTCTTTGTATTTTCTCTTGTTTGCTATTTTTTCAATAGGGTTTGATGTCATTTCTTACTGTTATTATTATTTTATTGCAGAGGTTGTTTTGGGTAGAAGGCAGAGGTGCTAATCTCTCTCTCTCTCTCTCTCTCTCTCTCTCTTTCGGGGGGTTCACTAGGGTTTACCATATGGTACCACGTGAGTGTAAGGGAGGGGGTTATTTAAGGGAAGGAAGGTACATTTTATAAGGTAAGGTCCCATAAATAGGGGGTAGATAAGGGGTATTTTCATATATTTCTTGCACACAGGTGACGTCTCCTTATTACTACTAATGAACCCCCCGTGCTTTTCTCCCTCTCTCTATGTGTTGTTTCTCTTTTATGTTGTGTTTTTAATAAAATTTAATGTTGGTTCTCGTTGTTGTTTTCTTGCAGAGTTTATTTGGAGCAAGTTACAAAGATGTTAATTCCTCTCTCCGTTTGGTTTTTTTTTGCTGCTATCTTTCCAATACAACATGATGTTAGTTCTAACTCTTGTTGTTGTTTTATTGCAGAGATAATTTTGGGTGACATTGCATAAGTGCTCATCTCTCTCTCCCTCTCTCTTTCTCTCTCTTTCTCTCTCTATGTTTCCTCTTTTCTACTGTTTTTTAGTATACCTTCATGTAAATACTAACTCTTGCAATTGTCTTTTCAAGAGATCAATTTGGGCAAGATTGGATAGGTACTGATTTTTTTCTCTCTCCTGTGTACTCACATACTCTCTCTTTCTTCCTCTCTATATTATCCCTTTTATACCATCTTTACAATAGGGTTTGATGCTAGTTCTAACTTAAGGATCAATTGTTATTGCAACACTTAATACAAGGTAGAACAGAGAGTCTATAGCTCAATTTACGGGTAAATCTACCATATTTTGTGGTGCCATCATTTATTCATTTAATTAACGACTTTTATGTTTGATGGGATTGATGTTTTCTTATGGGTTTTGATCAATCTTATCTTCAACAGATTAGCTTATAGATAAATTGGCGCTATTTTGTATTACTTCTATTCATGTAGTTATCTAGATACTTTTTGTTAAAAGGGATTCATGTAAGTATTTTTTTGTACATGTAGGTATTGTACAAGGTTTAGGTGAAGCACATAATTCTTGATCAACTATTTTGATGTAGTGAGTGATTCCTTTGTGCTGGATGCTATGGATCTGCTGGAGGTCGATGGTTCAAAAAACCTCTGCTTTATTGGTCTTGTGTGTCCATTCGAATCTCCATGCCAATTGGCAATGATCCATGAAACTCTTGTATCATATCATCTATATAACACACAATATGTTGAGTCTTAGAATATCTTAGGTGTCAATCTAATGTGCCTATTGAGATTTGCATGCCATGTGCCTGCTATCCTTGTAACAACTACTCTATAATACCCACGTTTCATACAATGTATTGAGTCAAATCAGACTCCTACTTGTTATAATAAAATTTATTTTGGCAAATTTTTTTGAGTATTATTGTGTTATTCTTTTAATTATATTTCATGTAAATGGTATGATTAAAGTGATGCCTTGAAATTGAATCTATACTTTGTGTCGATGTACATGTCCATATGCATTTCAATATTGATGTTTGTGTATGTTTATAAAAGTGTAAACATCTCGTAATGCCATGTTGATTTGTATGGCATACTGGTGATTACTAGGCAGACTTAAAATGCTTATTATTTAGGGGTTAATACATACTTCTTTACATCTAATGCATAGGTTATAATACCTGAGAGAAGAACAAGAATTCTCTCGATAGAAGTACATAACAGAAAAGATGAAGAAGGAAATTAGATAACAGATATGTATCATTGCTCATCTTGGGTATATATGGGTCCAATTATGAAGGGAGCTTTTAGGGTGAAAGCATATGCAATTGCAGACGTATCAAAGCACTAGAAGGGTAAAATTTTAGCTCCAAGACAAAGGAATGTTGATTCTCACCTTGTAACAACAGAGGCGTTTGTACAACATGTATTTATGTAAAAATAAATACATATTATGCCCATTGTGCCCTTTTAATGAAACATTGCAAAAATAGTAAGTGTTTGCAACTCATTGAGAATGAGAAATTTCATGATATCTATGTAACTACTTGTCTTGTATTTACAGGAGTATACCCTTCAGATTGCTGTGAGTGGCAAAATGTTTAGAGTTTCATAGGTTCTTTTAAGTGTTATCACCTCGAAATTGGTAGATTGTTCTTTGAGAGGCGTATAGCTAAGCAGCTCATAGAGGACCTTGTTTTTTTCTATGACTCCAAGTACATATTTTCCAAGGGGGGTCAAGAATATGGAACCCTTGAGTCTATGCACATATTGAATCTCAATAATGTAGAATGGCCATTGTGTGTAGTAGCGACATTTTGCAAATGTGTAGCACAAAAATTTTAGCAGACATATTGAATTCTATGAAGCCAAGCTCCGACTCAAAGAATATACATCTAAGTTGGTTTATACTGATTGCAATTTTTGCACACATGTTCAAGGAATGTGAGGGTTTGAGACATACCAAAAGCACATATGTCGTAAAAAGTGCATCAGAGGATTATGTAACAAGGATTCTAGGCAAAACTTGGACATAAAAAATGACTTAGAGTCCTGACATAGTGGAGTGTCGAGTCACAACAAGGGATATGACTTTCATGTAAAATTTTTCTCTCTTGCTTGACTATTATTTTACTTTGGGATGAATCAACGAACTTTCCTTTCCAATTACAGGTACTTTGTCACACAATAGACTTTATGCCTAGTGTTTAAGTATCGTAGATGGAGGATGCTCGAGGGTAAATGGTTGTGCCTTGATCAAGACATGCGTGAAAGTGCAGCTATGGATGTTACTGTCATTTGTGAGGGCCGTGAGCCCTAAGTAAATGGAGGATGATTGGCCCTTGAGTATAATGTGCTAAGAAATTACAATGTTAATGCAAAATCCACCTGTTAGCTTCTATTTTAAACTAGATAGTAGGAAAATTCGAAGCCGAGCTGAGGATATTGTTACTAGTGGAAAGTGTATGGCTCCACATATTTTAGAAATTGTAGAGTCTCCCTAAAAATCCCAACACCACAAGTTGTAATATCCAACACCTATAAATTTTTGAAATTTTTTGGCCAATAGAATATTGTCGCTTGCAAACTTGCAATATTTTAAAAAAAGGTATTTATGCAAAATCATACACTTGTTATACACTTTTCACATCAACACATTTACATATCCATGTAAACTTTACAAAGACGTAAGTAAAGCCATAACTAAATATCATATGTGAACAACCCTTAATGGTTTAAAACTTAAGATTTTTAAGGTAGAACTAGTTTAGTTCTTGTTCATTGTTTCATTTCACACTTTCTCTCTTCATCTCTTTATATCCATCACATTCCTTCTACTTGTTATGATGGATGTTCGCACACACTTTGATGAGTGGATCCACGAGACTATCTTTGCCAGCTAGGGTGACAAGATATTTCAGGTTTTCTTTAAGAACTTCAACCTTGAAAGCGTGCTCTCATCATTGGATCCCCCGCTTTAGGTTTTGGAAGACTTTGTGAGCACCATTGCTATCCGTATATACTCTATCAAAGGATTCGACATGACTTGGGTGCCTCTGGAACAACTCATGGTATTTCACACAGGGAAGAATCACCAAAAAGTGGTGAATAGGTGTCTGACCCACATGGATCCTTTGCATAGAGTATGCATTGTTCCCATGGGCAGTGCACCAGGTACAACACCTTTGGATCTTGTGGAGTGTGATTGCGCATTGGCAATTTACCTCCTTGCATTGGATACACCCCTGAACGAGGGGAGCGATGAAGATACAACTCCATAGGTTGTTGCTATCACATACACGGGAGAAGAACCGATTGAAGAGCTCATAAATGTTGAAGAGGAATATCGGGTGGTGGCAGAGTAAGGGTTGGCTCTCATGGTGCCATCTTCTTTAGAACAGCCACAAGTCAACAAACCCAACCTTGTCTTCTTAATGCCCATTGAAGTAGATAGTGTACAATACTTGCTTCTATCAGATGTGCTGTAATACTTGGAAATGAAGGAAGAGGAGTTGTTTTCCATCCTAGTCAGGGATTTGATGGAATACTTGATCGATTATGATTACATGGATTTTGCATCCGACGATGGCAGAGATTGGAAAATATGATGGCATAAGCTTAGATATAGTGAGTGCCATCATAATTGCACATGAGCATATTACCTCGATTGAAGAAGATTACGTTGTGCCAGATGTTGAATTTGAAGCATTATAGCATGATCTTTTCGGTGGACCAAGGCCTGAGCTTCCTACCAAGGATTTTGTAGATCCCTCTGCCCAAAGAGGTGCCTTGCTGACACAAGAGGAAATGAAGATATAAGATGATCTGGAGAAGGTGAGATTTATAACTACAATGTATTTTTATGCGACGAAACTTGATGATAGGGTGTGTCTTGGTCCCCCCAGAGACCACCGGTGAAATATTGGCCAACAATGATGTTTGCAACTGCCCTCTCCGAAGTCTCTGGCATCTACGGCCACTTTTTGGAAGTGGCAAAAAATGATGCTTGCAGCTGCCCTATTCGAAGTCTCTAGCGTCGGGACTTGACGCACCCTACCATCAAGTTTCATCACTTTCTGATAACTCTAGGCTAGTTGCTAAATATATTGTTTGATTTGACATTGTCAATTAGGACATACTGTATATAGATGAGTTTGCATCAAGGCAAGGAGAAGCTCGACATGCGGATTGTCGGAAGGATTTAGCTCTGAAGGAGTACATTGCAACCTTGTTGTAGACTTGGTGGTCTTCCATAAGAAGTGCTCACCATGAGGGCAAGAAATAATCATGAAAATTCGAGCTTTGATCAAGTTTGGACATTTTCAAGTGATACATGTGACATCTAGCTTGGAGAAGGTGGTGCTAATCAAGCGATCAAAGCTTTTTCACTTGTTTGACCAAATGCGTGGTGGAGCAATGTGTGTGCTTGCTAAATTAGGTGACCTTGCTAAAGTGTCAGATCCGCTTCTCCTGGAGAAAGAGCTAAAGGGAGAGTGCATCATTTTTGAAGCAAAGAAGGAACTTGTATTTTCATCGAAAGTAGGCCACTCCTCTCAACCGATGAAAAAGCTAAGGAACGATTGAGAGTTCTTGTCGACTATCAGTTTTTTGTATCTGTCATCACTATCAATCATCGCATGTGCTTTTCTTGATGAATATAATATATTTTACTTTTTTCCTATAAATAAATATTTATTGAATAAATGTGTGGTTCGTGTAAGTGTAACAATAATGTGGGTACGTGAATGACGCATTCACATACATTAACATAATCCAATTTAATTATGTCAACGCGTAGTACTGCACTTGTGATTGTGCATAAGCAATAACGTAACTCGTATCCGTATGTATTACTACTTTCGATGCGTTCATATGTTAAATAAAAATTAAGAGTCGTGGGTTTCAAGAAACAAAACAAAACAACTTTACTCAATTATTTGAATTCAGTACACATCACATGAGATATTATGTATATATAAATAAATATTCCAATGTGGCAGAGTATACAAAATTTTTTGGCCTTCCAAGATGCTATGGTGCTATAACACTCATTACAAAATCTTGCATCATTGATCTCATAACCTATGGAGGAGTCCCCTTGCCGTGTCGAAGGCCAAACGATAAAGTTCATGTCTTTATCTATGATTGTGATGTCACGCTTTGCATGGATGGTCACTAGTTGTTTATCATCGAACAAGTCGATGAGAAACCCTTCTTTGCGGCTATTTGTAGGGCCTCCATAGCTGCAGCAGTCCACCTTCCTGTTGGTAGGCCATCCTGTACTTGCACCCAAAATCTTTCCATCCCTTTCAGCTCCAAGTCTTGCATGACTTCTCGAATAACCTTATGAAAAGAACTTTTCGAGATGAGAAGCTCATATCCGCATTGGATTCTCCTTACCTCTCTCGAAGGGCGATAGTGCTCAATTTTCATCTTCTCTTCTTCTGTGGTGGTCGTTGTGCTCTATAGGGAGCACTTGTTGTTGCACTAGAGGAGGCTTTACCTTGTGCTCTAGGTGGCGGGCCTTGGCGTGAGGTCTTTCTCCAGTGACATGCTTGCTTGGTGCGTGCTATGCAAGCTCGAGGAGGGCAAGATGGAGAAGAGTCAGAGGTTGGGGGTATGAGAATAAAGGAAGTAAAGAAAGAAATATGTGAAAATGAGAAGAAGAATGAACTTTTAACCCATTCAAACCCAAAAACCAGGTTAATGTAGCTTCATACGCACTGTCCATCGTGTGATCGTAAATCCATCACCTTTTATCACAATGTGATGAAACTTCACACATGTACTTGTTAAGTGGCCAATAGCCCTTTTTTTTGGAAAAAAAATTTACTTGTAGATCCATAGTCTAAAGTCTGGCATCTGGAGCCACTTTCCTTACTTTCCTAGTAGGAAAGTGGCTCCATACACTAGAGGGGTCTACAGACATTAAAAAAAAAGGGGCTCTTGACCACCTAACGAGTGCGCGTGTGAAGTTTCATTGCATTTTGATATAGTTTAGTATTTTAAAAATGATCCCACACCAAAATTATAGACGGATTGATAATCGAGAAATCAACATCGTGACCACTGGCCCTTAGAAACTTTGCACCATATAGACTATACAGAGGCATCAGGAGTAAAGTCTACAACAAAAAATGGCAAATTTTTACATGTTTGTCCTATTGAAATTGATAGTGCTAGCAAAAACTGTAAGTAAGAATTGAAAATACATTGAAGATGCACAGTCAAAGTTGAGAACAAAGGACAATAGTAAAAATTCAATTCATATTTTAAGGGCACATACAATAGTTTTGCACTGAGACATAGTCATATGTCCAATATACAAGGAGGACACAATGCCAAAAAAGATATCATTACAAATTGTGTTCATTCCATTGGAACGAATGAATCCTTCACTGCTTGAATATTTCTTACAAGTTGGAAGTCCTTGGGATCAAGTCAACCAAAAAGACCTCTACAACAGCACACTGTAGAGCATGAATATATTCTTTTGTGAAGCGATCAGGTCTATTTAGGCCTTTTGCCAAAAACCACATCCTACTTTTTGTCTGGTAGAAGTATTGCATAATCTCGCGAAAAAGTCTCGAGAAACTCGCCTTCAGAATGATGAGATGAGTGTTGATACCTCCTAATTTCTCTCAGGGCCATTGTACCTGGCTTCCACTTGCATTTCTTATGGGGATATTGAGGAGGACCCTTGTGAGGGCGACTTGAGGAAGGTGGGTTAGATTGAGAAAGGGGTGCATCTAACCTAGTAGATGCTCCAAGGGGCTGAACATGTATGGGGCTCTCAGTGGAAGCTTATTTGCAACTACCTTAGACCTAGCCATCTTTCCTGCACAAGAGATCTGAGAACTCAATGAATAAGATAGAAAGTGAAACCCTCTTTTATATAATGCTAAATTGTAAGACTCATTCACATAGATGCACACTCTCTCTTTCTCTCTTAAACTATGAATTTCATTCACACTGAACACATTGTTCATCTTACTATCTTAGCTCTCTTTGAACCCATTTGTTGCCTTGTCGAAGCCTTGTTTCTAGCCACTTGGTATGGTTTTCTTTGGCACTTTAGGCTTCATGACGCAGTCTTTTAGTGGCAGAAACCGATTCATCAACACTTTTATTTGCTCTCTTTTGCGAGAGTTTAGCTTCATCCACTACTATAACTACCACTCACCCCTCCACCATGATCGTTTTTTCTTTGGTATGCACCGCACACTATCCAATGTGAATTTTCCATTCCTTGTGCGGACCAAATTTCGATGCTTTCCTTTGTTGCAAAGTATGGCCCATGTGCCTCAAGGATATGCTACAAAGACACATATCACACATGAGTAAAACTATGCTCAATAGTTTATACAATTCATACAATTTTAAAATATTAACTTAGTACGCACCATGTAATATGTGATATAGCTTTTTTCCCACACTTCCACCATGTTTGCGTAGAAGCTATGCATGATATCGATAAATTCTTGCATATCTTCATTGTTAAACACCATCTTGCAAAGTAAGGGAGCCAATTTGTTAAGACTTATCCAAACCTTAGCTTTGGCCAACCTTGTTTTTTTTCCATTACTTCGATCAAGAACTACAAAATGTAGCTTTTTCCATTCATTGTAGTCCTGTGGCCTACAAACCATGACATTCCCTTCCTCATTGATGGGTACAGAGAGAAGCTTCCTAGCCTTTGCTCCTCCAAAGCAAGACTTTTTTGGCAAGTTACAAGATTTTCCCGATCTCTTCTCATCTTTTTCAATCGTCACTTGATGCTTGTGTAACCCAATTTTTGATAGCACTCACTCCACATTCCTACACGTTGCAATGGCTTCTTTTTCTAGTTGCATCCTATAAGCAAAGAAAATGTATTCATAAACAATTTTCTCCATGCGTTTGACAAAGGCATGAAATGAATAAATGTGAATACGATCCAATGGAAGGTTGAAGACGGGCTTTCAAGTGGGATATTCTCTATTGTGTGTCGGTGTAGCATTTGTCACCCTTTTCTAGTTCTTCTTTCTGTCCTTTCCTTCCACCCTCTTTGTCAAGCAATATAGGCATGGATTCTTTGTATTTGCATCATTGGAGATTCCACACATACATTTTAAAGTTTTCAAGTCTCCTGCAAGATGCCATTCAACCAAGTATTGACCATACCCTTCAACTTACTTGGGTTGTTCTTGTCAAATTGTAAAGCTCTAATCATTAGCGTCACACTAACTATCAGCTCCAAAACCTTTGTATTAAGTTGTTATTGGGGGCCTCTACTAACTTTGAAGGTTGAGGAAGAGGCACGATTCTATTTCTATTTCTCTTCAGCACACGGCCAAACCCAGCCATCACACCTTTGAATATCTTTGAGTAAGTCGTGTTAATACCGGCCTTGTCACAAATGGATTGTGCATCCACAACTGAGAACTCATTTGGCACATCTTTTAATGTGTACTCAATCACCTTTTCCTTCACAGCCTTAAATTGAGGATTGCTCTAAGTGTTTTCTAATGTACTTGCCTTTAACAATCTACTAATACATGATTGAACCTCACCCTCACCTAGGTTCTCTTTCTGAGCTACCTTACATGCTTTGATACGTCGCTTCCACTGGCCGCTATTCACAATTAGCTCATGGATTGGCTTCTTCTTTTGTTTGCACTCCTGTGTTAGCTTGCTGTTGATCTTTCTCAAGTCATCCAATTGTGCCTTTGCCTCCTCATATGAGATACCAATGTCATGGATAGTGTCCTGCATTGAAATAATTTGATTATTTTGTTAAATTATAGTCTCATTCAGTTGTACCACTTGTCCTATGAGCTATTGTATATGAACTTGATGTGCAACGATCACATCATAAAATTTTTTTATGGTTGCTTGGCAAGTTGTAAATACTTTGAATGCTTGATCATTGAGTGGCCTAGTGTAATCGAGCAATCCATTTTCACCCTCGCACACATACTTCAGCAAATTTGTGAATCCTAAGAAAGTTGGAGATCTAATGTTTAAAGGGTCAATTGAGTAGATTCCCCCATCAACCCACAAGTCCACATGTTTCAATCCCATTTGCCTATAACTCGGCAAAACCTAAGGGTTAACACTAGTATGCTGGGTTCTTTTGAATAATGGGGCGTATTCAATATCCACCTCAATATGGTACTCCTTCTTTCATGTATTCATTTTACTATTAATTGAAACGGGAATCCTACTTGGTTGTCACAGGAGGTAGAGTGGAGATGCACAGAGAGGCACACAAAGGTGCCAAGGGAAAGGAGGGTGTAAGTAATTCACTATGTTAATGAAGGTTGCATAAACACAAAGAAGAGGTCACAATAGAGCCATGTGAGAGTTTAGATATGGGGGAAAAATAGTTCAGAGGGTAGGGATGTCCAAGACTTTTCGTATTTTAGACATTTTTATTTTACCTCCAAAAACATTTCCAAAAATTACAAAATTTGACTAGTTGGTTTGTTTTTTGACCAAAAGATAGAATATATGAAATCCCCAATATATCTTAAAAGGAACTTCTGAAATTTCATTTTCCTTGTTCTCAGTTAAAAAAGCAATTACCTTATATCTACGAATCATTTTGCATTGAAAACGAAGCACCACACTCTCGTAACTAGCTCCTTTTTAAATATAAAATTTGATTGAAAGAGTCTTTTTGAATGAGGAGAGAGAAGCAATATGAGTATATCTTTGTAGATAATATTAAAAAGGAAAAACGAGATTGTAAAAGTGGAGAGGGAAGAGGATTATTTTACTATTCTTCTCTCCTTTTTTCCTTGTTTTAAGGAGGAGAGAGGGGGAGCTAAAAGGCCCATTTGTGAGTTCATTTTTTTCCTAATGCATGACTAACCATTGACACAGGCCAATCTCCAGCATCAGCAATGCATACTATGTTCCGACCCTTGAATTGAAATGCAAGGGTCTTCTTAACAAAATCGGGAAGAGGTCTAGTCTTGTAATGCCAAGGCATACCTAAGATAACATCAGAGTTACCAACAGGTGTAAGTAGAAAAGATTATTGGTCATTGTAATCCCCAATTCTAAGATTCAACTTCCCCTAGATAAGAGTAGAATTGGTTGTAGGTCCTTCGAATATGATCCAATTGGTGTTCCCAATCGATTCAGTGGAATTTGTAGCCTTTTAGTAGTATCTACTGACACAATTATTTGTGGACCTCGGATCAAAGAGTATCAAAACTTGTTGATTGTTGAGTGTCCCCTAACCCTTTAAGAGTTCTCTTCTTCTCATTTGAATGACTGTTAGCTTGCACATTTGGAATAGAATTTGAGAATGGTGGAGGAGGATCTTTAATCACATTTGCTTCCTTCCTTTTGTGAGAACAATTAGGCTTCATATGCCCTAACTCACCACAAAGAAAGCACCTTCCTTCCTCTTTGTACTTTTGTATCTCCGAGGCTAAGAGATACTTGCGCTTCTTCTTGTTACCCTCTAGCTTTGAATATTGGTCATGGGTGGAGGTAGGTCTTCTTCGATTAGTCCTGTCTCTTGGTTGATCATAGAGCTGCTCTTGTCTAGCTCTATAAAAACTAATCTCCAACTTTTGAGATGTACTAGGTGTATGCAAACTTTTAGCTATGATGGCAGACTCCATCATATGAGATAAGGTTTCATGTGGATACAACTTCATGGTTCTGTGTAAATGAGGGAGTAGGCCAACTTCAAACTTCATTTTCTTCTCTTCATCACTGATCTCCATGGAGTAATCTTGAGAAGAGTAGACCAAATCTTGTCCACATAACTAGTGACCTTCTCATGGTCTTTCTGGCCTAGCCAATCCCACTCCTTCTTGACATCATTCTCAAAATCAGGAGGCAAGAACTGAGCATAAAACTTCTTCTTGAACTTTTCTGAAGTCGTAGGTTTCCTTCCCTCCAAAATGAGAGCCAACCACTAATTAATAGTGGTGTTTTTTAAGTGCATGCCTACACGCCTGAGCTTGGACTTTTTTGAGAAATGTTGGGGGTCAAGGCGTCTCTGCCTAGCCGCCCGCGTATTACTACACTGACAATACCCACCACCGCACACTGCAGGTGGTGGGTGCCCATCACCGTCACTTTATTCTTTATTTTTTTATTGACAATTTGAATAAAGGAAGGCCCGATCACACATTGTGACTGTTGGAGCTCGCATTTGTCTCTCTCTCTCTTTCTTGCTCTTGCTCTCCTGCCATAGCTCTTTCAAGCAAGCTTCGATCCTTCTCACCTTTCAATTGATATCGGAGCATGGATTCATGACTACTTGATCTTGGTTTGTGGAGTCTTCAGCTTCCTATTGAATCCCTACATTCAACAGGTGTCCTTCCCGGGCAACCATGGCTTCTTCCACCTAGGTATGCTTGTATGCTTCCATTGCTTCTCAGATTGCACCAGCCTTGAATAGGCTTGATCTGCCACTTGAGTAGGCTTCTTTGAGCATCATTGGTGTCCCTTCATATGCCCCATGACCCTCAACACAAGCAATAGAAAACCCAACAGCAGCAGCTGGTGTGTTTGTGCCTCTTTGGGCTGCTGCCTCGTCTGTCAGATTTTCTCACTCCTAGACCCCTCTAACACTTGGAAATGGTCCTTGGCACCTTTGCAATGATTGCTGACCATCCCAAAATTCATCCTTTGGATTTGAGCTCAGTTTTGATATGTTGAGCTTCAGCCCTTGACTGTGAAAACAAGGTAGATTGCTATTATACTTCTAGGACATCTTGTTTTGTTATGCCTGTGGCTTGAATTATGCTACGGGGATGCTATTATTATGTCTAGACCTTATATTGATGCTTTGGAGCACTTGTGGGATGCTTTGAGCCATTGATAGCTCAATTTTCATAGGATTTATGGCTGTACACAATTCTGGACAACAAGCATTTACAATGGAGTTTATGCCTAATGCCTACGGATATGGCTTGG
The DNA here is from genome assembly GCF_053477565.2 of Lygodium microphyllum. Classification (NCBI taxonomy): domain Eukaryota; kingdom Viridiplantae; phylum Streptophyta; class Polypodiopsida; order Schizaeales; family Lygodiaceae; genus Lygodium; species Lygodium microphyllum. The sequence continues at coordinate 74,832,749 of NC_141142.1, read as the reverse complement.
GAGCTTACTTTGGCTATTTCTTGGCTTGCCAAAGTTACACCTTGGATGTACTTGATGTCTATGCTATGTATGGATGCTACAGAGCCTATATGCTCAGGATGTCTAATTGATGCTTGATCTTAGACACTTGTCACTGGTGCACTCTTATATGCTTTGTTCGAGCTTTCTTGCTTCACATTTATGGCTTTTATGCCAGTGGGAGCATCTTGATACGCTTGAAGACATAGAGCAGGTGGGTTTATGCTACTTGAGCATTCGGATACTTTAGACTAGGATCTTCACTTGGATGTTGCATGGTTGATATATCGTGGTCCCCACAGATGTACTTGGACTTGGGCTTTGCACTCCCTGAGCATACACATGTTTGTGTCAAGTCTTGCCAGTGTTGTGTACACTTTGCCCTATTACACAGGGGGTGTGCCAGCTTACTAACGGATTCATTTGACATGCTTGGGTGTTTTCTCGATGTTTGTATAGTTGTCACTTGTTGATTTATGTCCACTTGATATCGGTTATGCTTTGACAATCAGTGGTTGACTTGGTGTCTTCATTTTGCCTACAGTTTGCTCTCATTGTACCTCGATGTGATTTACTACAACAAGTAGTTATGCATGGACTATGATGTATTTTTCATGTTGAATCATCCTGATTTTATATACTTTTGATGGTACTTGGTGGACAACATCATTAGCTCTATCAATTCGTGGTCATTTTGCCTTGGTTTTGGTGGTATTTTGGTTATTTACAATAGAAAACAACAAGCAGTTCTGAACTATCTGCACCACTTTGGATTGTAGTATGGCATATTCTTCCACTGACACTACTATCTTTAACATCACTAAGCTTGATGGTATGACTATGCCTATTCAAAGAGCCAAGTTTGGCAGGTATTAGTGTAAAAATTGCAAATAAAGCCACTAAGGATGCATGGCAAGCAACTTGAAACTATGACCGATGACGAATGGGATGAGCTTGATGAGTTATGCAAGTCCACCCTCATCTTGTCTCTCACTGAATAGATGCATTACAATGTGGCTGAGGAAGCATGGAGTGCTTGGCAGCTTTGGGGGGATAAAATCAAGAATCTCTATGATAAGAAAAGTCTAGCAAGTCAGATGTATTGGTTTAAGCAACTTATGGACTTGTGCATAAAGGAGAATATGACGATTCTGCTCATTTGAGCCAATTCCATGCTATCCTCAAGAACTTGACTTCACAGAGCATTACATTTAATGATGATGTTACACCTTTTTTTTTTGCTTGGGACTCTGAGTGAGTCATGGGATGTATTCTGCACTACCTTATGTGCTCCTACTACTATTTTGAATTTGCCTGATGTAGAGAGTGCTCTTTTGCAGGAAGAGATCAATCGTAAGAACTTGGATGCCTCGTGTCTCGCATGCTTTGACTGTTAGAGGTAGAGATGGTAATGGAAAGAATGACCGTGGGTATGGATATGGCAAAAACTTTTGCAAAAGTCTAGGTCTAAGTTGTGTGGTAAGTCGCACAGCAAGTCTCGTGGGAGAAATGCTAATGTGACATGTGGTCATTGTGGCAAGAAGGGTCATATACGTCCATAGTGTCATGAGTTGCGCAATGACAAGCGTAAACAGAAGGGGAAGGACAAAGTACAGGAGAAGTCATCTGATTGTAGCATGGTACCTGCGAAATCTAGTGTGAAAATCAAGGAGATGAATGTCATGCAGACTGATGACTCCAATGGGGAGTACATACTTGTAGCTAGTTCTTGTGATGCTACGCTGTTAATCAAGGTTCACTCTATATATGCATAGTGATGGATTTTGGATTTTGGTGCTTGATTTCATGTTACACCATGTCGTGAGTGGTTCCATTCCTACCGCACTGTCTCTGATTTAGTTTGCTTGGGTGATGACAACAGATCACTTACTATTGTTGGCATTGCGGATGTACGACTGTAGTTCTCTACTGGAAGTACTTTCCTATTACAAGATGTACATCATGTACCTATGCTTACACGCAGTCTTATGTCTACAAGGCAGCTTGATGATGCTGGATTTCATGTATCATTTGGGGATTCTACCTAGAATATCACTCATGGTAGACTTGTGCTTGCTAGAGGGTAAGGATGGCAGCCTCTATCCTCTTGTAGTTGATGGGTCCTTTGTTGACCATGTTTTCTCAGTGGGTTCCATCCCACATATATCTCTTTGGCATGCCCATTTGGGCCATATGTCTTTGAAGGGAATGAAAATGCTTTCTGGTTTGCAGTACTTACCACTCCTTGATTATGCATGTTTTTATTCATGTGAGAATTGTCTTTATGGTACACAGACGAGGAATATGCATAAGAAGTTTGGTAGGACACGCATGGGTGAGCCCTTGGCATTGATACATTCGGATGTCTGTGGGCCTATGCCTTATTAGTCTATGAATGGTGCAAAGTATTTTGTGATGTTTATTGACAAATTTTTGCATAAAGTTTGGGCTTATCCCATTAATCTTAAGTTAGATGTCTTGGCTGTGTTTCAAAGATGGCTTGCATTGATTGAGAACCAGACTCGGCATAGGCTGAAATGTCTTAGGACTAACAATGAAGGAGAATATATGTCACGTGCCTTTGAGCAGCTGTGTGATGAGAGGTGTATTAAGCATGAGTTAACTGCCCCTATACCCCACCCCAGAATGGTTTGACTGAGCAGATGAATAGAATCGTCCAAGAGTGTGTACACAATATGCTTAGCCATGTAGGCCTACCGCAAAGCTTTCGGACTGAGGCAGTCAATATAGCTATGCATATCATAAATAGATCACCTTCTAGTGGTTTGGATTTCTAGGTTGCAGAGGAGGTATGGACTATGAAACCTCTGTCTTATGCATATTTGCGTGTCTTTGGATGTGAGACATTCTGCCATGTGCCCAAGGATAATCGTAGTAAGCAAGATCCTAAGAGTGTCAAATGCATTTTCCTTGGCTATGGAGATGCAGGTGAGATAAGTTACCACCTCTGGGATCTGCAGGCGTGGAAAGTCATCCGCAACCATGATGTAGTCTTCCATGAAAACAAGATGCATAGGTAGTTTGAGAAGGTGGTAGAAATACTCAAGGTTATATTCTATAAGGAGCCACGTGGTCCAGTATAACCTACATAGCCAGATGGTCAACCTGCAGTAGCAGTTGGTACACATGGCCAGGGTCTTGGTGGATAGGCAACACAGCCTGCCATGAGATGGTCTACTAGAGATAGACATCCACCTGATAGATTTGAGGCCCTCAATGCATTATGTCTTGGTCATAGATGTAGAAGACCTCTCACCTATGATGAGGCTATATGCATGGATGATAATCACTTCTAGGAGAGGGCTATGTAGTCTGAGATAGACTCCCTGTATAAGAATATGACTTGGGATTTGGTTTCCTTGCCTGCTGGCAAGAAGACTATGTGATGCAAATGGGTGTACAAGTTGAGAGTACCCATGGACACCCCAAGCCGGATTGTAAGGCAAGACTTGTTGCTAAGGGTCTTAAACTAAAGCATGGAGTTAACTTTGATGAAGTCTTTTCTCCTGTGGTAAAGATGACCACCCTTCGCTTGGTTTTGGCCTTAGTCATGCAGCTTGACTTGGACATGTATCAAATGGATGTCAAGACTGCATTCTTGCATGGGGATTTGCATGATGAGATTTACATGGAGTAGTTTAAGGGCTTTGCAAAACCTGGCAGGGAGTACCTAGTGTGCAAGTTGAAGAAAATTCTTTATGGCTTGAAGTAGATATGTAGGGAGTGGTATCATAAGTTTGATGCCTTTATGCAGTCAGAGGGATATAGCAGGAGTGTTATGGATCCGTGTCTTTACACGAAGAAAGCCCGTGATAGCTCATTGCTTATTTCGGTACTTTATGTGGATGATATGCTAATCACAGGGAAAGCTCATGATGATGAGCTAGATACTCTTAAATATCAGTTGAATAAGAGGTTTGAGATGAAGGATTTGGGACATGCCTCTCACATTCTTGGTATGTGCACTAAGCACGATAGACATTAGGGACTACTCTACCTCTTACAGAGGGAATACATTCATAAAGTCCTTGAGTGTTTCTATATGTAGGACATGAAGCTCTCATATGCCGATTGTCTGCAGACAGATGAACAGAGGGCTAAGATGGCCAAGATCCCTTATGCATTAGCCGTGGTGGGCAGTTTGATGTATGCCATGATAGTCACTCGTCCAGATATTGCCTTTACAGTTGGTGTTGTGGTACGCTATATGGCTACACCCAGAAAGAAGCATTGGGATGCTGTGAAGGGTATCATGAGATACCTGAAGGGCACAACAGATATGTGTATTTTCTATGGTAGCTAGGATACCAGAGTTGTGGGGTACATAGACTCCGATTATGCATGACATGCAGATAGTAGGAAATCCACTTCTCGCTATGTACTCACCTATGTTGGAGATGCTATCTCTTGGATGTCCAAGGTTCAGAAGTGTACGGATCTATCTACCACTAAGGTCGAGTATGTTGCACTAAGGTCTCCAAGGAGGCCATATGGTTCATGACCTTAGGATTGATGCTATACCTATGCTGCATTTGGATTCTATGCGTGCTATTCAGCTAGCCAAAAATTCGGTCTTCCATGCAAAGACAAAACACATTGAGATGAGGTATCACTTCATATGTGGGCTCATGGAGGACAAGTCTGTTGACCTTGTCAATATCTCCATTGACGAAAATCCTATAGATTTGCTCACAAAAAGCCTCACTATTGAGCAGTTTGCCTTCCTTGGAAGATTGAAGGGCGTTGGATGAGATGACATTTTTTCTCATCTTGTTGTACATGTGTACGTTGTATTGTATTTTTTTCTTTTCACTCCTCACTGGGGCATATTCGTCTTTAAGTGGGAGGTTGTTGGGGGTAAAGGCGCCTTTGCCTAGCCACCCTTGTATTACTACACTAACAGTGCCTGCCACTGCACACTGCAGGTGGCGGGCACTAGTCACCGTCACTTTATTCTTTATTTTTTTAGTGATAGTTCGAATAAAAAAAGGCCCGGTCACACATTGTGGCTGTTGGAGTTCCCATTTCTCTCTCTCTCTTTCTTGCTCTTGCTCTCCTGCCATAGACCTTCCAAGCAAGCTTCGATCCTTCTCTTTCAAGAAATTACCATCAGAAAAAGCAACTTCAAATTGCTTGACAAAGGCTAACACCTTAGCAGGATCTCTCTTATCAGAGTAAGAGTCAAACTTTATGTCCTTATCCCTAGACTTGAAAGTTTTAGTCTTCTTAAGCTTGCTCCTCTTATGGTCTCTCTTTGTCCATTTGCGGATTGTACGAGACTAAGAACCAAGAGAATAGGAACTAGAAGATGATGATGATGATGAGGAGGAGGAGCTTGAGTAATTAGGGGAGTAGATGGTTGCTGAGGGAGATAACTTCCTCCTTATCCCCTCGCTCGAGGTGAGGTCTTTTTACTCTTCTTAACCTGAAAGTCCTTCTTCCTTCCATGAAGCTTCTCAGCAATTGGATGCTTTGCACCTTCACCATAAATTGGTGCAATGATGATTCCTCTAGTATCACCATATTTTTGAGGATCCGGTCCTTTATAAGTAGCTTCTTCCCTTGCTCTTAAGCTGTCAATCAATTGATGTACTTCGGGAATCTCCAATAAGCTACGATACTCTGCCAATTGAGCTTGTAATTGCTCACTTGTAGGCACCTCATCAATTGCCATCTTGACCTTCTTCTTACAAGGATCGCCTTTACTTTGAGAAAAGAAAAGAGACATGCTCTGATACCACTATTATAAAATCAGAGATACACGCTCGACCTTCTTATATACTTAAAAGATATATGGGGAATATTATGCTGGCATAGAGAGAGAACACATGAGAGAAAAGAAAGAAGTAGAGAGAAAGAGAGAGAGATAGAGAGATTGACAACACACTAGGGATTGGAAGATGGGCCAATTCCCCTCCATGGAGTTATATTATTGACAAGGAGCAAGTTCCTCCGTTACACATAAACCAGTCTTCAACTTGTAGATCTTGGAAACAAGATCACAGTTCCTTGTACGGTATACAAATGGCTAACACTTGCACAACTTGGAAGTTGGCACCTTTTGATCCTTTATGAGTCTCTCCTTCTCTTCTACACAATATGTGTAGGGATCTCCTCTTCGAGTTTGATTTCAGCAGAGCTTCCGCAGCACTTGCACATTCTCTCCTACACAATATGTGTAGGGATCTCCTCTTGGAACTTTTCAGTAGAGCTCCCATAGCACTCTATGAGACTCAAATTGTCTTCTCTCCTCCTCTTGTATGCATGCAAAGTGATGCTTCCTTCACCTCCTCCACACCTAAGGAGAGCCTCCCTTTTATTGGCTCCAAGAGCTTCTCTTCTTGGAGAGAGACTTGAGTGCCAATATTGAAAAGGTTGATCTGCATGCAAGATGTGGTTCTTCCAAGACCTACTCTGCAGCACCAATTTTGGAATATCTCTGTGCGTTGCTCGGATGGAAAAACATCCAACACAAAAGTTGTAGATCTCGTCGTTTTTGATAACCTTAGCAAGGCATTTTTAAAGATCGACTTTCTATCACGAGATATTTTAAAAATGGAATCACCATGTCTATTTTAAGAAAAGCAATTTTTTAAACTCTATTATTAACTTATGGTCCATGCAACCACCTTGAGCCATAGATAATGAGAGTTCATTAGATTGCCTTGGGCCTCAACCTTAAGATTAACTTTCACACAAAAGTTTGTGTCATCTTAGACCTTAGAAAGGGAAAATCACTTCTCTCCACTTCTAGAGGATCATGTCTTCCGTCTTTCTAAGTGAGAGAATTACCTCTCTTGTCTTTCTTAGTAAAAGAATTACTTCTCTTCTTAATTCATTAAGATAGAAAGTACCTTAAACCTTGACTTATAAGGGAGAGGATGAACCCAAATGAATGCAATGCTCATTATACACAAGTAAACATTCCCATACGTCCTCGGATGCATACATAAATACATATACACAATACTAATGTACTTCCTCTTATTAGAACTCAATTCATCTTCATTTATGTGTTGCTTCTTGGTTCTTGTATACACTCTTACACTCGGAGACACTTTCTTCTTGTTAAAAATATCAGATCTAAGATAGTTGGCTATGGTGGATGCAAATCATAAAACCGATATATGATAGAGAGAAGAGATTATAACTCAAGTAAATTAGGTTCCAAGATAGATTAGCTTGGACTCATAAACACAATCTTGAGTGACTCAAAATGAAGGTACTATTCTCATATCTTTTGAGTGTCAACCAAGTACATGCCTTTATAGCTTTTGGATAGTACCATTTTACTCACTGTGCATATGGGATTTAGGACATCTCTTTCTAGAGCATACATCTTTGTCTATCTCTCATACAAATCCTCTTATGGGCAGCCTCTTTTAGGCATAAATCTAGTCTCTATTGGCATACATGCAATCATCATTTGCTATTCTCAACACCCCCCCTCAAATGATGAGTCTCTACCACTTGTTGGCTTTTTGCCCCCCCTGCATGTAACCATGGACCAGGAGACTAGCTCTTTGGTAGCCTAGTCAAGGTAAGGCTTGAACCATTATATCTTGGTAGGGTTTGTTACATCCACTATGGGAAACAAGATCCACTAAGGGAAGGTTTTTGTTGTCAACAGCAAAAAAGATATTCTTCATTTTCTTTATGCTTCTTTGGCATCCTTTGATCCTTTGCTCGATTTTCTTCTCTTCTTTTCTTCATGCTCTTTTCCTATGTTGTGCTCTTTATCCCTTTTGTTGATGTGTGGTACATACTTTTACTAATGGATACATGGCCTTGTATCAAAAAGTTATCTTTGACATATGCGGCATAGATCTTTGGATACATACTTCTTTGGATGGCATTGGGGTTTGGAGTACATTGATTTTTTTGTGTGGATTTTATTGGACTCAATGGATAGACAATCACTGAAAGGACTTGACATGGCAATGGATTTTGGACAAGTGTAGGTGTGAATAAGTAAGTGTGGGAGAGAGGAGATTAGCTAGTGTGAATGACCTTTAAAGGCTAGGGCTTTAATCTTACTATTTGCCTTTACACAAAAAAATAGACTTTAAAAAAAACAAAATGAGGATAATGCTAACAAGCTACAGGTGGTGCATTTAAGCCGTGACGAGGAGAGGGAGAAAGAGCTGGTACCAGGCGGGATGTTTTGGCAGAGGCAGGCCATGGTGGCGGGCTTGATGGAGCGCACCATGCCATAGCAGTTGTGGTCCGGGCGCGCACTGCCACTTGCTAACTGAACACACATCGATGCCAGCGCATTGATGGTGCCTTGACATGCTAGGACCGCCTAGGCCATCTCACTAGACAGCTGTAGCAACTGCAGGAGAACTAGCACCAGCATCGCCAGCATGATGATATTCTTGCTCATCAGTATCGGCTTCTTCTGCAGCTGGGCCATCTCCCTTTGTCTCAGCTTCTCTCTCTGTTGACAGCCTCCTCCCACATAGTAGCGGACTTTCTTGGTCATGCCTTCTCCTGTCAAAGCAGTGCGCTGCTTGCCTCCTGGCCTCTTGTGCCCCAAGCCACAAGTTCTTCCGTAGCTTTGCTACGTCCTTGCTGTGTGCGGGGTATTTTATAGAGGAGTTGGTCGAGGGGTCCGATTCCATGCCTTATTTCCCTTCTAGTTCTTTTCTTTTGACGCCTGCAATAGGGCTCCTTTTTCTTGCTCCAGGAGTGTTGTCTATTGCAGCATTCCCGCCTCTTCACTAAAGGCTGTGGGTTTGCAGGGAAGAAGGCCAGTCCAGATAAACTGAGCTTGTGGCAAGTCTCAATGTCAAGATTGTAATGAAAAATTGGTATAGATAATTCCTCAAACTCCCTTGTTGACAAAGACGAAAGACTGCATTTTTTTTTGGGTCGTTTGGTAGATTCTTCTTGTACTCGAGTGCAGTGAAAAACCAAAGAACTGTTTGTTTGTCAAGCCCAATAGAAAAGAGGATTTCTGAGTCTCTTCCTTGGGTGTAGGTGGCCTAAGATATGGATAT